>NC_081409.1:399806756-400160090 GCF_030272615.1 Cryptomeria japonica
TTTCCTTGTCATAAGGCTTTATGAATATGATTTTGGTTATTGTTTTGTTTTTAGTTTTGTCTCAGATTTAAATCAGATTTGAATTAATAGGCATTTATGATATTTATGATGCTTTTCACTAATGGATAATTATAGCTTTTGATGTGGTATTGCTAAGAGGTTCATTATGTTTTTGGCTACTTGAATATCCTTGTTTTGGGGAGTAAGCTATCGGATGCATATGAGTGTTATGTTGCCAATTTGTATTTTGTTTTAGAGCCTCTTGTGATTTATTTTTGGGCCATGTTAGGAGGAGTGGGCTTCCTTGTGATGACTGAGGTCATGAGAGATAGGTTGGCATGAGGTTCCTTGTAAGGATGCATGAAGTCTTGACCACTAGGGCACATTGGAGTTTTCCATGATTTGTAAAAAAGTGATAACATTGATATTGAATTAATTGGGATGGGTAATTATAACTCATTTAAACAAGATAATGAATAGTTTTCAGCCTCATGGCTTAGTCCTAAGGATGATGTTTTACGATAAGCATGAGACGGTCGTGAAGACGGTAAGCTAATCTTCCTAGGTCTCTCATACATTGAGAGGGCTCCACATGTCCATCAGGCTAGTGCCTTATGTTATTATGTTATTATGTTATGAGGATGGCATGTGATGATACTCCACTCCTACATGTGTTCCCCCTTTATGGTTCATGATTATGCTTATTGGATGCATTTATGTTCTGATGAGTTTTATGCCTCTCAAAGTTCATTCTTGTTGTTTTGTGTGAGTTCTTTCTTGAGAGTCCTTGTGTGGTTTGTATCCTTGGTTATAGGTGCTAGCTTAGGTGTAGAGTGTGTGTTGGGACCTTGTGTCATCTCCTAGCACAGGGGGTGGTTCCTTTGGCTCCACATGGTCGGGTGGTTGGTGCTTTTAAACCATTGGGATGTTCCTATCTTTGGATTCTTCTTGTGTGGATGAGGATACTTCTTCAAATAGTTCATGGATATTAATTGCAGCAAGAATGTAAATGATGGTGTGATTTATGTAATTAAATTCTTATGTAATGGTTGTAAAACAAATCATGCTTATGAAAAATGATTATGTTGTTCTAGTTATAGTGATAGCTTTTGGTTATGGTATATGATTGTAATGATGAACCCATGAGTTGTATTGTAACACATTTATATTAAATGAAATGGATGCATGAGATGTGGATAAGTATTGTGCTTTGGAATTAAATGATGTTGTAGTCACATAAATCTGTCCACTTAATTAAATGAATACTTAGTATTTATTTGATTATTTAACCATCAATTAATGAATTAATTAAATTAATATTTAATTAATTCATCTTAACCCTCTTCTCCTATTAATTAAATAAATTATTCAATTTATTTGATTTAATTCACTTAACCAAATTCAGACCATTAATTAAATAAATAAATCATATTTGTTTGATTAAATCTTCTCTCACATTTAAATAAATTAATATTTATTTAAATCCCCCAAAATCCCACCTCTCACATTTAAATAAATTAACATTTATTTAAATCACCTTTATCCTCTACCCACTTATATTTTCCTACAAATGCAAGTTGCACAATTATTTTAAATAAATAATTTATTTAAATCACCTTTATCCTCCACCCACTTGTATTTTCCTACAAAAGCAAGTTGCACAATTATTTTAAATAAATAATTTATTTAAAATCACTTTTATCGTCCACCCACTTGTATTTTCCTACAAAAGCAAGTTGCACAACTATTTTAAATAAATTATTTATTTAAAATCCTATTTATCCTCACCCACTTGAAACCTTTAATGGTTTCCCTTAAAGTATTCAAACTTGATGGCTTCCTTCTATAGTCTTCTTAAGACTTTAATGGTTTTCCTTAAAGTCTTCAAGCCTTTAATGGTTCCCCTCAAAGTCTTCAAGCATTTTAATGCTTTATCTTCCTTTTTCTCATTTAAATAAATTAATATTTATTTGAATATTTATCCAAATACAACTTGCACACATTTATTGAAATAAATGAATTTTTATTTTAATAAAATCCTATTTTCCCTCACCCACCAAATCCACTTGCAAAATCTAATCCCCTTCTAGATTCTTCTAACCCCTTCCTAATTAACTTAATCCATCCCCTAATTATTGTCACATTCCTAAGCAAAATGGAGTCACTTCTCAAAGCCTAAAAGTCTTTGATAACCATTAAAGGCTTTCAACCTTCAACCACTAAATGTCTCAAAGTCTTGGATAACCTTTGAAAGCTTCCAACCTTCAACCACTAAATGGCTCAAAGTCTTTGATAACCATTGAAGGCTTTCAACCTTCAACCACTTAATCCCCTAAGTCTCCAATAACCATTAATGGTTACCTCAAACCCTCCCACATGGTTAAAACATTTGTTTTGACTCAACCTCTACCCAACCCAAGGGTCTCATCAAGCCTTTAATGCTTTGACCATGATTATCTCTTGATCATTTGCACAAAGGTTTATCCTTGTATTAACTCCTAATCCAGTGGGTAATCCTAATTTAGGCTTGACCCTTACCTTCTAGATAACCATGAGGTCTCCTCGGGCATTTAATGCCTCCAACCTCTTCTCTCAACCCAATCTTATGTTGACACTTGTCACCATTTCATTGGTGCAAATTGTGCACATGGATCCCCAACTTTCAAGCTTGACCCTTGATTAAACCTTTCAATCTTGGCCATCCATTGCTCCATTTTTCCTATAAATAGAGCCCATTCCTTCATAATCCAGATCCTGAAAACTTGTATGCATTTAGGCTATAGACATTTTTAGAGAGCATTTAGCATAGCATAACTAAAATCTTGTCTTTTTGGTAAAATCAATCATTTTAGCATCAATAGCATAGTATTTAGCTTTTCATTTCATATTTGAAGCTTAATATTAAATCTCAATCCTCCATAAGCATCCATAGTGCAAAAAGCTGCTGAGAGCTACACTCATTTGGGACTTGGAGAGGAGAGGAACAAGGGAGGAGCAACTATGAGCATCTTGATTAGCTATTTTATTCTATGTTTATATGCTTTCTATTTCATGCTTAATATCTCTCTTGATATGCCTGTTTAGGATAATCTTTTGTTGCTAACACTAACGTTTGTTTCTTGTTCTCTTGTGTGTGTTGCCATCAAACAGATTTTCTAATCCTTTTTGCAGAGCATCATTTGGTGAACCCGACGTGAATCCAAACACCAAAAAGATCAACTTTTTTTTTTTTTAAACCAATAACATGTTTGAATGTTGAAAATGTCACACAAGTTGCGCTTTTGACACTGTTTTGGTGCGTTTGACATTATTTTGGCGCTATTCACCCTGTTTCAGTGTTTTTTCCTTCTCTGTCTTTCCCTTTCTTTTAGTGCGTTTGTGTTAAATAGTGCCTCTGTTCAAATGCAGACTAGCGCTATTGTAACAAAACGTTGTACAAATCACCTTGTAACCAAAAAAAAAAAAAAACCAAAAAAAAAAAAATTAGGCTTGTAGAAGCCCACCAAATAGGCAGATTTTACTAACTATTTTTCTCTTTTGTGCAGATTTAAATTAGATTAAAAAGTAGATTTATATTTTTTTACTAACTTGTTTTTGAAGTTGGTTTTAAAAATGAATTCACTTTTTATTTTGGTTTAAAATTAACTTCACATTTCAAATTTGGGCTTTTAAAAAAGAATCACACATTTGTTTGGGGCTCTTAAAAAGAATTTCATTGTTCCAAGGTAAAAAGAACCACAAACTTATACAAAAACAACTTTATTTTTTTTTCGCAAGTTAGGAAACAAACTTCGTTTTGGTGCTTAAAATCAACAAAGCAAATTTTATTTTTTGCATCAAGATAAAACTCACAATCCACACTTCCATTTTTGGTGCACATAAAATTCACAATCAACTTGTCTCATTTTTAAAGCAATTTTACTTCATGCAAACGTGTTTTTCATTAAGTTGACCAGGATTTTCAAATTCTAGTTTACTCAAACAATTGCCTTTGAAAATTAAAAAGAACACCATGATTGTTGGAGCAACATCTCCCAATAGTTAGATCACATTGCAATGATAGATTAAAAAGAACAAGTGTTTTTCGTGCTTGGCACACTTGTGCAAAGAGTTGGTCGAGTGGTCCTACTTCTAACACACACTATCCTCTCCCTTGGCTTTCGTGGTCCTAGGTGCAAGAAAAAAGTGTTAGTAACACTCAAAATTTTATCTTTTTAAGAGAGGCCTGCCAAGAGACACATCACTCTTGGGAACGACCTTGAGCGGTAAATCCTTCGAGCCGCTATAGAAATCAGGTGTGAGTGAAAGCTGTAGCCTTGGGTATAGCTGTTCCTACAGTGTAACTGGCCGAAAGGACAAATGGGCCCCACCACCAGTTACAAGGCTCTTAAGTGAGTCACTGCAGAATGAACTTATGTCCAAAAACATCGAACATGACTAAACACTTTTAAGTAGTAGCCCACCCGTTCTATTGATTGAGGATATTTGCGATATAATTTAGTGCAAGAGCATAGATGGTTTTGCTCCCAAGATACTCACCATACATATTTCCTTGAGTAGAAACATAGCTTTTTGAAAAGTCACTTGTGGCTTGATAAAAGTGGTGACTCCCCCATCATAGGGATCATCTATTTGTTATGCTCGTGCAAGACTTAGTATATCACATCCTTACCTGCCAAGGCGGGATTCATAAGGTATGTAGTACCAAAGTCGAAGAAATATCAAGATGTGGGCTAAATTTATCACAACTGGCCATTTGACCTTAGGGATAAAAAGTGTTTGAAGTGTGTTCGTTTTACAGACCTAGTGCAAATTGAGCCGACTTCAGGCTTTGGAAATACACCTTAAAATAAATCTAAAGGAAGGGTCATATACAAGTCCAAGGATTGGGTTGATCTAGACCCATACTCATTTGTGCCTTTGAGACTACAATCTTGTGTTTGTGTGCTTGCTTTGTTTTCTTGTCAAAGAAAAATCAGAAAATCACTTCCCAAAAACAAAGTATTCATCCAACATTTCTCAAAACAACCAAACACATCAACAAAGTGCAAACAACAAAAGAGTCAAAATTTTATGACCATTCTTCACATTCTGCGAAAGAAGAAGTGTCATCAGAATATCAACTTGAAAAGAAGACCATTAAGCTCAAAGGCTTTGATCAAACGAAGGAAATTCTTCTATCTCAATAGACAAATTTTTGTCTCACATAGAGTCTTTCTACATCGCATGCGTCTATACCTTCAAGGTAAAACAAACGAGTTTGATTCAGAATCATTGAACCGCAGAGATTTTATGCAATATAGAGCTCTGAGTTATCACAAAAATCAAGGAGGAAGGATTAATCCCAACTTCTTCCCAAACGTCTGCATCACCTACAACACAGCTCGAGAAATACCACCAACACCCGAAAGGGAAGAGGTAGAGTTTGTCCCATTTGTAACGCAAAGTTTTTATTGAAGTTGGAAACATTTTCATCCATTATCTCACTCATACATAATCACTTCATCATCAATCCGTCCCAACTCTCAAAACATTAAGAGGTTCTTGTCCCAAGTTCTCTTTTAGATATTGCTTGAAATCAAACACATCACATCACTTTTTAGATTGTTTCTACATCTAGGATAAGCTCATCCTAAGAGACACATCTACGTAGGTTAAAACTAGTTCATGAGTGAATCCTCTCATTACTAGGTAGTTCAATCTGTAACACATCTCAGATTTCTCTACACCTTATCACATCAAATCTTATCAAAACAAGCAAGCAAATTCGAAGAAGGAATTTTGGTTACATCTACCTTAAAAGTGCTAGAGATCTACATACCACATAATTCACCAACCATCAATCTCTCATTTCAACACAAACTCATCATCATTTTCATGCAATTTCAACAAAGACTCATAAACAAAATGGCCCAAACCCGATCACAGTCACGGCAACGAGAAATAGAAATAGAAGAAGAAGAAGAGGAAAATCTCAATGAATTCCAAGAAGCACTTGGAGGAAATATGAATGACGAAAACCCAAATACTCCCACTCCTGCAACAATAGAGAGGGCCCAGCATAACCCTCTCTTTAACAGACTGTTTGACGAAATACTCAGGAGTAATGTGGATGCTCACTTCTTAAAACTCGCTCAAGAAGGAGCCAAACTCCCCTCTAACTTTGATCTTGCCCAATTAAGACAAGCATCAGAAAGACAAAGTCGCCATGAGGCGGAAAGAGGTAGAGATCACATCAGATATAACATTCCTCAAGGTAACCCACCACCTCCTCCTCCAAATGAAATGGAGATGTTGCGGCAACAAGTCGAGAATCTCGCCCAACAACTTCATAGTGGTGTTAAGACCAATCAATTCTCACTTAACGACATCTGTCCCTATCCGTTTGATAGGAATATTTATATGCCACCCTTTCCACGAGGATTCGAAACACCCAAATTTGAAAAATATAGAGGAAAGGGGGATCCCCATGATCATGTCCGAGAATTTCATTCCGCTTGTCTTGAAGTGGCATATGAAGACACATACCTAATGCGCCTTTTTCCCCAAAGTTTGGGAGGAACAACCACATCATGGTTTTCCCGACTACCGGGTGGCATTAGAACATTTGAGGAACTCATCCAGAAGTTCCTATCTCATTACTCTCATAACATTGAACGCGACATCACCATGGCTGATCTGTGCAACACCAAATAAAAACCAGGTGAACTATTCTCAGTATTCCTGCAACGATGGCACCAAATGTCTAGCAGATGTTCTCTTCAGTTACCTGAATGAGAACTAGTGGAAATTTTCATTTCCAACTTAAACGAAGAAATGGAATTTCACCTGGATGTCAAAGACACAGACTCTTTTAACGATATGATCACCAAGGGTTTAAAATGTGAAAGGGCACTCATCAAGAAAGGACTCATCAAAATCTTTAATGAACCAAAAGATGGTCCTCACCCACGCTTCAATAGCGATAAACCAAACTTCTGGAATAAAAACAAGAATATCGTCAATGATGGGGTTGTGGATGCCCGGACTATCCAAAATGCCCAACCTGTGGTTCAATTTGCAGGACAAAATCCTCCACCTCAGAATAACACAAATGTTCCTTCCAATCAAGGTCGCATCACATCTCATGATGAACCAAGACCTCATCCACAAAAACAAAAACGCGCATATACTCCCTTAGGGGAACCCATTGAAACAGTGTTGCGACAACTCATTTCTCAGAATTTGGTCACTCTACCTAAACTATCCAACTACGAGCCTCAGGTCAAACCAGCATGGTGGAGAGATACTGAACACTGTGAGTTCCATCAAGGAAGAGGACACAAGACAAGTAATTGTCACCGATTGAAAGATCTCATTCAGGATCTTATTGATCGAGGAGAAATTGAGATTGAAGGACATGACCCAAAAACAACAAATAATGATCATCTGATGTTCAAAAATCCACTTCCATCACAAGATCAAAGGGGTCCTTCCACTTCTCGGCGAGGCACTCATACCACTGATTATACGCAGGCTGCGTATAACTACACTGTAAATCACCTGTATGATGCCAATGAACAAGTTGCAACTATAACCTTCAAAAATCCCAACTCCAATTGCAATGTTGTTAAGCGTCACGGCAAAGTTACCATAAAGGCAGCTCCACAAGGCACCACCTTCGTCCCAAAGCAATACAATCTTGTGGAACAATTAGACAAAACCCCTACGCTTATATCCATTTTAGAGCTTTTGCGCCTATCGCCATCTCATAAAACAATCTTGGATCAAGCACTCCAAGAGGCGTCAGTCCCTGCAAACTTGAATACAAACCAGTTTCAAGCCATGGTTGGAAATCTAAAGTCATCACCTTGTCTCACTTTTTCTGAAAGTGACAACTCTTCTTTCCAACAACCTCATAATGCTTCGCTACACATTGAAGGCTTTATCAACCAACACAGGATCAAGCGAGTCTTGATAGATAATGGAGCAAGCCTAAACATTTGTACACTACAGTTGGTCACAGCATTGGGATATGCAATAGAATCAGTGGATCCTCGCAAGAAGATCACCATCAAGGCCTATGATGATGCAGAACGTTCATCCAAAGGAGCTGTGGTACTACCAATCCGAGTGGGCCCTGTGGTAAAGCACATCATCTGTCAGGTTCTGGACCTTCCTCTGCCATATAATCTATTATTAGGGAGACCTTGGATACATGCCATGCAAGTTGTTCCATCTACCTACCATCAATGTATCAAGTTCCCACATAACGGTACAGAGATCACAATCTTGGGCGATGCAAATCCCTTTGCATTTTGCCATAATATCAGCCATCAACCAGAAATTACTGTTCCTAATAATAGGGAAGCCATTTCCTCCACATCATATGTAAGTCCCGCCTCTCTTGCCAGTTCAAACACCCCTATACCCAAGCAAGAAAATCTTAAAATGAAAGTAGCAGAGGAAGGTCCTAGAGAATACAACTTGAGTCAGCTCTTTTGTGTGGGACAAATGCCCACTTCTCCTAGAACACATGGTAAACCACAGCAGTTACTTCAGCAACCACTGATCACGCCAGCATGTGCCTTGACGCCTTTCATCCTTGGAAAGAGTCAAGAGGAAGAGACACAAGATGAAGACCTAGCGGAATGGATCTATAAAGATCCCATCACCACTGATAAACCACAAGTTACACTTCCTACGGAACAGTATGGCAAAGGCCTCCTCATTATGCAAAGAATGGGATATGATGGTCAGAGTGCTTTAGGATACTGCAAACAAGGACGACATGAACCTCTGCTACCAGAATTAAAACCCAAACGTAATACAGGCCTAGGCTTTGAAAAAGAGATCCTTCCTAAACTCAGATTCAAAGGAAAACCCAGCAAACCATTTTGCCCACCTACTACAAAGAGGACACCTTTCATAATCAAAGCACCATCAAGCACTATCCCCACTGCCCCATCGAGGCTCACAACCCCACCGCAACCGTCACCAATGTCATTCATTCCATCAACCAAACCAATAATCCCATCAGCAACACCCTTAGCAACAACAATTGTATCAGAACCCACAGCAACATCTATGGCACCAGCAGTTCCAGCAGAAGTCACTAAGTCAATCTTACCAGTACTCCCCGTATCAGATTCCTTGATCCCCATCAAACTTCCTGTAGCACCGATCACTACAAAGATACATAAACCAATCACACCTGTCATGTTTAACTCCAAAGACATCCCAGTATGGTATAGCAATCGGATGCTGGAGAGTGATTCAGAGACTGACTCACATGAGTGGGAATTTGATTCTGTACAACTTAACACTTCAGATGAGGAAGACACATCACCACCTTCACCACGCAAAGACATCCCTATTTACAGAGAAGCACAGATAAAGACCACTTGGGTACCTGAGCTGGAAACATCTTCCACAGACCCTATGTCTCATCCTACGCCTGATTCTGACAAGGAGAGTACCATTAATGACCTTCACCATAACGTCTTAACCCTCACTGATACATCTCCCGCACTTAACCTAATCGATGAAGTAATGCCCATTATCCACCCTGAACTCATCAAATGGAACCAATCAAATCCTCCATGTCTTGACCTCTTCCAAAACGATGAGGCTATCATTGACTTTTTGGAATTACGGGATAATCTACCAAGCGGGGATCACAAAGCTGGATTCGCCATTGAACTTAATAGCGCAGCATACTTCGGGGCAGATGCCAAACCTTTCAGCTGCAAAAATATAACAATGGAACATGGATCTTCCAGTGAAAACCACACTGTGGCACTGTTTGATCCCACAAAAGTAAAAAGAAAGAGCGTATCCAACGGTGAAAACCTCTTTGAGGCACCTGAGGATGAAGGGTTTGACATTCTCCCTGCTAATGCACAACAGGAATGATCAACGATTCTCATCGAGGAAACCAAAGAATACAATGTGGGGACTCCTGAAAATCCTCATATCATACATCTGGCATCTCTTCTCACTCCAGAGGAACAACCTAAATTTATAGAGTTCTTCCAGAAGCGTCAGATCAACTTTGCATGGTCATATGCAGACATGCCTGGGCTTGATCCTGATTTAGTCATGCATCACCTCACCATAGCAGAAGGAGCCAAACCTGTCAAGCAGAAGCTTCGTAAGATGCATCCCCAGATTGCAGTGCTAGTCAAAACAGAACTCAAGAAACTCCTAGATGTTGGTTTCATTAGGCCAATTGATTATGCAGAATGGATCTCCAACATTGTGCCTGTCGGCAAACCAAAAGGGGGCATCTGCATTTGTACTGACTTCAGAGATCTAAATAAGGCATGTCCTAAGGATGACTTTCCCCTACCAAATATCGACATCATAGTGGATCTAACAGCAGGACATGCGATGCTTTCACTCATGGATGGCTTTTCCGGCTACAATCAGATAAAGATCGCACCCGAAGATCAACATAAGACAGCCTTCACATGTCCATGGGGCACATACTGCTGGAATGTAATGCCTTTTGGTCTAAAGAATGCAGGAGCGACCTATCAAAGAGCAATGACCACCATCTTCCATGACATGATGCATACTATGATGGAAGATTATGTGGATGACTTACTAGAAAAATCACTTACTAGAGAAGGACATCTCCACATCTTAGATCAAATCTTTGATAGACTGGAACAATATCATGTTCGACTCAACCCAAAGAAATGTGTCTTTGGAGTGACCTCCGGGAATCTTCTAGGATACATTGTCTCAAGCAAAGGCATTGAGGTTGATCCAGCAAAGGTTAAGGCAATAATGGACATGCCACCTCCAAAGAATATCAGTTAGCTAAGGACATTACAAGGGCGGCTTCAATCCATCCGAAGATTCATTGCACAATTGGCTGATAAGTGTCACCCATTCACACACTTGCTACACAAGAACATCCGCTTTCAGTGGGATGCCAGATGCCAACAAGCATTTCAGACGCCTAAAGACTATCTCATGAATCCGCCATTGTTGATGCCACCAGATCCAAGTAGACCGTTGTTACTTTATATCTCAGTGACAAGTACAGCATTAGGTGTATTATTGGCACAACATAATGCAGAAGGAAAAGAGTGTGTTGTTTACTACATCTCTCGCACACTGGTTGGCTATGAACTCAATTACACACCTATTGAGCGAGCTTGCCTAGCAGTAATCTTAGCAGCCACTAAATTGCGACACTATATGTTGACACACAAGGTACAACTCATCGCAAAGATTGATCCACTCAAGTATTTACTCAGCAAAGCAGCATTGACAGGTCGCTTGGCCAAATGGGTAATGATTCTAAGTGAATTTGACATCGAGTATGTGGACCGTAAAGCTATCAAAGGGCAGGTCATTGCAGATCAGTTGGCCGATGCACCACTCATAGGTGATCATCCCCTCATTTCCAATTTTCCGGATGAAGAGATATTCATGATCACAAAAGTACAACCATGGAAACTATATTTTGATGGTTCATACACTAGGCACGGCTCAAGGGCAGGCATTTTGTTTATCACACCTCAAGGCGACAGCATCCCGAAGTCTTACAGGCTCACATTTCCATGCACAAACAACATAGCAGAGTATGAGGCCTTGATCACAGGACTCAGGTTAGTCGTACAATGGAAATTACAAGAACTACAAGTATATGGCGATTCCCAACTAGTCATTCAACAAGCAACAGATGAATATCAGACCAAAGATGATAAACTCATGCCATATAAGCAAATGGTGGACACTCTAAAGACATCATTTACTACTATCACTTTTGAGCAGATACCAAGAGATCAGAATCGAGCTACTGACGCCATGGCTACCATCGCATCTCTACTAGATCTTCCACAGAATTCAACACGCTACGAGTTCTTGGTAGAACAACTTTGGATCCCCGCTTATGATATCCCCGAATCTGAAATGATATGTCACCTTGTTGGTTCCGAATCCCCATGGTACGGTGAGTTCTACACCTATCTCTGCGATCATACCCTTCCTCCCAACCAATCAAATAACCAACGAAAAACCTTCATTCATCAAACTGCTCGATATACCATTATTGTCGAAACCCTATACCGACGTAGTCTTGATGGTACTCTCCTTCGATGTCTGGAATAGGATGAGATAACAAAGGTTTTGGAAGAGGTACATGAAGGAATTTGCGGGACTCACTCAAGTGGTCCATCACTAGCCAAGAAGATCATGCGAGCTGGATACTATTGGCCATCTATGGAAAAGGATTCCTACTACTTTGTCAGGAAATGCAAGAAATGTCAAGTTCACGGTGACCTGATACATGCACTAGCACAGGAACTGCAACCAATCACAACACCATGGCCTTTTTGTCAATGGGGCCTTGACCTTGTGGGTAAGATTCATCCATCTTCATCCAATGGCCATAAATTCATTATTACCACTACCGAATATTTCACAAAGTGGATCAAAGTTGTTCCACTTACCCAAGTCACCGGCAAGCAGATCGCCTCATTCATCCTCAACTACATCATCTGCCGGTATGGTGTACCCATGTCCATCATCACAGATAACGGTCTTCCTTTCAAAAATCAGGATGTCTGTGAGCTTTGTGAGAAATTTCATATCCAACATCGCTTTTCCACCCCCTATTACCCACAAGGCAATGGTCAGGCTGAAGCATCCAATAAAAACATATTGAGAATCCTAAAGAAGACAGTCAATGATGCCGGTCGTGATTGGCATGTTCAATTGAATCCAGCATTATGGGCATATCGAACTAGCATTCGAACCCCTATAGGTGCAACTCCTTATTCATTGGTCTATGGTGTAGAAGCTATCTTACCTATTGAGGTTGAGATACCATCATTACAAGTTTCCTTGCATAATCTCATCGATGATGAAGCATACAGAGTCTCACGTCTTCAGGACTTAGAGTTACTTGATGAGAAGCGACAAGCTACATACAATCACCTCAAAGCCTTCAGCAGCGCATGAGCAGAAGCTACAATCACCGAGTTAGACCTCGTACATTTGAGGTAGGTGATCTTGTTCTACGAGAGAATCCTCACAACCAACCAAACAAAGAACATCAGGGCAAGTTTGAATCAAACTAGTTGGGCCCATATGTTGTCACTGCTGTGTTCGGGTTCGGGGCATATCAATTGGCTACATCAGAAGGAGAACCGCTTGCAGATCCAATCAACAACATGCACCTCAAACGGTTTTATACCTAAGTTGTACAGAGCATCAGGGTCCCCTACATACCAGAAAATACCAAAAATATTCAGAAAAATGTCCTGAAGAAAATACAAAAACATTCAAAAAAAGTAAAGAAAAATCATGCATCCAAACGGTGAACAACCACTCCGGTGGCACCTTGGGTAAGTACGGTGGTGAAAACCTGGCAAACAGGTGCCACTCGTAAAGGCTATGGCTCCATTGTCTTTCAGACTTGTTGCGATCACATCTACTTCATACATACATCCATCCATCCAAAAAACATGGCTTGTTATTCCTCTGCAATTATGATAGTACTCCATACATCTTGCATCCCGCTTTTTCATAGTCATGTCTAAAACTGGGGGCAATGTCTTTAACCTATTGATGGAAGTGGATTCTACATTGTCTTATGATTCATTAAGTTCTTCATTCAAACAATCATCAAAAATCCAAAAACATTCAAAAATATCTCACAAAAATACCAAAAACATTCAAAACAATTCAAAATCCAAAAACATCAAAAATCACACAAAAACATGGCAACACATTGTACATACTCATCCGCACAGATACCAAACAAACATTGTGATATACTCCACAAAATGACAATTTACCAATCAACCACACAATCAACATCAACAATCAAACTGTCTTCAACAAGGATGCATCCTTCCTTACCAAAACAAAGACAAAAGTGAAATTTTCTTTGACAAGAAAATTATGTTAAGCTATCAAATACTTGGTTGATTTGTGAGAACAATCGTTCGTTTATCTGTATCAGGATCTTGCAGCATTGTTTTGTATCATTTGCGCATTATTTCTGATGAAGTTCTGGGGCATGTACTAATGGTGTCTACGTGGGAAGTTCACCAAGCTACGTGATCTTATGCAAAATGCAATCATAGATCACTACGACTTGCTGACTACAGCGTATACCTCGACCATATGAGCTTGAACTATTACCAAGGATCCTTATTCTTTATTCTTTATGTATATACTATTTGTTTGCAGGTACAATGCTTTTTCTTTGGTTCCTCCTACCTCATCCAAATTGGATAAAGGTTTTATCTCTTATTACGGTATGCACTTGTCTCAGGATATGATCAGTCTAAGATCAAGGAGGACGATCCAAGTCATGCATGAAAGGAGATAATCCTTGCCTGTTCTACAAGCAATACTCAGGTCAACTTGATCCATTATATCAAGTTGCTTGTATTAACTTGCTATATCAAATCCATGTAAGAAATATTCTGGTCATCTTGAATCTTTATGTCACGTTGCTTGTATTTTCTTACAACATTTTAAAGCTCAATGATGAAAAATAAAGTACCATGGATCGTCATTTCATTTCATATGTATATATTGCATTCCGTTGCATTCCATCCATCCATACATTCATAAATAGCTGCATATCATTCATACATAGTAATGACAATGGATACTCTATTTTCCTCTTCTTCCATAGGAATGTAATAGGTCCTCCATTTCTTCTATCTAACATTGAACCCCTCCCCACCCTCCCCATCTCGATAATCACCATCACATACCCTACATCGTGTCCCAATCAACCTAATCAAGCCACGTTCATCACCATCCATCTCTAAATAGGAGGGATTGTGTTTCCTATCCTAAGTCATCCAATAAGTCAAGAAAGTTACTCTATCTGCATAGGTACATCAACTCACGCACACCTAGACTATCAATAGATACTTTGATCAAGTATCTTCGGGTCTCAATAGGTAATCGATTATGGTAATCCTAGACTATATCAGGCATTTATCATAATGATCTAGTCTCAACGGGGCTGCCATGATTCCCCACAATCATCCATCCCACGCACACACTATCAATTGATCAACCAATCAAACACAATCCAACAGACAATTACATCAATTGTCTACATCTCAACGAGTATTTTGCTTCATATACCTTGACTTCATCGGGCAATTACATCAATTGTCTAAGTCACCATCAGGTCACTTTGATTCACTTACTCAGACTTTATCATGTCCAAGCGACCAACTGACATCAACTGTCATGCTTTGACTTGACCGGGGCAATTAAACCAATTGCACCAGATTGTCCAACCAATTTTGATCCATTGTATAGCATCAATCCAAACCCCACACTACATCTGCTATGTATCTCTTGCATGACCTCAGGGTACTCGTTGGCTTGTTGTTTCTTCATATTCACTCCATTTTCTCCCATTCTTTCATCATTAGTTATAATTTCTTCTATTCTACCTCCCCTCCGCTTTTCATTCTTTTTCGAGAGATCACCTGATTTTTTAAAAAAATTCAGCCCATCCCTCGAGGGGGCATACCACCCATTAAATTTACATTTTATGGGGCATTTCTTCACACCTATTTTTCTTTCTTTGAAACGATGCGATAAACCGCACCGTCTCAAAGAGGGGCAAATGTAGTCACATAAATCTATCCACTTAATTAAATGAATACTTAGTATTTATTTGATTATTTAACCATCAATTAATGAATTAATTAAATTAATATTTAATTAATTCATCTTAACCCTCTTCTCCTATTAATTAAATAAATTATTCAATTTATTTGATTTAATTCACTTAACCAAATTCAGACCATTAATTAAATAAATAAATCATATTTGTTTGATTAAATCTTCTCTCACATTTAAATAAATTAATATTTATTTAAATCCCCCAAAATCCCACCTCTCACATTTAAATAAATTAACATTTATTTAAATCACCTTTATCCTCTACCCACTTGTATTTTCCTACAAATGCAAGTTGCACAATTATTTTAAATAAATAATTTATTTAAATCACCTTTATCCTCCACCCACTTGTATTTTCCTACAAAAGCAAGTTGCACAATTATTTTAAATAAATAATTTATTTAAAATCACCTTTATCCTCCACCCACTTGTATTTTCCTACAAAAGCAAGTTGCACAACTATTTTAAATAAATTATTTATTTAAAATCCTATTTATCCTCACCCACTTGAAACCTTTAATGGTTTCCCTTAAAGTATTCAAACTTGATGGCTTCCTTCTATAGTCTTCTTAAGACTTTAATGGTTTTCCTTAAAGTCTTCAAGCCTTTAATGGTTCCCCTCAAAGTCTTCAAGCATTTTAATGCTTTATCTTCCTTTTTCTCATTTAAATAAATTAATATTTATTTGAATATTTATCCAAATACAACTTGCACACATTTATTGAAATAAATGAATTTTTATTTTAATAAAATCCTATTTTCCCTCACCCACCAAATCCACTTGCAAAATCTAATCCCCTTCTAGATTCTTCTAACCCCTTCCTAATTAACTTAATCCATCCCCTAATTATTGTCACATTCCTAAGCAAAATGGAGTCACTTCTCAAAGCCTAAAAGTCTTTGATAACCATTAAAGGCTTTCAACCTTCAACCACTAAATGTCTCAAAGTCTTGGATAACCTTTGAAAGCTTCCAACCTTCAACCACTAAATGGCTCAAAGTCTTTGATAACCATTGAAGGCTTTCAACCTTCAACCACTTAATCCCCAAAGTCTCCAATAACCATTAATGGTTACCTCAAACCCTCCCACATGGTTAAAACATTTGTTTTGACTCAAACTCTACCCAACCCAAGGGTCTCATCAAGCCTTTAATGCTTTGACCATGATTATCTCTTAATCATTTGCACAAAGGTTTATCCTTGCATTAACTCCTAATCCAGTGGGTAATCCTAATTTAGGCTTGACCCTTACCTTCTAGATAACCATGAGGTCTCCTCGGGCATTTAATGCCTCCAACCTCTTCTCTCAACCCAATCTTATGTTGACACTTGTCACCATTTCATTGGTGCAAATTGTGCACATGGATCCCCAACTTTCAAGCTTGACCCTTGATTAAACCTTTCAATCTTGGCCATCCATTGCTCCATTTTTCCTATAAATAGAGCCCATTCCTTCATAATCCAGATCCTGAAAACTTGTATGCATTTAGGCTATAGACATTTTTAGAGAGCATTTAGCATAGCATAACTAAAATCTTGTCTTTTTGGTAAAATCAATCATTTTAGCATCAATAGCATAGTATTTAGCTTTTCATTTCATATTTGAAGCTTAATATTAAATCTCAATCCTCCATAAGCATCCATAGTGCAAAAAGCTGCTGAGAGCTACACTCATTTGGGACTTGGAGAGGAGAGGAACAAGGGAGGAGCAACTATGAGCATCTTGATTAGCTATTTTATTCTATGTTTATATGCTTTCTATTTCATGCTTAATATCTCTCTTGTTATGCCTGTTTAGGATAATCTTTTGTTGCTAACACTAACGTTTGTTTCTTGTGCTCTTGTGTGTGTTGCCATCAAACAGATTTTCTAATCCTTTTTGCAGAGCATCAGATGCATTTTTTGTTCTTGATGATCTATGTTAAAATGAAATGGTGTGAGTGTTATGATAATGTAAATATCCTAGAAATGATGTCTTTAACTAATTCTTTAAATAGAAAAAATGTTATGCCTTGATAGGATGTAAGAGTATGAGTAATATTGGAAGATATCTTAGGACATGTTTATGTTAGTTGATTAAAGAATTGGAAATTATAGTGTCATACTTCATAGTTAGTGATCAAATTGTATGATTGAAAATCTTATAATGCTTGGGATGTAGTTGAATGTTCCTTATGAAAATATTGTATGGATGTTCTTAATGAATGAATTACTAATCTTATTAATGGAAATTACTAGTAAGTGTATGGATAGACGATAAGATGAGTTCTTGTCTTTTAGGAAAGGATTAGAATGTATCATGTGTTATAGTTTAAGAATTATATCTCCATTTGGTGGATGCTATTAGTTGTTATGGAATTAGGATATTGAACCTTAATTTGTGTTGAGATGATTTCATGTAGTTACTTAATTACTAATAAGATGATTGTTGGTTAATTGATATAGTGTAAGAGATTTTAGGAGTATTAAATGAGCCATGGGTTAAATGTTTAGGAAGACTGTGATTATTGCTTTATGTACTTTAGGAATCATGATGAAGTAATACGCACAATAGGAGCATAAAATCATAAATGTTTATGTGGAAGATAATCGTAAATGGAAATTGTGCTAATGCAATGTAAGGGTTAATCTTGATATGAGAATGGTGATGTTATTAGTCGAAGGTTGGTTAATGGTAATAGGAACATTTGGACTTGGTGTATAAAATGAACCTAACAGAAAAAGGGAAATAGCTATGCATTGAAAGATAGAATCTCATATTAAATGGAAGATTAAGTAGGTTGCATATCATGGGTGTTAGGTATTGCTATTGATCTAGAAGAAAGTAAATGTTTATTTCTTATGTAGGTAGAATAAGTAATGGTGTTAAGATACCCTAGGGAGTTAGTAGTAATGATTTATTGTATTCTACTTGCGTAATTGTTTGAGTAGCTTGAGTGAATTATTCTATGTTCATAACACTTAAATGTTGTTGTGTGCTCGTTGCATTGCTTAAGTGATGTTATGTGTTGTATTTAAAAATAAATAAATTAAATTAGTGTGTTTTTAGTTATATTTCTCTAGGGTATTTTGGCAGGCATTACATTTGGTATCAGAGACCATGTTGCAACGCTGGGATCTCTGGTTAAGGATGTTTCTATTAGTCTTATGAATGTGCCTTGATGTTACTTTGAATCAAGTTAGTCTTTGAGACTTTTTTTAGAAGAAGTGTTATTGGAATTTTTGGAATCTTAGATATCTATGCCTTGTGTTTCTCTCTAGTTCCTTTTAGGAATCATAACTTTAAGTAAAGTGTGTATTTATTCCTTATCCATGTCTCCAGAATAAGAGAAGTGTCTATATGTTATTACTTGCTCTATAAATTTCTAGTGCTTACTTGGATGATCAGGGTTGTTTTCCTTATACATAATTAATTTATTGGTAGATTGAGAAAAGAATGTGCGTGGTGCAAGAACACCTAGCTATGCTTATACTCTCCATTTTTGGTATTTTTCATGCTTAATTATCTTGTTAGTTTTGAAATGTTGTTATAGGTTGTTTTGAGTCATTTCATAGATGTTTGATCTCATTTTCTGCTTAAGAGATCAAATTTGGGCTCCAAAATGCATCAACTTGTCTAAATCTAGGTTTGGGCTCCCATGGGTGGACTTAGAAAAGTTGTATTGCATATGTACAGTGTAAATATGCCATATTTTGGCCAGGGTTGTGCAAAAGAAGTGCCTTTGAGTTTATGCTAGGCAAGTTGGAGATGGACTTGGCTAGCAAATGTGAACAAAGATCAAACTTGTTCGTTCTCAAAGGTCAAATAGAGTGACAAAACCTAAGGAAGAGGTTTGCACCAGTCTCTTTATAGTTTTAGAGACATTTGGAGCTCCAAACAGTGTTTACTTTACCTTGAAAATGTGTCAAGTTGTAGCTGGCAGCGAGCACCCTGTTTTGGGAATTTAATGTCTTTTTGAATCCAAAATTGCTTTATGAATATGTCCATACTTTGGAATCATGTGACAAGTGTTAGAAATGTGATTGGAGGTTGTTACATACTTTGGTGACATTTGCCATGAATTTCTAACCATTCCAAGTGTAGATAAGACAGTGAATTAGCAGTGACAGTGCATGTAACAGTCATTTTATTATCTTTCCCAGTTTGTATGGCAAATATTTGGTATAATGTCATGTAGGGAAGAGTTGGAGAATAGTTCCAAATGATGTGGTAGAGGTTCCATAACATTTTGGAAGCTTGAATTGTGGTTTAGAAGAGACTTCCTATGTTTCATGAGCAAGACCCTCTCAAAACCCTACTTCCTTGCCTAAAAATATGGACAGTCATTATACTACCTTCTTAGGAGCTAAAACCATAAAAATATTTAAGTTTGGACCTTTTTGACACCATCCAAGTCATACTCCATGGTGTTTATGTACATCGTTGCACTATACAAGAAAAATTCACTCCAATTAGGCCTCCTCTTGCTAGTAGCCTTTTAGCTCTGTTTTGACTAAAAGTTTGAACCCGATTGGTTCAAGGGTGTTGGAACCTTCCAAACATTTGTAAAATAGTTGAAATACACACAATGAGCCTAATTCAACCAATATTGACAGTTAAGATAGCACCTAGGGGTGTGGACCTATGGTGGAGAGTTTGAGTAACATTGAGGAGATAAGCTTGAGCAAGGGAGTGTAACAACATAATAGGGTGGTTGTTTGAGAAGAGGTATGGGTGTTAAATATTGATATTGAAAACACTAATTGAACACAAATAAAAGCATATCCTTTGGGTCATTTTGATTGATTAAACCAATTTAGTCTTATTGTGCAACTTCTCATTCAATCTCCCTATCATAGTGGTATCAGAGCCTGAGAAAGATTCAGGTGAAAAGAGAAAACAAATTGACTTAGGGTTAATATAATCCTTAGAAGAAAACATGGTGACTAACGCTGAGTTAGCCAAGAAGGTTTAAGACCAAGAAGAAGAAAATAGAGCACTCAGGGACAGGTTGGAGCAGCTAGCAATAAAACTAGTTGAAGTAGAAGTTAGGACTGAAGAAGTCAATGATAAGGTAGAAGATAAGGGCAAAATGGTGGAAATAGAAGATGAGGTTCCCATACCTGGCCCTGTTATTGAGCAAGAACCCTTCTTTAAAGCTTTGAGAGCTATGAGTGGTAAAACTTTAGAGGGAGTGGCTCTTGTCAATGGAAAGATGGATCCTGATGCTCTTATAGAATGGATTGAAGGCTTGGAAAATCATTTTGAATTTGATGGAATAACTGAAGCACAAAAGGTTAAAGTAGAAAAATCAAGGTTGAGAGGGGCAACCTTAACTTGGTGGAAGTTCACCCAAGAGGAAAGGGTAAAAGAGGGTAAGAGACCAATAGCCACCTGGAAAGCAATGGTAACCAAAATTAGAGAAACTTATCTTCCTAAAGACTATGAAATCCAACTACATAGGAAAAGACAAAACTTGCGACAAAAAGACTTAGATGTTAGTAGCTACACTAAGGAATTTCAAAAACTATGAATGAGATTCAAGGTAGTAGAGGATGAGAATATAAGAGTAGCAAGGTATTTGAATGGATTGAGATGGAACATATAAAATGAGATGAGTTTGTTATGTCCACGGATAGTTCACAAGTGTTATCAACTAGCACTCAAAGTGGAAGAGAAGAATAAGAAAAAGAAAGATCAAAGAAAGAGGTAGGGGAAGAGATGGTAGAGGCCATAGATGAAGTTTTGGTGGAAGAGGAGATCAAAGGTCCCAAGGAGAATCAAAACTTATTGAGCAAAGTGGGGATTCATATAGAAAGAGAAGCTATAGAGGAAGGGGATCTAGCAACCTAGGTAGAGGTAGATCTAGCGAACCAGGAAGAGGGTCCTACTTCTCCACCATGAAATGCTACAACTGTCCAAAGTTGGGGCACCCTACCTACAGATGTCCAGAGAAACCCACTTCATCAGAAGGAGGTGAAAGAAAAGTGCATTATGTACAAGAAAATGCAGCAAGTAACAAAGCTCATGAAGTGAGCTTAACATCAAAAGATGGGGAGAGTTTGATAATGAGAAGAGTCTTGATAAAGGAGCCAATCAAGGAGGAACCTATTCAAAGAAGGTCATTGTTTATAATTAAGAGCAAGATCATGGGAAAGGTATGCAAGATGGTCATTGATTCAGGGTCCATAGATAACATAGTTTCAGAAGAAGCAGTGAGGAAACTCAAGCTAGAAAGAATCCCTTACACACATCCCTATAGAGTCACATGGTTGAATAGGGAGCAGCATGTTCTTGTCAATGAACAAAAATGGGTAGAATTCACTATAGGAGGGTATCAAGATAAGTTCTTATGCGATATTCTTCCAATGGATGCTTGCCATCTACTTCTTGGTAGACCTTGGTAATTTGATAGGAAAGCCATACAAAATGGTGAAAATAACTCCTACTCAGTTCAGAAGGATGGTGTTACATACAAAATTCAGTCTATAAATGAAGAGAAAGAGGGCAGCAGGTCAAAGAATCAGAATGTTTTAATAGTGAATGAGAAAGAGTTTATTAACACACTTGAAGAGGATAAAGGAGTGGGATTTGGACTCATAGTGACACCCAAGGAAGAAAAGAAGGAGAAGAAGGTTGAAATGCCACAAGAAGTGCAGCAAATACTTGATAACTTTAAAGAAATTATAAGGGATGGAACACTTGCAACCTTACCACCATCCATTAGATAGACTTCATATCAGGAGCCTCTTTACCAAACAAGCAGCCTGTAAGATGACACCTGAGCAGAACAAAGAAGTGGAAAGACAAGTGCAAGAACTCCTAGATCAAAATTTGATAAGAAAGAGTATAAGTCCTTGTGCAGTACCTGTAGTTTTAGCACCTAACAAAGGATGTACATGGAGATTATGCACAGATTCAAGAGCCATTAATAGAATCACTATCAGGTATAGATTTCCTATTCCAAGGATTGAGGATTTGATGGATTGTTTGGGAGGTGCAAAGCAATTCACAAAAATTAACCTCAAGGGTGGTTATCACCAGATCAGGATAAAAGAAGGTGATGAATGGAAAATAGCCTTCAAAACAAATGAGGGTCTTTATGAGTGGCTAGCTATGTCATTTGGTCTTTCTAATGCCCCAAGTACATTCATGAGACTCGTGAATGAAGTGTTGAATGATTTCATTGGTAAATTTGTAGTGGTGTACTTAGATGACATTCTAATTTTCAGTAAAACTAAAGAAGAGCATTTGAAGCATCTTGAAATTGTTTTGAACAAATTATATGATGAACAGCTGACAATCAATTTGGAAAAGTGTGATTTTATGAAACGGGAATTGGTTTATCTTGGATTTGTGATCTCAAGTGGAGATTTGAAAATGGATAAAACCAAGGTGGAAGCCATCACAAATTGGCCTACACCCAAATCAGCAAGTGATTTCCGAAGTTTTCATGGTTTAGCACAGTTCTACAGGAAGTTCATCAGAGTGTTTAGTGAAATTTGTGCACCAATGCTTAATACTATAAAAGGTGGAGCTAAGGTAAAGTTTCAGTCGACAGATGCAGCAAATAAGGGGTTTGAACTTTTGAAAACCAAAGTTGCTTCTCAACTAGTGCTTATACTTCCTAGTTTTGACAAGTTATTTACTATCGAATGTGATGCTAGTAATATTGCAGTAGGTGCAGTGTTGAGTCGGGATAATAGACCTGTAGCTTTCTTTAGTGAAAAATTGAATGATGTTAAAAAGAAGTACTCTCCCTATGATTTGGAACTCTATGCTTTAGTTCAAGCACTTAGAAAGTGGAGACATTATTTGCTTCCAAAGGAGTTTGTTGTTTATACAGATAATTAGGCTTTAAGTTTCTTGAATCCACAAGATAAGTTAAATCATAGGCATGTCAAATGGGTTGAGTACTTACAATCATACACTTTTACTCTTAAGCACAAGAAAGGACAATGCAATAAAGTAGCAGATGCTTTGAGTAGAAGGCTTCTAACAGTGCAGGAAGTATAGGTTCAGAGTATTGGCATAGAGTGCTTCAAAGGAATGTATCCTGATGATGAAGATTTTGCAGCCATCTATAAGGTTTTCCAAGCATTTGATAATTCTTTTCATAGTGAATATGCTGATTATACTTTGCAAAATGGTTTGTTGTTTAAAGGTAGGTAGTTGTGTGTTCCTAAAAGCTCAATGAGGGAGAATATGATTCAAGAAGAGCACAATGGGTGTTTGAGTCGACATTTTGGTCTCAACAAAACATTGGAGTTGGTGCAAAATTTCTATTATTGGCCTAAAATGTAGCAAGATGTTAGAAGGTATGTGGAGAAATGTATGGTGTGTCAAAAGGAAAAAGGTACTACTTCTAATGCTGGTCTTTATCAACCTCTTCCAGTTCCTACAAGGCTTGGGAATGTGTTAGCATGGATTTTGTGGTAGGCTTACCTAAGACTAAAGCTAATTTTGATAGCATTTTTGTGATTGTGGATAGATTTAGTAAAATGTCACACTTGGTTCCTTGCAAAACTACACATGATGCTAGTCATATATCCTATTTTTTTTTCAAGGAAGTGATTAGGATCCATGGTTTACCTTCTAGCATTGTTTTTGATCGAGATGTTAAGTTTCTTGTCCATTTTTGGAAGACATTGTGGAAAAGATTGGGTACTAATCTTTCTTTTGGTTCAGCTTATCACCCATAGACTGATGGCCAAACTGAGGTGGTCAATAGGACTCTTGGAAACCTGTTAAGGTGTGTGACAAAGGAATATGTCCAAAGTTGGAATCAGCTCATCCATCAGGCAGAATTTGCATATAATGATAGTGTTAACAGGTCAACTGGTAAAAATCCATTTGAGATTGTTTATGGTATGCACCCAAGGGGTGTCATGGAGTTAAGAGATCTTGGTAACTTGCAGCAAAAGAGTGGTACAGCAAATGGCATGGCTCAATTAATGAAGGAAGTTCATGAGCAAGTGAGAAAGACTCTTCAGGATACCTCCTAGAAAGTGAAAGCAAGAGTGGATGCATCAAAGAGGGATGTTCAATTTTCGGTTGGGGACTTTGTGATGGTGCATTTGAACAAGTCTATATTGCAAAAGGGAGTTCCTAGAAAGATTTAAATGAGGCAGATAGGTCCTTGCAAGATATTGGCTAAGTATGGTTCTAATGCTTATAAAATTGATTTGCCAACTGATCTTTCTTTGTCTCCTATTTTCAATGTTTCAGATTTGGTGACATTCAAAGGTCATCTTCCTAAGGAGGATGATAGAGTTTCAGATGTTCACAAATCCCTTTTAGACATGTCTTTGCCTCCTCCATCCATTCCTCAAGCTGAACAGGTGTTGGACTCCAGAGTTTACAAGAGGACTTGCCATCAAGTGTACATGGAGAATCTCATCAAGTGGAAAGATAAACCACTTTCAGAAGCCACTTGGGTACCTGAGTCTGATTTCTCCAAGTCTTGAATTCCTTCTTCTTTGCTACCTCATGGATTCACATGACTTCTTTGTCTTTGGGGGAGTATGGTGCAGGAGCACCTAGCTTTGCTTATACCCTCCATTTTTGGTATTTTTCATGCTTAAGTGTCTTGTTAGTTTTGAAATGTTGTCATAGGTTGTTTTGAGTCATTTCATATATTTTTTATCTCATTTTGTACTTGAGAGATCAATTTTTTTTTTCCTAAAGTTTGAGTTGTCAGTTTTGTGCTCCTAGGCCAAATAAGGCTAAAAAGTGGAAAATTGCCTTATAGGCTTAGCCATGCTTTGGAAAGCATTGAAACATATTTAGAAAGTGTTTTTTATCATTTCTAGGTTATTTTGGAAGGTTGGTTGAGTTAGGTTGCTCAAATTTCCACTTGGAGCAACAAAACTTGTCATTCTTGCTTGTGAAAGTTGTCATTTTGGACACTTTTTTGTAAAAAGAAGACATAAATGCCTTATTTCCATGTAGGAATTGATAACTACATTCCAATACTATTTATATTCCTCCCTCTTCTTTTTATAGGGTTGACTTTGTACTTTCTAATCATAATCAATTGAAAGAGGAAGCATTTTTCTGGTTTTTCTCATGTTTTGAACTCCATTTGGATAGCAATCCGTACTGGGGCTTCTCTTTTCCATACTATGCCTTTTGGAAAGTGAATTTGTTTTATATTCAATTATCTTTATGTAATTAGTTTGCAGGTCATGCATTTGGAAGTTGGTTCTATAAAATAGTTTTCATTTTGCTCCATGACTGCCCTGTCAAGGGTTTTGGGCTCCAAAATGCATCAACTTGTCGAAATCCAAGTTTGGGCTCTGATGGGTGGACTTAGACAAGTTGTATCGCATATTTACAGTGTAAATATGTCATATTTTGGCCAAGGTTGTGCAAAAGAAGTGCCTTTGAGTTTATGCTAGGCAAGTTGGAGATGGACTTGGCGAGCAAATGTGAACAAAGATCAAACTTGTTTGTACTCAAAGGTCAATTTGAGTGAGAAAACCTAAGGCACAAGACTACACTAGTCTCCTTGAATTTTTAGAGGCATTTGGAGCTCCAAGCAATGTTTACTTTACCTTGAAAATGTGTCAAGTTGTAGCTGGCAGCGAACACCCTGTTTTGGGAATTTAATGTCTTTTTGAATCCAAAATTGCTTTATGAATATGTCTATGCTTTGGAATCTTGTGAAAGGTGTTAGAATTGTTTTTGGAGGTTTTTACATACTTTGGTTAAGTTTTCCATGAAGTTATAACCATTCAAAGTGCATATAAGATAGTGAATTAGCAGTGACAATGCATATAACAGTCATTTTATTGCCTTTCCCAGTTTGTATGGAAAATGTTTGGTGTAATATCATGCAGAGTAGAGTTGGAGAATTATTCCAAATGATGTGGCAGAGGTTCCATAACATTTTGGAAGCTTGACTTGTGGTTTAGAAGAGACTTCCTATGTTTCATGAGCAAGACCCTCTCAAAACCCTACTTCCTTGCCTAAAAATGTGGACAGTCATTATACTACCTTCTTAGACCTTCTCAGAAGCTAAAACCATAAAAATATTTGAGTTTGGAACTTTTTGACACCTTCCAAGTTAGAATCTATGGTGGTTATGGCCATCGTTGCACTATACAAGAAAAATTCACTCCAATTAAGCCTCCTCGGGCTAGTAGCCTTTTAGCCCTGTTTTGACTAAAAGTTTGAACCCGATTGGTTCAAGGGTGTTGGAACCTTCCAAAATTTTGTAAACCAGTTGAAATACACACAATGAAACTAATTCAACTAATATTGATAGATAAGATACCACCTAGGGGTGTGGACCTATGGTGGAGAGTTTGAGTAACATTGAGGAAATAAGCTTCAGCAAGGGAGTGTAACAACATAATAGGGTGATTGTTTGAAAAGAGGTGTGGGTGTTGAAGATTGATATTGCAAACACTAATTGAACACAAAGAAAAGCATATCCTTTGGGTCCTTTTGATTTATTAAACCAATTTAGTATTATTGAGCAACTTCTCATTCAATCTCCCTATCACTGTGTATCCTCTTAACTAATGCTATGTTCATAAAATTATACTGTTATGTTGATCTTCCTATGAATAGAAGGATGAAATGTTTGTATTATGAATTTAGGAATAATTTAGTATAGATCATGATGTGAAAATCAAAGAAACTGTATGTGGTGCTTAATAAAAGTAACTTAATAATACCCTTTTTCCTGATTCTAATCTCCTATGTGAAATGTGAGGAAGTTAGTTGGTAATGTAATGATTACCCCATAGAACTATTGGTTATTTTGGTGTATGTGTGATTTAGTATGTAATAAAATATTGTTTGAGGAAATCATAGCTATCAAAATATTTGGGATTGCTAGTTGCACGTGTATTGGTAGGAGATCTTATGGAAGTTGAAATTGCATACCTTTAAAAGTGGTAGCTGTATTTGGAATGACTAGGAAATTCAAACTGAGTTTGCATAAATTTGTGTGTATTAATTTGTGTGGCAATATCCCTTTCTTCCTATTCTCTCTTGGGGGTAAAAGATTGAAATACTTGGGGGTTATTGATATTAAGCAGAAGGATTGGATAATGATTGATGAATATGACTCTTATATGTTAAAGGGAAGATTAGATGAAATCAATTTGCATTGGAGAGTGAAATTTAGGTATTGCATTCATGATCCTTGTTCTTTAAGGGAAGAATTGATTAAATATAGCATTCCATCATTTAAATAGGAAATGTATTGGGAAACTAAAGGGAGATAGATATGTTTACTGAAACAAGGATTGGTGCATTGCATATGTAGAAATCAAAATGATACCATTGTGTCTTTATTTGGTTTGGCAGGATAAATGTTTTAGCTTTGTGTAGGAATTGTGTGATATTGAATAAATATTTCTCTTAACTAGATGGATAAATTAAGAAAGGTTACTATATCATTGCCTTATTGAATTTTAAGAAGTGCTTCCTTAGTGAATTCTAATGAGATAAAATGATAATTGTGTTGGGGTTCTAAATGTCAATTTATCTTAAAATGTAGAAAAATATTTAGTCTATGAATGATAGTAATCAAGTAATAATAGGAAGTGAGTTTCAATACAATGATGTGTGTTTTCTTGGAATTTAAGTAGCATTGGATGAAAAGAAAACTAAGTTTTGGAAGTAGGACTGAGATATTCTTAACTTAGATAACTAGAAAAATGTCATAATATTATTATTGGTAAGAGTAGAAATTGATATTAAACTTTGGATTTTGTAATGAGACCTATTTTGCTTGTTTAAAAATATGATTGACTAAATTGCTTAAATGCCTTATGAAGGACTTTCTAGTCTTCTATAGTTATTAGTTGTCCATTAATGGAAATGATGCATGTTATAGTCTACTATCAAGTGATTAATCGAAGCTCTAACCTCTGTTTCTGTTATAACTTGGTGAATATGATCATGGTATAAGATATCTTGAACATTAGTCATGGTATGAGTATATTGTGTGTGCATGTGTGAGTGCATAGTTGCTTTATCTCTTCCTACCTGTGTCAAATTTCATAAAGGATAATTGCCTAGATTTTCAAAAATATTGAATTGCATAAAAAATAAGGAAAAGAATACAGACATACGGATTAAAATAAAAGTCTTAAAATATGGCGTGCACTCTCTAAAACATTCAAGGCATTTCACCCTTGGATGTTGTGTAGCGGTTACTCCCTTTGGTGTGACTAATGTTGGTCACCTCGTGATATGGGTTCGATGAGTCGTTTATTTTGCCTCTAGTTAATTTATAATTTATGTGATGTCTCATTAGGATTAATGTGTATTTTTTAGATTTCTTTACTTTTGGATGGCGACTGAGATCTTCTTTCTTTTAGTTTTCCCTTGTTGTGGCACTTGTCACACTTAAATTTCCTGATTGATTTTGCCGACAACTTTTCTTCTCTTTTAATTTAATGAATTGATTTGAGGATATTTCCTTTGACCTCCTCTTTTTTTGTCTATGGTGGTCATTTTGAGTGTCGATGTATTGTGGGCCCAAATCTTGAGCCAGTGTTGTCTCTATCATGTTCATTTTGAACCTCTAATAGTGTGTGTGAGGGACGACATCACGGAAAAGTGCACTAGACTAAGAAAACAATTAGATAATGTTGTTATTAGTTGAGTAAATGAAAAGTGTTAATAAGATGAATTTTATTGGTAACTTTATAAAGTTTATGGTAGATAGAAGTGCCTTGGAATTGTGAAGTCTCAAATTTATGGAATAGTTAAATAAAAGAAATTACTGATTTCTTGCCTTCAAAATCTTTGTGTACACATAATGGATTAAGAATGCCCTTTGAATAATTTGATTGGATAAGGATTGTAGATAATGTTTGTATAAATTATAGCACAAAGTAAGCATGGTGGAAATTAGGATATTTGAATGCCATGAAACTTGTTCTTTAAAATAAATAGGTTATTTATGCCTGATTATCATGTGATGTCGAGAACATATTTAACTTGAGGAAGCTTATTTTTGAGAAATTTTCCCTCATTTAGGCTTATGACATGATTTGTTCAATAATATAATAGGTGCATATCTGCAAGATATTGTGTAAATGTATATATATCTCTCTCTATCTGCATGCAACTAGATGTTGAAGGAGTGTTAATATGAATATTGGTGTGAAATATAGTGATTTTGTATTATTGATGCTTAACTCAGTGACTAAAGTTACAGTTTTGTATTGCAAGTGTAGTAAAAATGAAGTTCCCTTATAAATAGTTTAAGAATTTAGTGTACATATCGTAATTAATAGCATTTGGTGCTTCATTTACCTCTTGTGTAACGTGTTTATTTTGAATAATTAAAGCATAATGAGGAGATTTAGTTGTCATTATCTTTCTTGGAGTTAGAAAATATTATAATATGTTTGTGTTAAAAGAAATTTTTTGATTTATGTGTGCTAGTTGTCACCCTAACCCTTATGACTTCCAGGAGTAAGTCGAGTCTAAGGGGGGGAGGATGTAGTGTCCACCCTTGACTTGACTTGTTTTGACAAGAGCTGACTTTTAATTCATGCATGATAGACATTATTGGGCATAGGCTATTTCAGATGATTTATATGATGTTCATACTATCATTATTGATTGTGTGATTTATTAGTCACCATATACTTATTATGTGATTGATTACCGAAAGATTATATTGATCATGTGATTTGATGAGCATAAGTGTTGATGACTTTTGCATGCCTTACTATAATCATGAATTATACTAATCATGCACTTGATGATGTTTTTTATGTACTGGTCATATTTAATGATTATCTATGATGAGTTGATCGTATGGTGTGTTTGATTATTGCCTAACTATCTTCGGGATAGAGACAATGCCACATCACTCATGGTGACCGGGATGTGTCATTGCAATTCTCTAACCCTTGTCTGTTATAATATATATGCATATGTCACCTCGTTGCCTTGTGGATGCAGGATTTGTTGGCATTATGTGAACCAGCATGAGCCTTGTGTAAACTAGCATGAAGACATAATGATATTGTATGTTGTCATTGATGTCAATATGAGACATAGTGTGAACCGGCACATGAGCTAAGTGAAGAAAGAGGTACCAGCATATGTGTGAAGTGGTATATGCCAAAGTGAAGCTGCACATTTGTTCAAAGTGAACCTACATGTAGTTATGGGAACCGGCACATAGAAGCACTATATGATTACTGGTTGGTAAGGCAGCTTCCACTTCGGGGTTTCCGGTTGGAGTATCTCAAATCTATGTGACTCAATCGGTGCTCTTTGTGTGATGAGTTAATAGTATGATGAAGGATAGATTGTGTTGCCATGTAAGCTCTGTGCGCGTGAAGGATCTTTCATAAAGAAGACTATCCCTATCTACCTCGGGAATATGCGAAGTCTGTCAAATGGTGATAACGCGTGATGGGTTATCAGCCGCCATGAAAACGGTGGATAATGGGTGATGGAGAATGTCTTGAGATCGACTCAAGACTGGGGCATTTAATGCAGTATGTTTCAATGGTCAGGATCAAACCGTTTGAATTGCCCAACCTAACAAGTTTAGGGTTTAAGGTTTTTGCTACCGACCTGTATGTCCCCTATAAGGTTGATGTTAGGTTTCTATCTGAAGTTGCTAGCAAAAGTTGTGAGTGTGTATCCAATGAAAGTGATACAAGATTCTTGCCAGACCATAGGAGAGAAGAGATACTTGCAAAGTGTATGTGCAGAAGGAAAAGAGGAGCCTAAACAGATATGTATTGGTATTAAGTGTTGTTAACAGATCATTGTAATACCTGTTGATCTCTAACCACTTCAACAGTTGTAAAATCCCCTAACAGGGTAGCCTTAACCGGCTTGATTCAAAATCCCTTAAATCGGGTGGTCTTAACCGGCTTGCTGTAAATCCCTTAACTGGGTAACTCAAAGCTAATGAGTTCTGAGAAGCTAGAAAAGCTTAGAAGATCCTTTCAGCTATTGAGTTCTTAAAATCCTCTAACAAGGTGACCCTACTGGGTATCCCTTAACCAGGTGATCCCTAACTAGATCGGTTCCTACCAGAACCTATTGTAATGTTCTTAACCAGACAAGGCTCCTAACATAGCAGACTTCTAAAGAGTTCAAAAAGTAGCTTGTGGGTATTCATCCCCACCATGGTTTTTCCCAGTTGGGTTTCCACGTAAAAAATATGTGTGTCATGTGAAATGCTTTTGTCTTGTGATGCTTTGTTTTATCTATTATGCACATGAAAGTTTCTATGTTTTATGTCTGTCTATAAAACATATTGAACTCACTGTTGTGAAGATTTGATGGTAAAGTCTACTAGTTCATGCATGTGAATATTATGATAATGTGGTATTGAGCTAAGAGAAAAGATTAGTGAGTGACCGGTTCATGATTCATTGAGCTATATTGGATGCTACCAATTGCACTCTGTCTTACCGGTATCTCTGTTTATCAGTCATTGGGAGTGTTTGTTGTCAAACCAGTTTTGGAATGTATTTGTGTTTGTACTGATTCACCCCCCCCCTCTTAGCACCGATTTGTTACTAGTGGTTCATCATTGAGTTATCAATTGGTATCAGATCTACCCAGGTCCTCTGTGTTGTAAGCTTAACCGCTTGAGGAAAAGATCCTAGCCAAATGATGAAGAGGGAAGGTCCAAAGTTCAACAGGGCAAACTTTGGTATATGGAAAGACAGGATGAAGATATTCATCAAAAGCATGGGTGTTCAACACTGGAGTTATGTTGAAAATGTATATGTTGTTCCTACCGGTACTCTCACCGATGACCAAAAGAGAGAGATACAAGAAAATGGGCAAGTAATGGAAGCCCTCATCAGTAGTCTATCTGACATTGAGTTTATTGATATTCAGGACAAGGAAAATCCCAAAGAAGTATGGGATGCTCTTGAAAATATCTATGGTGGTGATGAGCATGTAAAACAGGCCAAGGAAGAGAGCTTGAGAGGAAAGTTTGAAGACATGAGGATGGTTGAAGGAGAGACCATTCAGCAATAAGAATCAAAACAATTGTTGGAGAAATAAAGAGTGCAAGTGGCAAAATAGAAGATTCCACTATGGTAAGTAAAGTCCTGAGATCCCTGTTGTCGGTCTATGCAATAAGGGTTGCTGCTATTCAGGAGCTGACATCAATAGACAAGTCTAAGGCATCCTTGGACTCCATCATAGCCAAGTTGATAGCCTATGAGCTGAATAGCTTTGATGGTAGTGTTCAAAAGTCAGAATCAGCCTTTAAAGCTTCTGCTATACCATCCAGAAAAGGAAAAGAGGCTAGCACTAGTGGGGAACCTAGTCAGAACAAAGAAATGAAGGATGAAGAGTTTCTGATGGAATTTGAAGCTCTTCTAGCTAGGAGATTCCCAAAAGGAACTGGTAAATACAAAGGTAAGCTACCTTTGAAATGTTTCTCCTGCAACCGGATAGGACATATTGCTATGAACTGTCCCAATAGTGACAACAAGGACAAACCGGAAAGGTTCAAGAAATTCAAAGGAGGAAACCGGAGAAATTGTTTTGTGGCAGTGGATGAAGGTGTCACAGATGAGGAATCAGAAGATGAAGAAAATGAAGACATTGTGTTCGTTGCTATAAAGGAAGATGTGACAGACAAGAAGGCTCTTGTCTCCCAGTTTGATGATTCAAATGAGTGGATCATTGACAGTGGCTGCTCCCACCATATGACTGGTGACCGGAGCAATTTTCTATCATTAGAAGAGTATGATGGTGGTGTGGTTCGCTTTGGCAATGATGCACCATGTATGGTCAAAGGCAGAGGGTCCATCTCCTTGAATGGAAAGAGTAGTGCTGACAATGTGTATTAGGTTGATGGTCTTAGACACAACCTTTTAAGTGTTGTCGAGTTAAATGACAGTGGACTCACTCTGCAATTCAAGAATGGAGTTTGCAGAATCAAAGGTAAAGATGGTAAATTGGTAGCCACCAGCATGCAGACTAAAGGTAACCTATTTCATCTAAATGCTAATATAAGTACATGTCTTATGGCTAAGCTTGATGATAGTTGGATATGGCATAGGAGATTCTGCCATGTGAACTTTGACAACATTGTGAAGGCTAGTAAGATCAAGGTAGTTAGAGGGTTGTCGTTGCTGAGAAAACTGGATAATACCTTGTGTGAAGAATGTCAATTGCGGAAAATGTCTTCCTCAACTTTTAAAGGTAAATCTTTCACTGCTGACAACTTGCTTGATCTTGTGCATACTAATTTATGTGGTCCTATGAAAACTAGAAGTGTGCAGGGTGATAGGTACTTCATGATTCTCACTAATGACTGCTCAAGAATGATGTGGGTTACATTCTTGAAGGACAAGTCTGAAGCTTTTGGGAAATTCAAAGCTTTCAGAGCATTAGTGGAAAAGGAAAGCGGTAAAAGGATCAAGTGTCTCAGAATTGATCAAGGAGGGGAATTCACTTCCAGTGAATTCAACAAGTACTATGAAGAATTTGGCATCAAGAGACAGTTGTCTGCCCCGCGGACTCCATAGCAGAATGGCCTAGTAGAGAGGAATAACCGGACTGTGGTTGAAGCATCTAGAACTATGTTGATCCAAGGAAAGGTTGCTCACACCTTTTGGAGAGAAGCAGTGAGCACTGCAGTTTACACTATGAACCGGGTACTCATCAAAAAGAGCAAGGACAAAACTCCTTATGAGTATTGGACCGGTAAGATCCCTGTGGTAAACTATTTTAAGGTCTTTGGTAGCAAATGTTACATCAAGAGGAGTGAACAACAAGGTAAATTTGAGGCTAAATGTGATGAAGGAATATTTCTAGGATATTCCACCAAGAGTAAAGCTTTCAAGTGCTACAACAATTGGACTCAGAGAATTATGGAAAGCATCAATGTAAGAGTTGATGAATCCTCTGAGAAGACTGAGAAAACTAGTAGTGAGCAAGCTGTAAATGAACTAGTTGCAACCTTCTGGGAACCGGTTGTCAGTCAACCGAGCACCAGTAACAGTGTTCCTGAACCGGTGAGTGTTGATACTGATGAAGATAAGGATGAAGAAGAAAAGCAAGAAGAACCAATTAAGACCATTCCTCGATATGTTAAGTTGAATCATGATCCCAAGCAGATCATAGGTGATAAGGATGCAGGAATCCTTACCAGAAGAAAGATCTGAGAAAACTTATGTATGATCTCTGAATTTGAGCCTAAAGCATTCAAAGAGGCTCATAATGATGAAGACTGGATCAAAGCAATGGGAGAAGAACTTGACTAGATAGAGAAAAATGGTACATGGTCCTTGGTACCCAGACCAGAGCATAAAAATGTCATTGGCACCAAATGGGTGTTCAAAAATAAATTGAATGAGGATGGCATAGTGATTAGGAATAAAGCTAGACTGGTATGCAAAGGATATGCTCAAGAAGAACGTGAAGACTATGGGGAAACCTTTGCTCCTGTAGCCAGATTGGAAGGAGTTCGTATGCTTCTTGCATATGCAGCTTTTAAGAGATTCAAGGTATATCAAATGGATGTAAAATCTGCATTCCTAAATGGTGTACTTGAAGAGGAGGTATATATTGAGCAGCCAGATGGGTTTACCCTATCTGAAGACAGTGACATGGTATGTAGGCTACACAAAGCATTATATGGTCTAAAGCAAGCACCCAAGGCATGGTATGAGCGCCTACATTCCCATCTTGTGAAGATTGGATTTGAGAGAACAAGTGAAGATAGCAATATCTACTTGAAGTCTGAAGAAGATTAGATCCTGATCTGTGAAGTTTTTGTTGATGACATCATCTTTGGTGGAGATGACAAGATGAGTCATGAGTTTGCTGATGAGATGAAGAAAGAGTTTGAAATGTCACTCATAGAGGAGATTAAGTTCTTCATTGGACTGTAGATCCAGTAGATGAAGGATGGAATCTTCATCACTCAGTCCAAATATGTCAAAGAGGTGTTGAAGACTTTTGGCATGGAAGATAGCAAACTGGTTGGTACACCGATGGTGACCAGTTGCAAATTGACAAAGGAAGATGATTCCGCACTGGTTCATGAGAAGGAATATTGATCAATGATTGGTAAGTTGCATTATGTAGTGCATAGCAGACTAGATATTGCACATGCAGTTGGCATCACTGCAAGGCTCTAGAAGAGTCCAAGAGAATCTCACTTGAGTGCAGTCAAGCGAATTCTTAGGTATCTGAAGGGAACAATTGACTATGAATTGTGGTACCCATACAGCAATAATTTCAATCTGAAAGTATTCACAGATACTGATTGGGGGGATAATGTGGATGACCGGAAGAGCACAATAGGTGGTGCATTCTTTCTTGGTGGTAGACTGGTCTCATGGATGAGTAAAAAGTAGAGTTGCATCTCTCAGTCTACAGTGAAAGCAAAGTATGTTGCAGCTTTCATGAACTACACTCAGACAATCTGGATGAAGCATGTACTGGAAGGCTTCAAGATCCTTGTATCTGAACCAATAAGTATATTCTGTGATAACACAAGTGCTATCAATATATCAAAGAATCCAGTTTTACATTCTAGAACCAAGCATTTTGAGCTTAAGTATCATTTCTTGAGGGAAAAGGTTCAGAATAAAGAGATTGCATTGGAGCATGTGTCCAGTAAGGAGCAGTTAGCAGACATATTCACCAAGCCTCTCCCAAAGACAACATTTGTGTATTTGAGAGGTGAATTAGGGGTATTGCCCCTTTAGGAGGTGAACTAAAAGTGGTTGTTCTACATCAATCAGGTACTGGATAGACAAATCTTAGGTTGATTGGTGTTTTTAAGGTTGCTACTCCTCAGGAGGAGCAGCATGAGGAAACAGTGATGATTGTACCTCCACTTTGGCATTGTTATCAAAGGGGGAGAAGAAGTGAAGCGAAAAGATATCTTCAGCAAATGGGGAGAAGATGTGAAGTAGAGAAGATATCTTTTGTATATTGCCATCAATGCCAAAGGGGGAGATTGTTGGCATTATGTGAACCGGCATGAGCCTTGTGTAAACTGGCATGAAGACATAATGATATTGTATGTTGTCATTGATGTCAATATGAGACATAGTGTGAACCGGCACATGAGATAAGTGAAGAAAGAGGTACCGGCATATGTGTGAACCAGTATATGCCAAAGTGAAGCGGCACATTTGTTCAAAGTGAGCCTGCATGTAGTTATGGGAACCGGCACATAGAAGCACTGTATGATTACCAATTGGTAAGGCAGCTTCCACTTCAGCGTTTCCGGTTGGAGTATCTCAAATCTATGTGACTCAATCGGTGCTCTTTGTGTGATGAGTTAACAGTATGATGAAGGATAGATTGTGTTGCCACGTAAGCTCTGTGCACGTGAAGGATCTTGCATAAAGAAGACTATCCCTATCTACCTTGGGAATGTGCGAAGTCTGTCAAATGGTGATAACGCATGATGGGTTATCAGCCACCATGAAAATGGTGGATAATGGACGATGGAGAATGTCTTGAGATCGACTCAAGACTGGTGCATTTAATGCAGTATGTTTCAATGGTCAGGATCAAACCGTTTGAATTGCCCAACCTAACAAGTTTAGGGTTTAAGGTTTTTGCTACTGACCTGTATGTTCCCTATAAGGTCAATGTTAGGTTTCTATCTGAAGTTGCTAGCAAAAGTTGTGAGTGTGTATCCAACGAAAGTGATACAAGATTCTTGCCAGACCATAGGAGAGAAGAGATACCTACAAAGTGTATGTGCAAAAGGAAAAGAGGAGCCTAAATGGATCTTGATGCTCTGCAAAAAGGATTAGAAAATCTGTTTGATGGCAACACATACAAGAGCACAAGAAACAAACGTTAGTGTTAGCAACAAAAGATTATCCTAAACAGGCATATCAAGAGAGATATTAAGCATGAAATAGAAAGCATATAAACATAAAATGAAATAGCTAATCAAGATGCTCATAGTTGCTCCTCCCTTGTTCCTCTCCTCTCCAAGTCCCAAATGAGTGTAGCTCTCAGCAGCTTTTTGCACTATGGATGCTTATGGAGGATTGAGATTTAATACTAAGCTTCAAATATGAAATGAAAAGCTAAATACTATGCTAGAGTAGATAGTGATGCTATGAAAAAGCTCTATGCTAATGCCAGTATAACAACAATACTCTAAAATGCTTCTCCTTTTGCTTGAGGAGAAGGGTTCTATTTATAGAAGAAATAGGGAAATGAAGGGTTAAGATTGAGCAATCTTAACAAGGGTTAGGATTGAAAGTTGGGGATCCATGTGCACAATTGGCACCAATAAAATGGTGACAAGTGTCAACATAGGATTGGGTTGAGAGAAGAGGTTGGAGGCATTAAAGGCCTGAGAAGACCTCATGGTTATCTAGAAGGTAAGGGTCAAGTCTAAATTAAGATTACCCATTGAATTAAGAGTTAATCCAAGGATAAACCTTTGTGCAAATGTTTAAGAGATAATCATGGTCAAAACATTAATGGCCTGATGAGACCTTTGGGTTGGGTAGAGGTTGAGTCAAAACAAATGTTTTAACCATGTGGGAGGGTTGAATTAACCATTAATGGTTATTGGAGACTTTGGGGATTAAGTGGTTGAAGGTTGGAAGCTTTCAAAGGTTATCCAAGACTTTGAGGGTTAATTTGTTGAACACACAAAGCATTAATTGCTTTTCAAAGACTTTGGAGTCTTTGAGAAGTGACTCCAATTTGCTTAGGAATGTGACAATATTTAGGGGATGGATTAGGCTAATTAGGAAGGGTTTAGAAGAATCTAGAAGGGGTTTAGGCATACAAGTGGATTTTGTAGGAAAATGCAAGTGGGAGAAATTTTGGTATTTTCAATTAAAATAAAATCATTTATTTCAATTAAATGGTGTAAGTTGCATTTGGATAAATATTCAAATAAATATTAATTTATTTAAATGAGAAAAATGAAGATAAAGCATTAAAATGCTTGAAGACTTTGAGGGAAACCATTAAAGGCTTGAAGACTTTAAGGAAAACCATTAAAGTCTTAAGAAGACTATAGAAGGAAGCCATCAAGTTTGAAGACTTTAAAGCCATCAAGTTTGACTACTTTAAGGGAAACCATTAAAGGTTTCAAGTGGGTGAGGATAAATAGGATTTTAAATAAATAATTTATTTAAAATTGTTGTGCAACTTGCTTTTGTAGGAAAATACAAGTGGGTGGAGGATAAAGGTGATTTAAATAAATGATTTATTTAAAATAATTGTGCAACTTGCATTTGTAGGAAAATGCAAGTGGGTGGAGGATAAAGGTGATTTAAATAAATGATTTATTTATTTATAATTGTGCAACTTGCATTTGTAGGAAAATGCAAGTGGGTGGAGGATAAAGGTGATTTAAATAAATGATTTATTTATTTAAATGTGAGAGGTGGGATTTTGGGGGATTTAAATAAATATTAATTTATTTAAATGTGAGAGAAGATTTAATTAAATAAATATGACTTATTTATTTAATTAATGGTCTGAATTTGGTTAAGTGAATTAAATCAAATAAATTGAATAATTTATTTAATTAATAGGAGAATAGGGTTAAGATGAATTAATTAAATATTAATTTAATTAATTCATTAATTGATGGTTAAATAATCAAATAAATACTAAGTATTTATTTAATTAAGTGGACAAATTTATGTGACTACAGATCTATATTGGTATTAAGTGTTGTTAACAGATCATTGTAATACCAGTTGATCTCTAACCACTTCAACAGTTGTAAAATCCCCTAATAGGGTAGCCTTAACTGTCTTGATTCAAAATCCCTTAAATTGGGTGGTCTTAACCGGCTTGCTGTAAATACCTTAACCAGGTAACTCGAAGCTAATGAGTTCTGAGAAGCTAGAAAATCTTAGAAGATCCTTTTAGCTATTGAGTTCTTAAAATCCTCTAACAAGGTGACCCTACCGGGTTTAACCCTTAATCGGGTATCCCTTAACTGGGTGATCCCTAACAGGATCGGTTCCTACCAGAACCTATTGTAATGTTCTTAACCAGACAAGGCTCCTAACAAAGCGGACTTCTAAAGAGTTCAAAAAGTAGCTTGTGGGTATTCATCCCCACCATGGTTTTTCCCAGTTGGGTTTCCATGTGAAAAATATGTGTGTCATGTGAAATGCTTTTGTCTTGTGATGCTTTGTTTTATCTATTATTCACATGAAAGTTTCTATGTTTTATGCCTGTCTATAAAACATACTGAACTCACTATTGTGAAGATTTGATGGTAAAGTCTACTAGTTCATGCATGTGAATATTATGATAATGTGGTATTGAGCTAAGAGAAAAGCTTAGTGAGTGATCGGTTCATGACTGATTGAGCTATATTGGATGCTACCAGTTGCACTCTGTCTTACTGGTATCTCTGTTTATCAGTCATTGTGAGTGTTTGTTGTCAAACCGGTTTTGGACTGTATTTGTGTTTGTACTGATTCACACCCCCCCCCCTCTCAGTACCGATTTGGTACTAGTGGTTCATCATTGTGTTATCAGGATTTGCAGGTACTAGACATTGACTCCACCTAGCTCCATAGGTCTGAGAGTGTCTTTAAATCCCAATGGCATCCAGTTTGGATTTGGCACAAGTTCCCCTCAGGTACTCTAGGTCTAAGATGTTCACCTTGTCAGGTTATCTTGATGTTAGTTGATTTGTTGATGTCTTATGTTATTTTGATTTTCCTTTTTGTTGGTCAAGTAAGTGTTGTGGTGTATTGGTTAATTCTCTTTGTCATGAGTTGGAGGTCTGGAGATCAAATCCCTCTAGCTTCTTCTGTGTGAGTTTTGAGGTATAGATTTCTCATTTTGTAATTGGATTTCTCCTTATAAGGAATTTATTTAACTGAGTAATGTATTTAATCTAATTGGCTTGATATTTTATTTATTTATTTAATAAAGATTTATTTATTATTTGACCTATTTAATTTAACGTTGAGTATTTGATATTTAATTTATTAGCTTTTATTTATTGGGTTCAATTAAGTTATTATTTATTGGAGTTTTATTTATTTAATTTTATTTATCGATTTCCTATTATTATTAATATTTATTTATAAATGTCTATGGTGGGAAATTATTTATTTAATGTTGAAGTGAATTTTATTTACTGGGTAATATTATTTTACCCATTAAGTAATTAAAAGGGGGTAATTTGTACTCTTTTATTTAAAAATCATTTTCACCCCTGGTCAATGGTTTAATTTATTTTACCTACCCTTGGATTTGATTGGCTGGAAGTTTATGGTAGGTAGAAAATATATTTTATTTTCTTGAGCTTTGGGAAGGTAGGTATGGAATATAATATTTTTGAAATATTTTGATTGGAGGATGGTTTTGCTTGGGTTGTTTTGTTTTTTGATTTTTGATAAATAGGCCTTCTTGTGCATTCACGGGAGTTGGCATCTTTGGTGAATGAATTTCTGAGATTGATTTGGAGATTCCTGGTGGTTGGATTCAAATTGGTTTAAAGACTTGGATTGTTTTTTTTTGGATTCTACATCAGATTTTCTTCCATTTTTTGCATTTTCCAATTTGGTGGTTTTACCGGCATTTCGCATTGTTTTTTTTTTAAAGATTGTCTGTAATGTGTCTGAAAGATTGTTTGGGGATTTAGAAAAGAATTTTAAATTTATTCTTATTTTCAGAAATCAGATTTGGAAGGGATTATTTTATTCTTCTTGTTTTTGAGAAATCAAGTTAGAATGTGAGAAATGGTTTCCTATAGTTTTTCCTATAATTTTTCTTGTAGTTTTACTTGTAATTTTTCCTATAGTTTTTCCTGTAATTTTTCCTGTAGTTTTTCCTGTAGTTTTTCTTGTAGGTTAATTTGCTAGTTGCTTACTTGTTTGGTACTTTCCAGATTAATTCTTTTACCGAAGGCATTGTTGAGGGTGTTGGTGAGTTTTCTAGTTTTATATCTGATTTTATTTGATGTATTTTGTTGGTTTCAAGCATATTTACCTTCCTATGTTATTGGGGGAAGAATTGTGCTTTCATCCATATTGATGTTCTATTCTTGGTGAGTTGGAAGTGTTGTTTTTTTGGGGCAGCAAGTGAGCTGACCTTGCTGTGGTTTTACTTTCATTAATGACAGCAAATTTTATGGCTCGATATGCCTATGTTTATTGTTTGCCAAGAGGCTCATTTTTTTTATGTTGTTGTAGTTTTAACTGTGTGTCAAGTTTCCTTGTCATAAGGATTTATGAATATAATTTTGGTTGTTGTTTGACACTTATATGTTATGAGGATGGCATGTGATGACACTGCACTCCTACATGTGTTCCCTCGTTATGAGTTTGACACTGGCTAGAGCTCACTGCTCAAAAGATAATGACCCAGAAGGATACAACCCTCAAGGAAGTCTCACTAACTTACAACAAGATTCAGAGTACAATCCAGAAGGAATGAACTGAAAGAATAGCATCTCCAAATGCTTGATTACAGTTTTGATTAAGCACATTTGCCTACTCTGCAGCACCAATCTCTACTCAATACATCATACTGAAAGATGAATCCTTATTCACACATACACCACTCTCTAATAATGTAGACACAACCTCTATACCTAAATTACATGACAATATCACCTATTTATACAATTCATCAACCTTGACAACAAGATCAGCTAAACCTCCAACTCATAATTACAAGATTACATCACACAATACAAAGATCGACCTTCGGACCAATATAATTATATACATGACATAACATGGTCCTAAACTAAATTCCCAAATGCTCATCACCACCGAAAATCATGCCAATATCAACTGCAACATGCTACACCACCAGGAAAACCGCATAACATGAAGAACATCACCGGTTCAACAAAATCACCAACAACTCACACAAAGATCAATGCGGATCATCAAAAAAAATAGGACACAATTAGGAAACATCAGGAAGCACATTAGAATCATCGATAACAGTTGCACCAACACCACTTATCAAATCTTCACCGATCAACATCTAAACCTCAAGAATACTCAAACAACAGACAAATAATTCTCCTCTCTATTTCCAATCGAATGGATGGGCATTCTATGGCTCTCCACAGTGTGGTGGATCTATTGAGGCTCCCACTATAGACAAATTCCTAGCCAAGACTCAGTTTAAGGTGGCAACGAGTGCAAATCATATTCCTCTTGGGAACCTAAAGCAATATGTGCTAGTTCAAAAGGAAAATGGTTTTCTACCCAAAGCAAAATTTCTTCCCACAGGAATAGTAGGGTTCAAAAAAGATAGCATGAGCTCCAAATGGCAAGGCTTCTCGAGGCAAAAGGAAAAATGGATCCACCCTCTATCAGACCTCCTTGTCCACAGCTAAAGCTTCAAGGAAATATGTTATCAAAGGATTCCAAACAAATTAAGGAGCTAGATAGAAGAGCCTCTCCCTTATACCTTGTGGCAGCCAGGCCAAAGAATTCACCAAAAGATTGGAGTAGGAAGGGCCCAGGAAGAAAAATTTTTGTTATGCCATCAGATGCCATCAACCCTTCCATTGGTCTTCTTAAAGATAAAGCTTTCTTTGCTAAGTGGTGTGGTATTGGCAGTAGCAGCAAACAAATCATTGAATGGTGGCAACAATCATTCCCTGGCATAAACTCTAGTTTGAAAAGAATCATTCTTCATGGAAGCCCCATTTTTTATCTAGGATCCACATTTAATTTTGTAGACTGGAAACCTGGATTTGATCCACATACATATAGAATTAGGAGGACACTGATTTGGCTCAGCTTGGTTGGTCTTCCTTCCAAGTTTTGGTGTGTGGAAGCTCTCCTAAAAATTGGAGATGCTTTGGGATCTCCTCTAGGTATAGAAGAGGACTTCCTCAATGGGAGCCAAGGGGATGTCGCAAATATTTATGTAGATATAGATTTAGACCTAGGCTTCTATGGTGAGCTTGAAATAGTGTCTAAAGTTGGAAGATGGAAACAGAAAGTTAAAAGATTGACAAGTAGGTTCCTAGGAAAATGCTTACTAAGGAATCAGATAATCTCGGGAACCTCTATGGAAGGTGCATCAAGCCCTCTCTTTCAAGAATCCTGCAGACTCATCCTAGAGACATCTCAAGTTGAGGAGGCAATTTTACAGCAAGCAGAGGGGAATGTATCTCTTTGGAAAATGATATTATCATCTCTTCCAAAGAAGGATTAAATGAATCTCCTCATGATTTTAACCCTAAATCTCCCTTGGGTCCTAATTCCTCAGTGGGTGATCTTAAAAAATTAAAAATCCATAAGAAGAAGTCCTTTAAAAGGAGATCTAGCAAGGTTTTTCTAGCCAAATATAAAAAACCCACCAAAAAAATGAAATGATCTGGGAAAGCCAAAGTTGGAGAATCTTCAAGATTCGTGCTTCAAAAGAAAGCTCAAGCTCAAGCTCTCTCGGACCTACTCTTAGAGACAGAAAATTTAAAGGAGGAAATTCTAGAAGAAATGAATGGGTCCAAGGAGGTCAGGGCTCCAGAAGATGAGGTCCACTCACAGAATACAGAGAACTTTCAATTCCTTGGGGTGGGTGAGGCTTCCTACAGATCTCCTCCCCCTACTCAATTTGCTCCTTTGCCTTTCAGCCCCTTGCCCAGGAGTGTCTCTCTCAAATCAAGGCATCTAAATATTTCTTTGGAGGCTCCTGACTCTTTGGAGCAATCTCCAATTATTCCCTTTGTTTCTCTATATTCTGGAATAGATTCAAACATTCAAAGCCTGTTGAGAAACTGCATGGAGGAGGGAGAAGTTTTTGAGACAGTCATGGAAACTCCCATCGCTGCCTTGTATTCCCAAGTGAAATAAAAAAGAAAATTGGGTATCAAACAGCTTATTGATGGCAATTCTAAACCTGAATTTGGTATTGTTTCCCCTAAAAAAGGAAGAAGATCACTTAGTGAGTATGGATCTTTGGAGGGAGAGAATGATGGTCAAATCAAAATCAAAGATATCCTAAAAGTAAAGAAGGGCTCTCCCCTTCCTGAACAAAAATCAAAATCTTATCCTAGAATGTTAAGGGCATCAACGCCCCTAACAAGAAATGCTTAATCAAAAAGAGACTTCTTTTGATTAATGCAGATATCATCACATGCTACAAGAAACCAAGCTTAACTCCCAACACGAAGAACTCTTTGGCCAATATCTTGGAAAACAGTATAGAGAATGCAAAATGGAAACAGATCAAGCAGAAGGTGCATCTAGAGGTCTTCTCTTAATATGGAAGCCAACAATTTCACAAATTGAGAGGCTTGCTTCAGAAAAACATTGGCTTATGGCAGCTATTAAAATCATATCTTCCAATTCCTCCTTCTTCTTGATCAATGTTTATGGACTTGTGTCTTCAACATTGAAATGGGCTTTTTGGTCAAACTTGGATGGAATTATTTCCCAATTCCAAAATGAGAAATTGTTTATTGGAGGGGAATTCAATTCTATTAGAAGTCTGACAGACAAGAGGGGAGGTATAATTAGACTTGGTAAATCTCAACAAGAATTTAATGTTTGGGTTGATAGGAATGGGCTTCTTGAGGTGGAGTCTAGAGATAGCACTTTCACCTGGAATAATAGAAGGCTAGAGTTCAGTAATATTGTAGAAAAGATTGATAGATTTTTTTGGCTAGGTGACTTCACTTCCTTCCCTTACTCTTTTGAATGCAAATTCCTCTTGTGTTTGGGATCAGATCACTACCCATTACTTCTAAGTTTTTAGGGTACCCATTACTTCTAAGTTTTTAGGGCTCATCTTCTTCTCTTAAACCCCCTTTTAGATTTGAGAATGTATGGATGAAGGACCCTAATTTTTTGTCCCTAATTGAACAATGATGGAAAGGAGGCACCTTTGAGGGCTCCAAATTATATTGTTTTGCCTCTAAACTAAAGTATGTTAAAAGAAAACTCCTAGAATGGAATGTTGAGCACTTTAAAAACATCTTTGTATTCAAGAGGAATATAGAATCTCAATTGGAGGACCTGAACGAAAAATTTATTCAAGATGGCATGACCCAAGAAGATTGTTTAAGAGACAAAGAGTTATTAGCAGAATATGAAGATATCTTATCCAAAGAAGAACTATTCTGGAAGAAAAAATCAAGGGAAAGTTGGTTGCAAGCTGGGCACAAGAATACAAAATTCTTTCATAATGTCACAAAGCAAAGAAGGTCTATAAACAGAATTGACAGAATATAAATTCAAGGAAATCAGATAATAGAGGACCCTAAGATTATCTGGTCACAAATTTCTTGGATTTATTTCAGGCTGCTTAATAATGAGGAAGGATCAAATCTTAGGGAACAGAGCAAATTTCTTTCAATCATCCCAAAATTCATCTCAAATGAGAAAAACCAAAGGCTTAATGAAAGCATCACTTTAGAGGAAGTATCAACAGCCTTAAGCCATCTCCCATTCGATAAAGCCCCTAGCTCGGATGGCTTCACTACTAGCTTCTTCAAAAAATGTTGGCAAATCATAGGGTTGGAATAAGTAGAGGCAATTGAGTCTTCAAGGAAATCAGGCCACATTCTCAAGAAAATCAACAATACATTCATTTCTCTCATTCCCAAAAAAGAGAAAGTTGTCAGGTTGGGAGATTTCAAACCAATATCCCTCTACAACATAGTCTACAAAAACCTATCGAAGGTGCTCACTAATAGGCTTAAACCTCTTATGGATAGCATAATTTTAGAAGAGCGGATTGGATTCGTGCCAAGAAGATCAATTCTTGATGGGGTCATTATTTCCCAAGAAGAAATCCACACACTCCAAAACATCAACAAAGTTGGAATGATTATAAAGTTGGACATATCAAAGGCTTATGACAATGTTGACTGGTGTTTCCTTTGCAAAGTTATGTAGGGTTTTGGCTTCAATAATAAATGGATCAATTGGATTTTTGAATGCATTTCGACACCAAGGTTTTCAATTCTTATAATTGGGAATCCAAAAGGATACTTTCTAGGTTCCAAAGCCATTAGACAAGGCTATCCCCTATCTCCATTTCTTTACATCATTATGATAGAGGCTTTGGGAAGAGCAGTTTAAGACATGCACAAAAGAGGTTTAATAAAAGGTATCAAAATAGCTAGAAACTTCTCAGCAACATATCAACAGTTTGTTTATGATAACCTGTTGATGGGTGAATCCAATACAAGACAATCGACTCATCTTCAAAACATTCTTTTTCCCTATGGTAAGGCTTTGGGTCAGGTCATCAACAAAGAAGTCTAAAATTTATTTTTTCTCTACCCTTCCCAAAATAGAAATCAGAATTTTGAAGATCTTCAACTGCAAGAAAGGGAGCCTTCTTTGTGTCTATCTTGGAATCCCAATTGACAGAGGCCTATAGAATTCAAAACTTTAGGACCCGTTGAAGATGAAAATGGAGCACAAGATTAATTCTTGGAAAGGAAAATGTCTCTCATGGGTGGGTAGATTGATTATGCTACAGGCGGTTATCTCAACACTTCCCATCTATCTTCTCTCTTACCTTGTCCTTATTGCAAGGATGAATTCCTTTCTAATTCAAAAAATGAGAAACTTTTTTTGGCAAAGCTCTGAGGAGAGGCATAGAATTGCCTTAATATCCTGGGATAAAATCTGCAAACCGAAGTCCTTAGGTGGCTTTGGAATTCATAATCAGCAACTACAGAATCAAGCTTTAGGATAAAATCTTGTGTGGAAGATGGGTAAAACTTATGTATACAAAATACATTGAGGATGGGAATTCAAGCAATTTTATGAGAGTCATTAATCTGCCTAAATGATCAAGGATATGGAACTTCATAATTAAATGCAGACCTCTAGTAGCTAACTATTTATCATGGGATGTTCATGATGGATCCTCATGTTTATTTTGGGAGGATTCTTGGGGAGGCTATCCAAGTATTGATAGTTTGATCTCCATTCAATCCATAAGAGATTGGCTCAAACTTAATTGGGGAATATACCTCAAGGACTATGTTGTTTTTTCTGAGGAAGATCCTCTTGGCTGGCATTGGAAAAGCTTTGAAGGACTCCCTCTCCCTTCCAATGAAGTTGATCAACTCTTGCACTTTATCAAAAATAGGCAATTGTTATTTATAAATGACCATGATTCTATAATTTGGACCCCATCCAAATCAGGTCATTACATGGCCAAGGAAGGCTATAATCTCATAGGGAACCAGCTTGAGCAAAATGACATTTGAATTCATCATAAACTTTTTTGCAGTAGCAGACTCATCCCAAAAGCAAGATTTTTTACTTGGTTAGCCACGAGAAAGAAAATTCTTACTGTGGAAAGATTCAATAAAATGGGCTTTAAAGGTCCTTCAAGACGCATTCTATGTAAGGCACAAGAGGAATCAATTAGCCATCTTCTTCTTAATTGCCCTTTCTCAGCCACATGTTGGAGGTGGTTTTGTGCTAAGATGGGGTGGATCACTTCCCTCCCTAATGATATTGTTTCCCTTTTCCAGGGATGGCCAATCAGACCTAAAGATGGTATCCTCAGCCCCTTATGGGAAATTAGTCCCTCAAGCCTCACATGGGAGTTATGGAAAGAGAGAAATAGGAGAATTTTTGACAATAAAGCCAAAAAGTAGAGTTAGTTATCAATTCTATTGAAAGATCCATAGTTGAGAATATTAATTGCAAACTGGTTTTTAATTCCAACTCCAAGAGGGAATTTGCAGACTTGGATGTCGAGATCATGTTTAGATGGAATGGCATTAAAATTCTTCTTTTTACTGGTAAGAAGGTCAAAGAAAGAAGTATTGTTGTTTGGTCTGCACCAAAAATAAGCTGGTTTAAACTCAATTTTGATGGTGCCTCAAAAGGCGATCCAGGTCCATTTGGAATAGGATGTATTATTAGGGATCACATTGGATCCTTTATAGGAAAATTAGCTATTCTTGTTTCCATGAATACTAATAACGTGGCAAAGTTCAAAGCTCTTCTCATGGGTCTTGTTGAGTGTTCCAAAAGAGGCATCAGGCACATTGAAATTGAAGGTGATTCAGACATAGTGATTAATGTGATTAGATCTGATAACACTCCTAATTGGTGTCTAAATACTTTATTGTATAAGATTATATCGACACTAGTTGAGTTTGATAAGAAGCCAATTCAGAGGCAAATTTTCTTTCTAAGTTAGCGGCTGAAGGGTCTGAATTAAGATGGTGGGTGAAGGAATCCAGTCTAATATCATAATTTAAATATATAATTGGAGTCTGAATGGCAAGCAGAATCAACCATTGCCTACCCTATCCTATTCTTGCCTATATCTTTTTGAAGAATCTGGTGCCTTATACCTGATTACTAAATTTAGAACTAAACTCTGTTTTTCTCCAGCCACACTTTGAATTGAATTATGCATGATAATATGTGTCATTTAAGAGAAGCAAAGCAGTGAACTAGTTAAAATTGGCTTTGATATATATGGCAACAGGTCACTCCTATATATGGACGTCTTGGTTGGTCAAAGAATTGACATCTCAGTTAGTCCAATAATTGACAATTGATGTTTTCCCTCTCCCCACCAGAAATTGAATTTGAATTTTCAATGTTTATTTTAACCATATGAAACCGAAGTATATCATCCTACTCGGCAGTTGAGGTGGCACTAGTTTTTTCTTTGGAAGCAAGTTGTATTCATTAAGAGATGTTCATAAACTCTAATTGAAGATGAAGATGGCTTTTAGGTGAAGCTGCATTTTTTAATCCCTTAGGTGTGGTTTCCCATGCAAGTAAACAAAGCCGAATTTCAAGGATAGCGTCATCCTATCCCCTCAAGTGTACTTGGTGGAGTTTTATCTCTCTTCTTCAAATTTAAAAAAGAGAGAAAATGTGATTCATAGATAAAGTTATTGGTGATCCTATTATTTATATCTACTTCAGGATGGTAATTACTTACTTTGGCAATCCCTCTACGGGCTATTTCCCTCCAACTTAGCTACCTTTCTTACTCTAAATTGGCATGATGACTTGTCTTTGTCCTCAAGATTTTCTGAAACCCACCAGTATGTTTTTTGAATCTCTATCTCTCAACGACACCTGCATTTAAGGCCTCTATCTATTCCACTTGCCTTGAAAGCTGATAAGCGAGGAAGGATGAATTAATGCTCCCTTGCGGTAGTCTTGATTCACACTTTAGCTAAACCCACATCAAGTTGGCCAACCCAAATCGAGGTTGATGAGGCACATCTAAGGGTTAAGAAAATTAATTTTCACCTACTCGTGGGATGGGAATGTCTTATCAAACAACTCATCACTAAGGGCGACAGACATTTCTTGAGCGGGATGAATGCTTTCTTTAATGAAGGCATTTCATTCTTTTCAATATATCGTCCTGTTATTTTCCTAACTTATCTTTCTTTAAGTTGTTTGGCCTTCTTGTGTTGATAGCAGGGTTTCTTCACTCCAGATTCGGCAATGTCAAACTCTCCCAGGATTATCATCAAGCTATCCTCATATCCCATTTTATGCCTCGAGGTGGACACTTTGATTTCCTTATCCAGCCCTATCTGGCAGTGTTTCTTTAAGAAAATCATAGACTTGAGAATCAAGTGACTTCTCCGCACAGTTAACCCCTTGGTTATTTTGGCAACAAAAATTATTTTGGGAGAGGGCCATCTTGATAGGAAGGAATTCTATAGGAATAATATGCAGATCTGTTCACGGTTTGTTGCTTCTATCCTTGATGCGAGCTTTTGAAAATCTATCACCTCTGCCCTTGCTACTAAATTATTTGAGCCCAAGTTGCTAGGAGGGCTTGATAAGGTCCTATCTTATGCATTGCCTGGTTCTAGTGTTCTGAGGCTAGTTGACATTGAAGCTACTCATGAAGATGGAGATAATGTTAATTTTTATCCCCTCCTACTGGATCTCAAGGGGCTTGCTAGGAGAAAGCGCATACAAAATATAATAGCAGCAATAGAATTCTTGAAGTGGAGAGTTCTACTGGACTAGCCTGGAGACCCAAATAAGGAGAAAGATTTCAAAGAGTATGCCACTCTTAATGGCTTCCTTCCGGATGAAGAAACAAATTTTCCTCCCCTCCCAAGTGGAGAATCTCAAATAGACATGTTGAGTGCTAGTGATAGCGGTGGTGGTTGTGGACCAGGACGTGTAAGGGTCATGCAAGTGGTCGTGGTCGTGGTTGTAGAAGGGATTGAGGTCATGCTTCAAGGGCCTAGTTCATGTTGTTGGTTCTTTCCAAAAACAAAAAGATATGCATCCCTTTTCCTTTTTTGTCATGAAGATTTGTATAGACAAAAACTTACTAGTCTGAAGAGACTGTTAGAAGCTTTTTTCAGTTTGCTCATGGTGGACAATATTGTTTTATTTTTTGCTGGTTTAACCACTACCCTGATCAACAAGGATACTTTTTTTTTTTTTTTTCTAAAAACCAATTTTATTAATATAAAAAAATTTGGTTCAACCTTTATTGATCAAAAAAAAATATTAAATGCTTTATATCTCATTTCAGGTTTTCTGGAAAGTGGAAAACTAAATGCCTACAATTTTTTTACGTTTCATTATTTCTTCATTTTGTTCAATTTATAGACTAGATATAGGCCCAAATATTGGCCTGCTCAACTATGGACCAGTTTTTTTATTCCCTAGACTTTTCATGCTAACATGTTTTCTCGCCTCTTGTAATGAAATAAAATTATTAATATGAAATTTTAGAAAAAATATATAAAATTAAAATAACAATAATATAAATATACATAAGATACGATATGATATGTTTATCAGTTGACAAAACTTTGAAGATTAATAAAAATAAAAGAAAACTTAGATAAATAAAAGTAAGGAAAGAATATTAATTTTCAATTTAGAAAGATGAAAAATAATTTCTATGTTTCTAAATTTTAAACATACATTTAAAAAACCAAAGTTACATGCATAAACAAATAGTTGAAAAATAATGTATAATTTTTAATTTTCAACTTGAAAAGATGAAAAGGAATTTTTTATGTTTCTAAATTCAAAAAATTAAAATGAAATTCATACATAAATAATTCAAAAATAATACATATTTTTTAATGTATTAAAAATTTATTATTAAAATTAATTTTCAATTTATTATATAAATTTTTTTTTCTAAGGAAATAATTGTCAATTTAGGACGATAAAAAATAATTTCTATGTCTCTAATTTTAAAAAGTCAATGTTACATGCATACACAAATAGTTGAAAAAAAATATATAATCTTTTATTTTCAATTTGTAAAGATCAAAAAGAATTTTTTATGTTTCTAAATTTTAAATGTTTATAAATTAAAAAATCAAAGTTAAATTCATACACAAATATTTATAAAATAATATATATAATTTTTAATAAATGTTTTAACATTTATTATTAAAAGTAATTTCTAATTTATCATATAAATTTGTTTTTTTTCATTTATATCTTATTTATCTCTTATTAACAAACTTTGAATTTATTTGTATTAAAATTTTAAAAATTAGTTCCATTCAAATACTTTTATATAAATTTTGATTTAAAATTCTTATAACTTTAGAAGATAAAAAAGAATGCAAATATATAATTTAATTTTTTAATATATATTTTAATTATTTTTCAAATATTTATTAAATATTTCTCATTATTCTATAATTTTTAAAATTTACAAAATAAATAGTTTTTATAACAAAATAATTATTTTTCAACTTGAGAATGTCTTTAAACATAGAATGTATGCTTGAATAATACAACTATTTTTCATTTTAAAAAGGTATTTAACTCATTTTTTCTTTTCAATAAACTCCAAATCCCTACCCCTAATTATGACTCTAACCCTAACCCTAACCATAGTTCTACCCCTAACCCTAACCAAAACCCTAATCCTAACCTTAACTCTAATTATATTATAATTAAAACCCTAACCCTAGCCACAATTATTATTGTAACCCCAATCATAACATAAACATAACTATCATTTTAACCCTAACACTAACCCTAACCCTAATTCTTAACTAAATTCTATCATCTCTTCTTTTATCTCCCATACTACCTCCAACTGTAATCTTAACCCTAAACTTAATACTAACCTAATAATAACCCTAGATACTTAATTGTATCTCTAATCCAAAAGCTAATCCTAAGAATAACCCTGACCATGATTTTAACCCTTACCTTGACCATAATCTTAACCCAAACCCTAAATCCTAACCACAATTCTAACCCTAACCCTAATCATATGTCAAAACCTAACCTTAACCATATAATTATCCCTAAATATGGCACAAACACTAGCCCTAATTGTAATATTGACATTAACACTATTTAAAGTAGCAACCCTAAACACTAGCCCTAACCATAATCCTAACCCATACCCTATCCCTAATCCTAATCATGATGTAAATCTTAACCCTTTCCCTAACTATATAATCTTAAACCTAACCCTAAGTCCTAACCCTTACCATAATCCTAATCCTAAACTTGACGATAATCCAAACGCTAAACCTAACCCTAACCCTAATTGTTAACTTAAACCTAACAATGATGTTAATGCTAGCATTAACTATAACCTTAATGCTAGCCATTATTTAAAACCTTAACCTAATTATAATTCTAATGCAAACCCAAAATCCTAATCATAACCATAAAACTTTCCCTAACCCTAGCCACCTAACCCTAAAATTGTCCCTAAATATGGCATAAACCCTAATCCTAAGCATAATCCTAACCCTAAACCTATCCCTAATCCTAATCATGATGCAAATCCTAACCCTTACCTAACTATAATCCTAAACTTAACCCTAAGCCCTAACCCTTACCATAATCCTAACACTAAACCTAGCCATAATCCAAACCCTAAACCTAACCCTAACACTAATTATTAACTTGAACCCAACAATGATGTTAACCCTAATTGTAACCCTAAACATAACCTTAACCATGATATAAAGCCTTACCCGAACCATAATTCTAATCCGAACCTTAATCATAACAATAAACCTAACACTTTAACACTAACCATACCCTAAAACCTAACCCTAACCTTAACAATATCCCTATCTATGATATATTCTCTAACCCTAAACATATTTATAACCCTAACCTTCAACTCTTACCCTAACCCTAACCATATCGCTAACCCTAACCCTAAGACTAATCCTTAAACCTAACCATGATGTAAACCCTAAAATTAATCCTAACACTAACCCTTAATCATAAACCTAACCCTAGCCATGATACTAACCATAATCATAACCATAATCCTAACCTTAAACCTAACCCTAACCCTAGCCTCAACCCTGATGTAAACTATAATCCTAACCATAACTCAAAACCCCAACTAATCATAATCCTAACCCTAACCTTAACCCAATCATAACCCTAAACCATAACCCTAGCAATAATACTTATCCCTAACCCTAAAACCTAATCCTAACCCTAACCCCTACCCCTTACCATAATCCTAATCCAAACCCTAAACCCCAAATTGATGTTGGCATTAGATTTTAATTGATGTCAACATTCAGAAGAGCAAGTGTGCAAAGGTGATATGTGCCACGGAGAGTAGGTGTAGTTGCAAAATTACACTGAGTTAGTCACACTCAGAGAAATAGAAGGAATGCATGAAGTGTTTTATTGGGATGTGAAAATGGATAAAGGAGACACAGGTCAAAGTGTGGTGAAATGCATCAGGTGAGCTGATCTGAATCAGAAAAAGTATGGTTACAGTTTGACTAACATGTCATGTTAGTCACACTCTATCGCAATGATACACGCATAACACATCATGTTATAGCTATCGCTATCTCGCATTGAACTCTCTACGTTCACCAATGGCTTCTGCGAAATAGTGACAGGAGGTTGGATGTGCATAACACACCAGGTTATTAGGCAACACTTCTTGCAGACCAACGTAGCTGCAAAACAAAGAATGTGCATAACACGTAAGTTTCTAATCTTAATCATTCGAACTAAGGTTTATGCATTGACTAACAAGCTCCGCAAAACTGTGAACTACGCATAATGCACATGTTATTGATTGTCCAATTTTTTTGCCATTTCACGGACAACACTTTTTGTTGACTAGGACCTTCGATGAAACTGCGAAGTGCTTCAATGAACTGCGAGAGTTATGTGTTGGGGCCCACAGAACATCTAGTTGGCGCACATTTATTGGTCCACCTTGTCTAAGAAGGAATACCGTTGGCTCGTCGTGATTAGTCTGTGATGATGATGTGTTCATGTGGGGCCCACAAGGAAGGTGATGGCTTTCACCATCTCGCAAATTGACCACCAAGAATGGAGTAGTCGCTTGCGATACCGCGAAAGTGGAAAATGTAATTGCGAGAAAACAAAATGTGAAGCAAATAGCTTCCCCCGCTATCCCATGGCAATTAAAGGCACAGTGAAATGGTTTTGCGAGGTAACAACCACTATGTTGATACCAGTACCCCACCATCCTGCGGAAATAGTGAATGAAGAAAAGATGACTGCGGGAAAGGAAAGACTGAGAAGGGAGAAGCATCTCGCTATCCCGCAACATGCAAATGGATGGAAAATAATCGTGTGGGATAAGAAAAAGGAAGATGGTGTGCATCCCGCCATCCCGTGGCGACCGTGTTTTGACCAGGTGGTTTGGACATCAAATGAGAAGATTTTAATAAGTCCAATACATGTGGATCAATACAAAGGTTTTCTTTTTTACGATAGCACATAATGTGCATGTTAGTCAACAGTGAAAAATGACAGCTTAGTCAAATGCCATGGTGGCATCTTTGATCAAATCTTATTGGTCATCAATGGTCCAGATTCAAAGATATTAAAGAACGTATTTTGGTGCATCAATAGAGTGGTCTAGGAACTTGAACAAATCATTTTGGATTGCTAGTTGGTTGATAGATACAAAAGTTGGTTGAAGTCCTATGCCAAGCCAATAAGATCATAGTGCAAACTGATCAAATGGACGATCCTAAGGCTTTTTAGAAAATTATGTGGATCATGTTGTTGATAACGATGCAAACAAATTTTGTCCAATCGGTGTTGGGTTATGGTTTGGTTGACCTTATGGAGGTGGATGTAGAGTATGTGTTGTTGAATTAGTAGTTATTGATATAGAGTATGTTGATGAATTCCAGATTTAGAGTAGTGGAGAAAAAGAAAGGTCGTACAGAAGAAAGTTTTGCAGGTACATTCAACATGATGTTGTTGCAAAGTTGTTGGAATGTAAAGAGAGGAGAGAGAGAGACATAGAAAAAAAAAAGAACAGAAGTGAGTAGCAAAGATCAGAGAACATAAAGCAGAGAGACAAGGCAGATAACACAACAGGTTAGTCATATAGAGCTGGGCAGAGAAGGAAGATTGGTCTGCAGAGATAGGAAGACAAAATTTGTAAGTGTTACAAAACACATTTGTAACAAGGTTTTTCACTGCATTAATTTGATATTATTGTATTTCTCTGAGTGGGTGCTCAAAGAAGGGGTAGGTGCTCCTTGATTATGTGCTCAAAATCATCAAGGGTTGGTGCTCCTTGGGTTGGTGCCCTAAAACTTATTGTAATCTATGAATTATTTGTGAGGTTGGATTGGAGCAATAGACTCGAGCAACATTTCTCACCGAGTTTTTTTCCACATTGGGTTTTCCTCATATATATGGTGTCATGCTTGCCTTGTGTGTGTGTGTGTGTGTGTTCTTATTTGATTTGCATCTTTAGTATTTGCACACTTAGATTAAAAGTATTTAAAGATACACCGATTCACCCCCCCTCTCAATGTCTTATTGTGTTCACCTGAATCATAAACCTAACCCTAACCATGACATAAAAATAACCTCAACCATGATCCTAATCCTAACCTTAACCATAATGTAAACCATAACCTTAATTTTAATCTTAATCCCTAACCCTAACCATGATCTTAACCCTAACCTTGATGTAAATCCTAACCCTAATCATGATATTACATCTGACCCTAACCCCAACCCTAACCATAGTGTAAACCCTAACCCTTGCCATAATCCTAACCATAACCCTAAGCCTAAGCCTAACCATAATCCTAACCCTAACCCTAACCCTAACCATAATCCTAACCATAACCCTAAACCTTAATCATAATACTAACCTTAGCCCTGATCCTAATGCTACCCTAACCATAATCCTCACAATAATCCTTAGCCCTAACCCTAAAACTTTACCCTAACTATAACCTAAATCTAATCTAAAACCTTAATTCTAACCATAACCCAAAACCTATACCTATCCCAATCCCCATTTGTAACCCGAACCCTAATCTTAAACCCTAACCATAATCCTAATCATAACCCTAACCCTAACTTATTTATTGTCTTCCATGTTGCGGTGTGACTGCTACTAGCTTATAAATATTAATATTATATATATATAATACATCAAGAGATATCCTTCTCAAGACGCCTATTTTTTTTCAATTTTATATCCTTAAGTCAAATAGGTGCCTCGAGAAGGATTAGAGAGTTTTTTAGTGGCGAATCTTCCCCAATTGGCGAATTCCACGCGAATAGTCTTAGGTACCATCGTGGTCAAATCGCCCAGAATTTTGAGGTTAACGACACACTGTAGAATCTGGCTTCGCCATTGACCACACACCGTCGATGTGCATGCCCATAATATTTGCCTGGAATCACTTAGACGTAGGTATTAGATCACCTTTGTTATTCGCTAGCAATAGTAAAATGACCACATACCTAGGACCTAATTCGCCAATGGTAAATTAAATGTTCATTGCACGCGTCGGCCAAATTCGCCAATATCAATTAAAACATTATAAGCATTCAAGGACCCATTTCGCCCCGCTTAAATTAAATGTTCATTGCATGCCCACGCAATTCGCCAAAAATGCAATTAAATTAAATGTTTATTGGTAAATGCGATGCCCGGGCCCCGTGCAATTCGCCAAAAATGCAATCATGGATTGCTATAAATACACTCTTTCTTACAATTTGTTCATGTCTGATTAGTAAATTGGGAGCTCTCGAGTCTCGATTCACATTCCGCAAATTGAGTTGGAAAGTCGAAGTTCATTGACATTGTAGGGCGGGGCAAAGGGCCAGAGGTACAATCCTGCAACACATGCCCAGGCATTCCTGATTCCTGATTTAGAGAATTGAGAAGGCATAAAGGTGAGTAATCATTTCTTCATACTTGATAGTACTAGTTTTAACTTTTAATTCGTAGTGAGAGGTCAAGACTCAAGATGTCACAGTCAGACATGAGTGAGACTCCTCAGGGTGGTGAAGGGATTGAGATGTCATGCAAGGGTGAGACTGAGACTCCTTAGGGTGGTGAAGGGATTGGGATGTCAGACAAGGGTAAGACTCCTCAGGGCAGTGAAACTGAAGGGATTGAGAGGCCATCAAAACACCCAAAACCTAAACTTAAAGATACTACCATAAAGTCTTTCTTTGGAATTGGCAAAGTTTCTGGTCCATCAAAATCTGCAGTTGCAGAAGCCATTCACAGTAGCTCACCACCACCACAAGGTGGGATTGTCATTGAGTTAAATGCATCAAATGAGGATGAAAATACTGACATGGAAGAAGATGTTGTAAGGGATACACACAATGAGATAATTCACTCGGATGCAAATGCTAGTACTGAAGATCATGTTGGTAGGAAGAAAAGAAAAAGGAAAGTAAAACTGGGGCGAGAGTGGGAGATGACAAGGAGTTTTAAGATTGATTGGGTAGAAAAGTACCCATTCATTGAATCGATCCCAAACAATGATGAACAACCAACAGAATGTAGGTGTAAGATTTGTAGCTAGAAAACTAAAAGAGAGAAGAAGATGCAGCTCAAGCTTGACACCATAGAAAATCATATTGTTAAGGTTTATGAAAAACAGATCATAGACGGAAAGGAAATACAAGTAGTAAGATGGAAATCAAAGGAAGAATGTCTTCATGTTAAGTATGTCGTGGAATATGAAGAGCATAACCACAAAACAACACTGATTGGTAATAGTGGATTTGGAAATACAATCAAGGTTGGGCTTGAACATGCAGTGAAAGATACAAACCTGGCAAAGACTGTTCAGATGAGTGTTGTTTTTCATATTATGTCGAGAGGGCGTCCTATGAAATATTTCCCAGAATTTTGTAATTTATTATCTTTTTTGAATGTTCCTCAATATCCTATGTCACATTGGTCAATAAACGCTGAATGGGAAATGGAAAACTGTCTCGCTGAGGTGGAAAAGCAAAATTTACAAGAGTGTAAAAGAGCCAAATTTCATTTCATTATCCATAGATAAGTTACTACGGTAGATAACATTGCTTGGGTTTGTATGCATGTGTATACCATAAAAGAACATGTCTGTCGAGCTCATCTACTCTGTGTTCGTAAAATGAGGGGTAATTCAACAGCAGAAAAATTATATTTGGAAGTTAAGAAAGATTTGAATGAAATTGCTGGTATGGATGACTTGACAATTGCCAAGAAGTTGGTGTGTGTTGGAGCTGATGGAGCTGTAGTAATGCAAGGTCAAAGGACCGGACTTTGTACAAGATTACAAAATAGTATTGCACCATACATGGTTGGCATTCACTGCATGGCCCATCGAATGAATTTAGTATATAGAATTGTAAGCAATTTCCTTACAGTGTCAAAAGTTGAAGATCTGGTCCACAAGCTCCACTCATACTTTTGCCGAAGTCCTAAACGTTTTGCAGAATTTCAGATTTTTGCTGAGGGAGTAACAGGAGGAAACAAGCTTCTCAGGGATGTTGAGACCAGATGGATCTCCTTGCATGGACCAACGGAATGAGTTCTAATAGAATATCAATCCTTGATCGGACTAATGTATGAGCAACACCTCACAGTAGACAAAGCTCCTGATCTCTTACATAAGTTAAGTGATATAGAGACTCTGTTAACTTTAGCTAGTCTTCTCCCCATGCTGGATTCAATGAACAAACTTGTTAAGAAATCCCAAGACAAAACTATGTATATCAATGAGTATAGCACTCTACGTAAAATGACATCCTTGAGCCTGGATGGTCTATATTTAGATCTAACAGGGTGAAGCTTAAATTTTTTTAGGTGGCAGATAATTACAGATTTGAATCATGCTAAAAAAATTTTACATTTCAATACAAAAAATGAGTTACGTGTCTTTGTAAAAGGATTTCAGATACCAATGCACCAATCTAAGACAGGCAAGCAAGGCAGAGCACTGCCAGTTAAACAAGAAGATTTTGACAGGATTGTTAAATCTGTTAATGATAATTTGAAGTCTATTGCATATAAACTTTCAACTGAGATTCGTGAAAGATTCCCTCGAGGAGAAATACTTGAAGCCATGGGTTGTGTGTATCCTCAATTTTGGCATTCAATTGGAGATAATCCAAATGACGCAAAGATGTATCATAAAAAACTAGAGGAATTGATATTGACATTTTCAAAAGATGCATATTGCAATGGACAGCCAATAGAAGGAATTTTAAATTCAGATCATCTTAGAAAACAATGTAAACAGTTTGCATTGGTTATGAAACAACAGTTGGTTAACTTGGAGAATCCATTTGAACCTGGATCAATCACAAGGCTTTGGTAAAGGATAGATCAAAGTGAAGCATTGTGTATTGCAATACCAGAATATTTGAAACTTGTTGATTTATGTCAAACAATGATATTGGGGTCGGTGGAAGATGAGAGAGTTTTCAGTGCATTAGGGCTTTTGAAATCAAAGATCAAAAACAAATTAGACAATAATTTGGAAACTTGCTTGAGGTTGTTTGTAACCCAGTATAATGTTAGAGATTTTCCATATGATAGGGTACTGGCAATCTGGAATTCCATGCGTGAAAGACGAGGGGTGTGCAACACTTTAAAAGCTGGTGGTGTTACTGCTAGTGCTAGTGCTGAGACAAATGAATATGATGGATCGCAAACTCAGAGTTAGCATGAAGACGAAGACATTTTTGAATACCCGACTCAGAATGAAGATGAACCTGTTAGTACTAGTCAGTTTTTGGATCTTGACTCCATTTGGGATATGGAAGCCTCGGAGTGAGTCACTGAAGTGAATTAGCAGTTAGTTTATAGGTATTTATAATTATTATATAGTTCTTGAGTCATATTACAATTTCAATTTGCAAAATTGCAATACTATAGTTGTCATTGATGATTTTTGATATTGTATTCCTTGAATTTGTCAATCAGAACGTATACTTATTTCATATTTTTAATTATGAATTTGAATTATTAGTAAACAATTGAATTATTATTAAATTGGTATTTGGTTTCACATTATGTTGAAAATAAAATGCAACAATTTGTGTCACAAGATCCATAAAATTATTCATATTGCATAACTGTTACTGCTAGAACCTTTCTACTGTTCTATATTAAATGCTTAACATGATGTTCACGCCGATTAGGGTTTTGTGTTTGTTTTTTGTCTTAGTTGGCTAGTAAACTGAAGTTGTCGTGCGTTGAAAATCTGAGCTGTCCTCTCTTTATTTGTCCATGTCAACGTCAAGAGTGGTCAAATGGTTGGTCAGACATGTTTAATGTTTCATCTCTAGCTCGCAGATAAATTTCATGTTTAACAATTTAAGTGGCGACTTAGCGAGTGTTGGTTTGGGTTTAAATCGCAAGGTCTCTAGTTTTTTGAGTGTTAGCATTTTATGTTAGCGAGCTAGAGATTGTTAATGAATTTGCTTTGGTCGTGAGGTCTCGCATTGGTTTGATGCCATGCATTATAGCCGCGAGAGTTAGCGAGTAAGTAATAAGTCATTAATGGTCTGTGTGCCACTGCTCGCGCCTGTTTATGACGATAATTTAACATAAAACATCAATTTTTGTTGGTACTCACTGGGTCGCTGCGGTCAAGAGATAAAATGTTTTGAGATTTTATGGTTATCGCTAGCTCACAGGTCCTTTATCATCAAGTCAGTTTAAGTCGCGAGCTTGCAAGTACTGGGAGATTTTAGTTGTCGCTACCTCGCAAGATGTTTTGCACTTGACCATTTTATGTTGTGAGGTTGCGACTAGGTGTGATTTTATGTTATCGCAAGGTCGCGAGGTGTTCGCAGTTAAGTCATTTTAATTTGTGATCATGCGATATGGTTGGTATTGCAGCTTAGTTGGTTTCGTCGCTTGCTCACGGGTTTTGAAGTTGTTTAGCATTTTACGTTGCGATTTGGCGACAGGTAAGTTTTGGTATGATTTTGTGGTCATCGCATGCTCGCGGGTTTGTAAGTCTTAAGTCAAAAAGTGTTGCGAGCATGCGATGGCGGTTAAGTATCTTGTTGTTATGGGATCACAAGGGTTTAAGTCAAGTTAAGTTTCGAGTTGCGAGCTTGCGATGAAATAAGTTATTTTGTTAGATTTGCAGTGGTCGCTAGCTCGCAAGTAAAGAAAGAATATTACAAATGTTATTGTGAGGTTGCGACTGAAGGGCTTGATGAAGATCAATGGCTATCGCTCACTCACGAGATTCTTTGAGGATTCGTAAAAGGGGTTGCGAGCTTGCGATTAAGAGGATTTGGTAGCATTGTCGCTAACTCACCGGTTCCTTTCCAAATTGATATAACCAGTTGCGAGTGTGCGATTAAAGATGGGGATTGACACGTGGACTTGTTTGTCGAGTTCTGTAAAAGTTTTGAATGGCAATCACCAATCAAATGCCACAGTAGCTACTGCTAGTTCATGCAGGTGTGGCAATTAATATTAATGAGACTTGAGAGAAGTGACGGCACCCAAATACCATAAATTGCATGATCGATCCGAAATTTTGACATTTGTATAATTGCATTAATGCCACACTAGCTAGTTCATGCAAGTGTGGCAAACCACAAATGGCAATTAATGAGACTTGAGATAAGTGACGGCGCCCAAATACCATTTTATGTTGCGAGGTTGCGACTGGGTGTGATTTTATGTTATCGCAAGGTCGTGAGGTGTTCGCGGTTAAGTCATTTTAATTTGCGATCACGCGATGTGGTTGGTATCACAACTTAGTTGGTTTCTTCGCTTGCTCACATGTTTTGAAGTTGTTTAGCATTTTAAGTTGCGATATGGCGACAGGTAAGTTTTGGTCTGATTTTGTGGTCATTGCATGCTCGTGGGTTTGTAAGTCTTAAGTCAAAAAGTGTTGTGAGCATGCGACAGCAGTTAAGTGTCTTGTTGTCGCGAGATCGCAAGGGTTTAAGTCAAGTTAAGTTTCTAGTTGCGAGCTTGCGATGAAATAAGTTGTTTTGTTATATTTGTAGTGGTCACCAGCTCGCAGGTAAAGAAAGAACATTACAACTATTGTTCCGAGGTTGCAACTGAAGGGCTTGATGAAGATCAATGGTTGTCGCTCACTCACGAGATTCTTTGAGGATTCGTAAAAGGGGTTGCGAGCTTGCGATTAAGAGGATTTGGTAGCATTGTCGCTAACTAGCTAACACGTGGACTTGTTTGTCGGGTTCTGTAAAAGTTTTGAATGGCAATCGCAATCAAATAGAAGGGCATGAATTCAAATTTTGCTTGAGTACTTCAGCTTTGAAGTTTGAAATTTGAATTAATGCCACAGTAGCTAGTTCATGCAAGCGTGGCAATTAATGAGACTTGAGACTTGAGAGAAGTGACGGTGCCCAAATACCATAAATTGCATGGTCGAGCCAAGATTTTGTATAATTGCATTAATGCATTCTATCTTCAAGGTAATCGAGTGAATTGAGCTCTGCAACGTTGGAGAATTCGAAGTGTTGGGTGTGGGAAAATTTCAGAAAATTGGTTAAGTTTTTCTCCTGCAGCTAAAATGAGTTAGGCGACGAGTGGAACTGAAGCTTCCAAGCCCAAGCCCAAGGCCATGACAAGTGGAGCAAGAGGACCTGGAGGTTCCAAGGCCAGTGACACTGAGGAAAAGATGGTTAAGAAATACAAAGAAGAATTTTTAGATTTGATGTCAGGGACTTCCGTTGCTTTGAATACAAATGATTTGGCATGGAAAGATTTATGGAGCCAGTGCAGAAACCCTACCACGATTAATATGACTAGTTCTGCTTGTTTAATTATTTTTGGAATAATATGGTTAAGGGTGTCCTAATGTCAAACCCTTGGGATTTAAATATGGCAAAGTTAATTGTGCCAGATGTGTATGTTGATGTGGATTTGATCAAAGAGTTGGCCAAACGCTATTGCCCAATATCTAGGGTAATCAGAACAAAGAACCAGTCTACCCTAGTTTCAATTAATAGAGCTATCTTTGTTGAAGCTTTCCAGATTACTGGTGCTGCATGTACAAATATAGATTTGGAATGGATTGGAGAGGATTATGACAAATACAAAGGTGTTATCAAGAAGCATGCAATCCCCAGATACATGCCTAGGGTGAATAGTAAGCCGGTTATAATTCCAGAGAGTATCGAACCACCATTTGACATCACTTTCCACCATTATATGCATTGTACAATCTATGGATTATGCAGAGTGTTGAGTTTTGATGGAGATTCAATAGTGTCAGCTGAATTACTGATGATGGCTATGGACATTCAACACCTAGAAGTTACCAAAGATTACGATTATGTGTACTATGTGGTTGAACACATTCATAATGCTCTAGTTGAAATTTAGAGTGGTGCACCCAGCCCTAAATTCAAGCATTATTCATTGTTGATGCATTTAATCTTGTTCTATAATGTTGAGTTTGTGGATAAAGAATTGGAGCTTTTCAAAGAAGAATTCGGTGTCTTAATGCCAATACAAAGATGGAACCAGGTTTGGGACAGTAGTTCTCCCCATTCTTCTTTCCTTTTCTTTGAAAATTGGATTGTTTCGCCAATTATGGAAATGCTAGGAATAAATAGGGAACGATTGTCAATTAATGTTAGGAGAGTTTTGAGACCTTACCAGTTTGTTCTAAACTGGTCTATTTCACATAACTGGGGGGACTTTTATTTTTTTGATAACTTTACTGTGATCAGAGTCTATTGGTGTCCTCAGCCTCCCCATATTTTACCAAAATTTATTCCAATTAGGATTGCTTTTATGGAGTTTATCTGGCAATTGACCCTAGTTGAAAAAGAATACCTTGATAAACACAGGAAGGGTTTTCTTCTTCCTAGGCTTTGGGTTGCATCTGATTTTACCATTGGTAGGAGTTCCTTTGATGAAGTAAACAATTTCTTTAAACAGTATAGTTTGGTTAATGTTGTGTCTAGATTCTATGATCCGGAACAATTTATTAAAGTTGCAATGCCAAAAATGACACCTTGGGCCACAATAAAGGACCATGAACCATTGGATGATGAAGATGTGGTTAGAAATTTGCTGAGAAAAGATGAAGTACAAGAAAGGAGAAGAAAATGGAAAAATTTGATGAGAGGTGAAGCAGAATTGAAGGCTGCTGACCCTAGTTTCTCAGGTTTTTGCCCTGATAGCCCGTACCTGGAGAGGATTAACAAAATGTTGAGTTTATATGAAACTCTGATGGAACAAATGCCTCAAATTCCAAATTTAGAAGTGGCTGCTCAACAGCAAGACCCCCAAGATGGACATTCTTCACATGGCAAGAGGCCACTTAGTGTGTCTGCTGATGATGTAGAGAGTGGGGATGAAGTTCAATCTACCCCATCTGCAAAGAAACAAAAAACCAATGAGGTCGGTACAATTGTGAGGAGAGACCCTGCTAGAGCAATTGTTATAGAACAAGGATAATATTTTCATCAAATAAGGACACATCTTAGAGAAGCAGGGCAGAATGAAGAACAGGGAGAAACAAACGAAGCCCTTGCTCAAGGCTTTGATGAGTGTGTGATGTTGTCAAATGAGTTCATGAAAGATGATGACTTTATTAAGTCAGATGAATTTAAAAGTTTTTTGACAAGATTGAAACAAAAACAATTAAGACAAAATCTAATCATAGAGGAAGCAAATGAAGAAAAGAAACAGGAGATCATCAAGGCACTGCAAGAATATGATCCTGACAGGGAGCAAATATTTGTGGAACAGGAAAGATAATTGATTAAGAGTACTGGTATGATTATGATGCCTAACTGGGATATCCAATCTACTTTTATTATTGATCAGATTAGGAAGCAAGGGGACCCAATGTTTAAAACTGAATTTGAAATTGGAGATGTAATAAGAGGATCGGGATTTAATCCTAAGTCAAAGACACTTGCTGCTTGGTCTTTGGACCCTTCCACTCAAAATCCCCACCTTCTAAATATCCAAGTAGAAAAGAAAGCTGACAGAATGATCTAGAACTTGCAAAACACAACTGACACGGAGATTGCCTCATTTTTTACTCAAGTTTCTTTCATGAATTTATCAAAAACAGAGGATTTGTCAAGAAGATACACGGAAACATATACCCAATTGATTGCATTGTCTAAAAAATATGAAGAGACACTGATGAAGAAGGGCACTCTGGAGGAAGAGTTAGTGGAGTTGAAAGAAAAAATTGCAAATGAGCCCCCTCCAATACAGATTACAGAACAAGTACAAGAAATACCAGCTAATGTGACAACAAAAATGGAGGAATACACAGGGAAAATTGAAAAGCTTGAAAAGGAACAAAATGTCGAGGCTGTCTTTGTTATGTCAGGAATTCTGAAACACGGGATTAATGTATTGAAAGGGAAATTGATGGTAGTGCATGATTTGCACATTTCTTTGAAAGAGGCAAGTAAAGCATCCTCTAAGGCTGTCGCTTTTCTTGGACCTTTGTTCAATGTCTGGTCAGGAAGAAGCAGATTAATGGATAAGCTAGATACTACAATGATGTATAGTGACGAGTTCCCTCCCAAGATCAGTGACACTAAAGACATGGTGGAGGTAATGAATGCAGCTTATGCATTTTTCACAGGGAAGGGTGTGCTTATAAATGAAAAATTGCAGACATTTGGGGAAGGTTATAGTAAATTGGTGCCTTCAATTTATGATAGTAATGGAGATTTGAAATCAATTTCTGATTGGACCAAGGAATTTGATTTGATTCTGGAGCAAGAAGAAATAATCAAGCATGTAAATGATCAGGTTGATGCTGATTTCCTTAACGGTATGCTTGATTCACTATTCAATGTTGAGGTTGACCATGCAAAGTTTATTGTTGAGTCCAGGGTAGTTACAGATGTCAAATGGATAGATTCAGTTGTAAAGTTGGAAGAGGTAAAGGCATTCAGTTGGCCAACAGACAAAGAGGTGGACAGGTGGCAAGCCATGCTAAAGCCAAAGAAGAAATCTCAGGTTGAGGTTGCTACCCAAGATTCCTCACAGTAATCCTAAGCTTGTTGAATCCTCATCTTATAAAAGGATTCCAAGATTAATTTGAGAGGGATGGCCACTTTTAATTTTTGATCGGTAGAGAGGGATGGCCAGTTGGCCACTTTTATTCATGTTGAACTTGAAAACTCTTATATAGTTATAAATTTATAATAGCTCAATTGTTCAAGAATTTGATAAGTGCATAGTTGAATCGCATTGTGAATTTACTTTCTGATATCATTATGAATATAATATCAATATCATTTGCAGTTTGAGATCTTCACATAATTGTCTTTGTGTTGAATTTATGTTTTCACTATGAATTGAATGGTCAAGGGTTTTTCAGTTTACATATGAATCTGGGTTGTGTATGTAATGGCAATTATGGCATTATTCATAATTTTATTCCTATTTATCTGCAAATGAATCATATTGAAGTTTATTATCAGGTTGTCTTTGAATTGTAAGTGACTCTATGCCCTAGGATAAGGCACTGGTCTGTTGGCTTGATGTTTTACTAATTATGTTGTATTCCTATCTATTGTGGTGTTTAATACTTTCATTCTTAATACTCTTATGATTTTATATGCTATGAATGTTTATGTAATATATATGGAGGTGTTCTAACTTCTATGACTATGTCTATAATCCGCCCACCAATTATAATGAGGTGAATCCTTAATATGATTCCAAACTAACAGAAATTTTGCATTCTTGGGCATAATAGGATTAGGAAGCATTAAATGAAAAATTGCATACACCATAACAATGCAACAAATGAAAAAAGTTAAATCTCATGATTCTGATCATTTGAAAGAGATAGAATTATACACAAAATAAATTTATATATAACTCCTTCAAGAACTTGCACAAAGCTTGACACTAAATGCTTTTCATTTGCTCTATAAATGACTATACAGTATACAACTTGCTCCCTTCACCTAGAGTTTAGAATCACTACTGGAACCAGAAAAGGAACCCCAATGACTATACAACTTGCAAAACTACTTGAGCCATGCCATTATCACCTTGATGCCTTCGGATGGAATGTGAGATGTTATGTTCTATCCAACATATCGTTTCCAAATAGAGGAGGAAGCCTTCATGCCCAGGAACAGAGACAATGGAAAGAGGAGCCCGAGCCTTCATGCCCACGATCAGGGAAAGTGGAAACAGGAGCTTTAGGGTAAATGTAATATGTTGGGGAGCGGTTGCAGCTTCCATGTCGTCACAAAGATGGTTGGCTGCCACTCCCCACCCAAACAAATCCTTCTTTCATTCCTCTGTGGACTCCTTCTTCAAACCCCTTGTCATCCTATGGCAGAGTAGAAGCAGAGGATGTGCCATGCTTGGACTTTCTTGACAAGAAAAGGCTTTCACACCCCCTCTGGCAATCCTTCTCACTTTCACAACCCCTCTGACAATAAACAAACTCACATAGAAGAAAACAAAAAAACACCCATCCGGTATCATAGAGCACACAACAACTCCATGCACGATCCTGCTCAAACATCATCTTTCTTTTTGAAGAAAAAACCACTCTCAGAAAATGAAAAAGGTTTCTTTTCTGAGTTTCTCTTCTACCAATTAAGTCACCACTCCATTGTATTTATAACATTTTCACACTTCATTTGGTTATGCTCATTCACGTGAAAAATCATCATTTCGGTGTTTTTCAACATGACTGTAGACTCTAGAAGTCATGCCTATCAAATCCACTGCATCCTACTAAGGCTCATCTATTGTGAACGATTTTGTTTTGATTTTATTCCTCCTTAGTTGGACAAATTCTGCTTCAGAATCCCTGACAACAAGCAACCTAAGCTCTTATTTCTCAGAGAAATCTGTGATCTCCCATCTCTAACTCAGAAGCTATCAAATCCTTTTATGCCTCTGAAACCGTCGTCCTCGCTTGTCTAATCAACCTCGACTCAAGAGAAACCTTCAAACTAGTCCCTCAGGAATGAGTCAGCATCCAAGCCTTAAAAAATTTAGGTTGCGAGCTAGCGACCAGGTAGTTTGTAGTTAATTTTTATGGTTATTGCTAGCTTGCGAGGTAAAATATCTGAAGACGTGATCAAGCCGCGAGCTGGCGACAAGTTGGTCTGGGTTTCCATCGCAAGGTCTCTAGCTTGTTGGGTGTTAGCATTTTATGTTACCGAGCTGGAGATTGGTAGTGAAATTGCTTTGGTCATGAGGTCTCGAGTTGGTTTGATGTCATACATTATAGCCATGAGAGTTAGCGAGTAACTCAATTCATACAGGTTTTCTCTAGCTCTCATGTTTGTTTAATGTTAGCATTTTTAGGTCATGAGCTAGCGACTAGACAGTTTGTGGTTAGGTTTAATGGTTATTGCCAGCTTGCGAAGTTAAATGTTTGAAGACCTGATCAAGCCGCAAGCTTGCGATTGAAGTGCTAGCGGTTAAGAGATAAACAGATTTATGTTGGCGAGTACGTGACAAGGGTTAAAGTTACCACTATCTCCAAGTCACTGCGGTGACGAGGACTTAACATTTGTGGTCGAGAATTGGCGAGTGATAGTTCAGTTTCCCTCAGTCGCTAGATCTCGAGGTTACGAAGGCTTAGCATTTTTAGCTTGTGAGTTGGAGATAGAGAGAGTCGTAAGGGCTTGTCGCTAGGTCGCGAGATTTTCTATGGGCATTCTTCCAGGCAGAGAGTTGACGACTGTGTGCCACGTGCTTTAATTACTTAAAGTTAATATCTTGAAATCGCCAATATTTTTTTTTATGGTTTGAAAACAGCTTGAAATCGCCAATATTTTATTTTTATGGTTTGAAAATAGCTTGAAATCGCCAATTTTTTTTTATGGTTTGAAAATAGCTTGAAATCGTCAATATTTTATTTTTATGGTTTGAAAATAACTTGAAATCGCCAATATTTTATTTTTATGGTTTGAAAATAGGTTGAAATCGCCAATGCAAATATTTTTCTGGTTGTAAAAACATTACCATTCACCCATGCAATTATTTTTTGGGTTGTATAAACTAGCTTATATTGTATGTCCTTTGAAAATCCTATAAGATATTGTCAATAGCCCATGTTGAATTATGAATAGTAACAATAGTTAGTTCTGATTTGAGATCTCAACATACTTGGAAGGAAGTGTTGTGGCATAGTTATGTGTAATGACAACGTAAATTACCAAGCCATGCAACATTGTACATGTAAAGAATGATGTCCAATTTGATTGAACTAGAAGGATAAAACCCTAGATGGTTTTGCATTTTAGTTGAAAATTTTCAATGTAGCAGTCATGGTTAAAATAATGCACCTTCTTGTTTATATTTCCATAATGTTGAGTATTGCAGAACAATGCTTCTTTATAATTAAATAAGACATTGTAGTTAATATGTTGTATTCATCTTAAACAAGATAGTTCTAAAGACTATGATAATATTCCATAGCCATGATTATTTGCAATAGATATAGGGAAAGAATATGTGATATTTGTTCTATTGAGTATCCTCATATATGAATGTTTAAGGAGTTTCTTGTTAGTATAGTATAATGGGTTTATGTGGACCAATACACTTATGATAATTAAGTCTACCAAATCACATTGTACACATGTTATCAAGCCTAAATAGAACCTTATGTTATAAACTAAGAGGTATTATCATCAAGACACATAATGTGGAACTATATCCTTGATAGGTAATTGTAAGGGTTGGGAGGCCCACATTGCACTAGGGAATAATAATTTTGGTGAGGTCTAATTAGGAGTCTTGATTCCCTTAGGTGAAAGTACTATAGTTTAGGCTTGTTAAATTGGGAACGGTGCTAAAATTCATTGATTGTCATTAAGCACTATTAACTATTGGGAATCTTTTAAAGGAACCATGTTGGAGCAAGACATAGTAATTACATAAGACCTTTGCTATGGGAACTAAGAAAGGGTACTATGGTTTTGTTGGATGATGATATGTTTGTAGGAATCATGGCTAAGGCAAGGATGAACCTATGTTATAAGACATGATATTTTAGACACTCTTGATATTGGAAATATTATATGTAGTGTTCTATGGAGAAGATATCGAGATGCTTATAATTTTGGAACATTTGGGAATTCTTTGGTAGTGGTAATGAAGAAATAAATTCCCAATTTACCCTCCTTGCTAATAGTAAGACATGCTACATGATTCTAGAATAGTATTTAAGTATAGTGGTAAGGGATTTTATTACTACAAGATATCTATTGACCCTAGAGTAAAAGGACCTTCATATTAAATCTATCAAGTGAATATTGAATGGTAGTATTTTCTTTAGGGTTTGTATGAACTAAGGTAATTTCAGGTTGATTAAGGTTAACCCGTAGGTTGATAAAAACAAACCTTGGGACATTCAAGTTGATTTATGGATAATAATGAGAGTACTTTGAGTCAAAAACTCAATATCTAACCTATTGTTATAGTACCAATTACTAAATTATGAACTTATTTATGATTTCCTAACTATTGTTAGGTATTATTAATGAAAGGAAATATTGATGAAACTTTGATTATAGGGAACTTTTGCATAGACATTCTTTGGGAGAAACCTTGTACGGAGAACTATGTGTTACTGTAGGTAGTCCTTGGGTGAATGATGCCCTTGTTGTTACAAGTGCAGTTGTCTTTGCACCAAAAGATCGACCTGTTAATGCCCGATACAACCACTAGACTTATAGAATCCACATGGGGTGGTTAAGCCATGTCACAAACCCAAGCGTTGAGCTACACAACACAAGGAGACCAAGGGCACACACCTTGCAACCCCCCCCCCAGCGCAAGCGAGGGGTTTGAACCTATGACCAAGCTCTGATACCACTTGTTACAAGTGCAATTGTCGTTGCACCAAAAGATCAACTTGTTAATACCCGATACAACACTAGACTTATAGAATCCACACGAGGCGGTTAAGCCATGTCACAAACCTGAGCGTTGTGTTGCACAGCACAAGAAGACTAAGGGCACACACCTTGCAACACTTGCGACTTCAAGATCTATAGGGGAACGATCTAGGGGGGATAACTCCCAAGTTGGGTTATTCCTAATTGGTTTGACTTTCTCTCTTCAATAAGCTTCAAATAAGACCAAAAGGGGTATTAGATGGTGATGAAAGATATACAAAAACTTGATAACTTGTATTTGATACATAATGTGTTTTTGAATAGCAATTTTAGTAAAGGGGTTGACTACCGTATAGTTGGTTTGTTTATCTATTGAATAGAGGTCTTCTTTTGTTAGATCCAATTTATTTTATACACTTGTGAAATTTAATGTCAAACCTATAAGACTTGGTGTATATACTCCTAGATCAATCAGTTGTGATCTTTGTGTTCTGAATTAGGATCGTCTCTCCAGTTATCTTGTTGAGAGAGTATAGGCGCTAACTTTTACGGCTACGGATGGAGTAAGAGCCCTACAAGGGCATAAGTAGAGGTTGCATACATCTAATATGTAGGGTACCCTTCTCCATCTAAGGTGATCACCAAGGGAAATCTGATCACTCATTTAGAGATAAGCTTATCCATGATCGAGATTGAAAGTAGCCTAGGACCATACTATGTCAAAGGACTGTTAGCCATACCACATAAATAGTGGAATATATCGTCAGTATTATGTGGGCATTGGGTCCAACTCCATGCCAACAATACATACCTCGTGTTACATTAAAGACTTGGACAAATTCTGTCAGAAGCAAGTGGGCCATGGGGATAGTGGCATGCCAAAGATGGACATCTAATGCACACTTAAGAGTTGGATGGTTTTCAGCGAGTACTATGCAAGCCTTAATGACAATAGTGTGCAGGCAATGGACCACTTTATTTGCTTAGTCATCTAATTGACTACAAGGAAGAGTGTTTCTAATAAAGAATAAGTAACTAATAGTTGGACCAACCTCATAGTATAATTTTGGCATATCTTGATGTGGAAATGGTATACTTGACCTTGTTGGGATGAGGACAGACACTTAGTGTAGTATGGGATACATCAAATCCTATTCCCACTTGCTCATTGGTGCACATTATTGGGGAAAAAAATGTGACCCACGGTGTAGTGTGCAATGCATCAACATTCCATTTCTATTTGGGATGCACTATAGGCAAGAGATAGTTATCCATTGTGGATGTGTCAGTCTCTCACAATGTACATCACTATGTATATTTGGCATGCACTAGAGATAGTCATTATGTATGTGGCATATGCTAGAGCTAATTACTATGTATATGCGATGCACACTGGAGCTATTCATTATTTATACGACATGTGTTAGAGCTAGTCACAATGTATATGTGATGCTAGAGCTAGTTATTGTGTATATGTGATATATGCTTGAGATAGTCATTGTGTGTGTGATGTGTATGAGCTAATCACCTTGTGTATATGTGATGTGTGCTCAAGTCACTTTATGGAATTGGGGGAATTATGGAATGATATGGCCCTTGTGTAATTGTGTGTGTTTGTACACTACCTGATGGCAAATAGATATTATTATATTACGAATAGACTGAGTTTAATAAATAGTCATGGTATATAGAGAGATCATAGATCTCATACAAGAGAGAACGAACTTCCTCTAACATCCAAGGGTGAACTACAATGACTTTCATATCCTATGAGGATACGTAGGTAGGGTCATCCAGAATAAACCCACGAGGCATAGGTCTAGGTCCAGGGCTGACCCTAACAATGGGAGCTTGCCACCTTTGAGTGTAAACATAAATAGTTATGTAGAATTATCGTTGTCATAGTAATTGAAGAAATTATGAAATTGACACGGATAAAAATAAAGATGCTTGGTCGATTATATTGGTACTTTTGAATTTAGAAAATATATATTAGTAACTGAAAGCAGTTGTTACAGTATAATTTTGTCCAATTTCACATACATAAACTTCAAAAAATACTTCTTGTGCATTAAAGTAGGTTCACCTTGTTCTTAGGGTGAAGCCACATGAAAACGTCATTCTAAACATTTATTACTGGAATAAAAATAAACCCTTCCTATGGTGTGTTTGGCTTCTAATCATTTTTTGCACAGACACATACATGGTGAATCCGGATGACATAAAACATCTACCAAAATTGATGGTTGTTTAGTTTGTTTACTTTTAGATCAAGTCAATCCTTAAAAAAAATTTACTATTATATTTTGAACTGTTAATGCAAATTGAACTTAATAAAGATATAGATGAATGTTAACTAAATCAAATTCTGTTTTGAATATGCAGGTAAGTGTACAGTAATGTCTGTTATGATGATTAATTCACTAAACATGAATGCCCAACACTTATAATATGTATTCAATCTGCAGTATAAATTGCCTTGGATATTGTTATTAGTCTGTAATATCGAATGACTATTCAGGTCGCTGGGATTATTTCTGCAGAAGAATGCAAGCCATTTATTGATTTCGATGATTGCATTCTTCCATCGAATGAGGATATATATGAAGCTTAGAACCGAATCATGATCGGTTGTGTCCCTTCAATCATCAAACGGTGTGTCTTAATGGTTACTAACTAACCCGATTATATATATGAATTAATATATCAAATGCTGGAGGTGCGATTGAATTACCATTCGATCCATGTTTGTATTGATAAGCAAACTAATGGTTAGTTAGTACTTACTAACTAAACAGATTCATACCATTCGATCCATGAATGGTATGAATCTGTTTAGTTAGTAAGCACTAACTAACCATTAGTTTGCTTATCAATACAAACATGGATCGAATGGTAATTCAATCGCACCTCCAGCATTTGATATATTAATTCATATATATCTCAAGTTTATCTTAGACAAAGATATTAATTTGTGTCTTATTTTGGTGCTTCAGTTTAATCTAACTAAAGCTACAATATCTTCAACATGAACATATTAAATAGGTTAAATAGATCTTATATTACATTCCTAACAATATTGGGTTGGGAAATGTTACAACCGAGCAACTAGAGCAATGCTATCACAATGGAGTAAAAGACAACCATCTTTTGCGGGATCGATTCAACTTCCAAAATTAATCCTTCAATCTATAAGGGTAATTATCTTAAAGAGATAAAGCTCTACACATACTATAACATGTTAAAAGCATCTATAAATCTCACATTTTATTGTTTCATTTATGTCCTTTATATTTGTTACTATATTTATGTTCAATTTTACATAAATAAACTTCAAAAAATACTTCTTGTGTACTAAAGCAGGTTCACCTTATTCCTAGAGGGAAGCCACATGTAAATGTCATTCTAAGCATTTATTGTTTGAACAAAATCAACCCTTCCTATGGTTACCTATATTTGTTTTCTCCACACACAAACAAGACAAATCTAGATGACATAAAACACTTACCAAAGTTTATGGTTGTTTATTCTTTTCTTTTTTTTCTACCTAGCAAAGAAAAATATGGCCCACAAATCATACTTTAAAATTAGAGAATTGTTGTAGGAAGGGGAAGCCAACTGATCTTTGAAATATCATATTGACTTGCACTTTATTATGATGTGTACCGCATCTAGAAGCCATTCCTTATGAGGTAATAATAAGGAATATGCAAAGCTGGTAAAAATGAAAAAAGAGGATTATATGCAAACAAGAAGATAAGAGCTGATTTCACTTGGGAGGCACAACCCAAGAGACTTTTGGAAAGAATTGCAACAAAAAGACACAATCAAAGATAATAATATTACAAATCTTCAATGGCTAGAATATGCAAAGCAGTTATATGAGAGAGTACAAGATAAATATATTCCTCTAGTAATCAATTCAAGAAATAAACTCTTCTCTTCGAACAATATTAAAGAAGGAATTAAAAAGCTTGCAATGGGTAGAGCTTGAGACATTGATGGCCTACAAGAAAAATACTTAAGATGGGGCTTGAAAATTCTCACACCTCATGTCAAAAGAATATTCAATGGGGTCATCCAAAAAGGCTTTCCGACAAATTGATCAACTAGTGTTGTCATCCCTTTGCTCAAAAGTGGAGAAATCAACAAGCCCTCAAATTACCACACTATAATGATCAACCCTCTTTTTGGTAAACTTTTTGGGAGCATGATAGAGGGCTAAAAAGGAGGGGAAGAGGGCAAAAGGGAAGCGAGCTTCAGGCCAAATCATTCTATCGTCGACCATTGCATTACACTCAAACATTTGATTGAGAAGATTTGGGACAAACGGGGAAGGGAGATCTTTTGTTGCTTCAATGATTTCAAGAAAGCTTTTGACATTGTACCTAGAAGCAAATTGTGGGGTAGAATGGAAGAATTGGAAATTCCAATACATTATAGGAGGGTTGTTGTTCACAAATTGTATGTCAAGTCTAGGCCAAAATCCGAACCAAACAAGTATTATTAGAATGCTTTGGAAGTGACAATGGAATCAAGAAGGGTTGCTCATTATCTCCTACTTTATTTGAGATACGAGTTGACAAATTAGAGGAAGGGATAGACAAGTTTGATGGTGGAAAAGTTTACTTGACCAATTATGTAATAAAGCTACTTTAATATGTTGATGACCTTATTTTAATGGAAAAATCAACACATGATTTGAAGGAACACTTGAAGGCTCTAGAACTTTTTTGCCATGAGGTGGGGATACAAGTGAACACTAGCAAAACTAAGGTCATGATCTTTACCTTGAAAAGAAAGAAGGTTCATAGAGAATTTTCTTTTGAAGGCAATCGCTTACAAACAGTCAATGAATATAAATACCTTTTCCTTGACTTCCACAATAAACTCAGTTGGGAAACATGTAGAGCAAAAAGGATTCAAGGGGGATGTGTTGTGAGGTATTCACACATCGCCCCATTGCAAATGGGGACCCCCAACTTTTTTGCTTTCTAGGTTATCTTAGAGTCTTTGCTATTAATCTTTGCATTGAAGGAATAGAGTTTCTCAAGTAGCTAGAGAGTCATCATGTTAAGTTGGTCTCCTGAGCGAATGAAGTAGGACATCAAGTGTTGCAAAAATGATTTAAGATTGAACAAATTGAGCAAATTCAGGGGAAAGGATTAAGTCAAGAGTCTTTCCTAAGGATGTGTACCTTGCTCCCTCACTGGAGAGAAATTTGCCTAAGTACCTTGACCCTGTACCTTGCTAAGGACATAGACTCTCGTACCTTCCGAAGGATCCAAAGTGAAATTGCCATGTACCTTGCTAAGGTCCTAGGGCGAATGTCCTCATTAGGGATCCAAAGCGAATTTTGAATTGATGTCCTTGGAGAGGATCCAAAGCAAACTTGTTTCTTGTCCTTGCCAAGGTCCTTGAGCGAATTTGAAGATGTGTACCTTAGAAGGACTTTAGGGCGAATTTTGTCCAATTGATGTACCTTGGAGAAGTCTTAGAGTGAATTTTGTCCACAAACATGTGCGTACCTTACACAAGGCCAAGAGCGAATTTTGCCTTAAGTCATGTCCTTCCAAAGGATATGGAGCGAAATTCTCATTTAGACCTCGTCCTTTCTAAGGACGGAGAGCGAATTTTATTTTAGGTCTTGTCCTTGCCAAAGTCAAAGAGGGAAATTCCTTATCAAGAGCCTTGTCCTTCCTAAGGACATTGAGCGAAATTCCTTGGATAAGTCCTAAGGCAGATGTTGAATTGATGTCATTCTAAAGGTCCTAAGGCGAACTTCATGCCTTGTCCTTACTAAGGGTCCAGAGCGAACTTGGATATGTGTACCTTGGATGAGTCTTAAAATGAATCTTTACCTTGATCTTGTCTATCCTAAGGACGAAGAGTGAATTTTCATTATAGGTCCCGTCCTTCCTAAGGACAGAGAGTGAATTTTCATTATAGGTCCTATCCTTGGAAAGAACACGGAGAGAATTTCATTATAGGTCTTGTCCTTGCTAAGGACATGGACCGAGTTTCTTTTTCTTTGACCTTGTCCTTCCAAAGGACATGGAGCAAAAATTTCACTAAGGTTGTGTACCTTCCAAGGGTCACAGAGCGAATTCTACTTTTAGGTCATGTCCTTGCTAAGGACAAAGAGTGAAATCCTTATCAAAGAGTCTTGTCCTTGCTAAGGACATGAAGCAAACTTTTAACTTGACCTTATCCTTCCAAGGGTCCTAGAGTGAATTTCATGCCTTGTCCTTCCAAAGGACCTAGAGCGAATTTCATGCCTTGTCCTTCCAAGGGTCCTAGAGCGAACTTCATGCCCTATCCTTCCAAGGGTCCTAGAGAGAATTTCATGCCTTGTCCTCCCTAAGGTCCTAAAGTGAACTCTAATTCAGATGTTTTGGCGCCAAAAACTTATTCAATTTTCAAAATTCTAACAAGGAGAGGATCAAGTCATCTGGCATGATAGAAGCAATTTATTTTTTTTACTAAATCAAGTCGGCCATGCACTCAAGGGACATGACTCTTGCTTTAAGCAGCTATAAAGGAAGGGTTAAAACATTCATTTCAACCATTAATTCAAGTATATTCTTCTCTCCAAGTGCGAATTTGAGAGCACACCTATAAATCTGACCAGCAAGACAACGAATTTCTCCAGCTAGACATCAAATTTTGTTAGCACATAAGCGAATTTTATCATAATTTAGGTGAGTTGTTGCAACACAAGGACGAAATTAGACATTGAAGGTGCAGACCTGATGATCAAGGAAGACAAATTCGAGCATTGAAGATGTGGATCTAATGTTTAGGGGGACGAATTCATCATAGAGCATCAAAATTAAACAAAGGAGGAGAAAATTTGTCAAAAGGGAAGCGAATTTCACTATTGAGCAATCCAAATTCATCTAAAGAGCAACAAATTCATCTTCCACAAGGCAAAATCCCTTCATCTACAACAAGTTTCTTGATTATTATCAATCCTCTTTGATCAGATTTAGAGAAAATCACATAAAATCATAATGAGGGATTAAGTCAAAATGGTAGTATGTAGAGGTTATATACCATATATGTTTGATGCTCAATTGTTTGTTTTGCAGGAGGTAAGGAAAGAGATCAAAGGATCAGGTTGGAAGAAGATTGGAGTGGGGATCTCTTGGAGAAGTCATACAATAACTCCAAGGCAAGCAAGCAAGGATGGAAGGAGGACTCAACTACATCAATAATTCCCATCACCACTACTTTGAGTGAGCTAAATAATGTTGAGTATCAAGAGATATCTCTCGATATCCTTTCATGATGATGAATCCAATCAAGTTTATGAAGTGCAAGTTAAAGGTGGCGTCTTAGTCATCATCCCAATCGCCATTCATCAATCAAGGAAGATCTACCTCAACAAGTCTTGATTCAATGTACTAGACTCGCCCATGGATGCACAAACTCCGATGTAACTACCCTCAATATCTATTGATCCACATTCACTAAATGTAATTTTCTCATTGGCTAAGGAGAGTTTGTTGTAACAAACCCTAATTAGGGTTTCATTGTAAAATCTTAGCCATTGATGGAGAATCAATCCTGGTCGTTCATTGTAAATGAGCTCGCTATATAAAGCTCAAACTCTTCATTTGTAAAGGTTAATAGTTAATAGTTGGAGAATAGTTAATAGTGAATAGAATAGCAATTAGAATAGAAGTTAGAGTAGGAAAAGGCAAAGATTGTTGCCAAACATGGTTGTAAAGAACTATTGATTTCATTGAAGTTATGGTGAATTTGATTTGTTACTTCAACAACTCGCATGGTCTTTGCTTCTCAATTTTCTTTAATGTTAATTAGATTGAGTGGGAGAATTTGTTGAATGTATTCATGTGGAATCCGCCTAATCCATACCACTAGCCTCTTGATGCTTGTAAGTGTGCCTTGTGTGGTCAACTAGAATGATATGAGCTTAACTTTGAATCGTTCTACATTCATTGCTTATGCATTAACTTGAATGGTGATCAATGTTTGATGGTATTGATTCGAGTATCTTTGAAATGTCCTTAGAAGATTGCATTGAGCTTGTGTCAAATTGTTCAAGTTGATGGTGAAACCTCGCTCGATAGGGTTTCATATAGTCATTCATCTATGTTCTTACATTCTAGGCTTTAGAATAGACTATCTTAACCCTTCATCTTTTGCCATTTTTTCAAACTCTAGCTAGTTTAGGATCAAAAGCATCACCATATTGTAACATCAAATGATATAAGTTCCAGCGAATCAAGCATTCGGGCATTCGAATGTAAGTTCCCTTGTGATTCTAGCATAATCACATCGAACCAATGAGCTTATCCACACATAGTGACCCTACATTCATGAACCTTGGAGTCTTCTCAAGTGATCCTTAAGCTAATCTTCAGCATTTAAGAGATTTTGTTCAAGAGAGGATAAGATACTCTTAGGTATTTTATTCTATGTTCGCATGTGCCTAAAAAACACATCAACGGGATGGAGAGCTCTATACTCATTACAAAATAGATGTAGAAGAGTTGAATTATGAGACTGGAAAACTAAGAAAAAGCTTTTTGGGCTTATTGCGGTTCCAATGGTACTTTACGGATGTGAGGTATGGGGTAGCAGCACTTCAACAAGCAAATTGAGACAAATAGAGAGATTACAAAAACATTTAATCACAAATAGTCTCAAGATTAAATCATCTATTCCATACAAGATTATCCTAGCGGAGGCAGGGGCTATTCCTATTGAGGCGTCAGCTATGTTTCGGTTGCTGAGTTATCTAAGAAGATTAGAAAACATGGAGATATATCGTTGGCCAAAAATAGCAACGAAAGAGAAACTAGACGGAAGGAAGAGCACATGGATGAAGCAAAACATTAAATGGATGAATAAGTGGGATATTGGCACGAGAGATTACCCAAATAACAATAGAGGTATAAAAAAGTACGTACAAGAAAAATTCAAAAAAAGCATTTGGACAAGACAACTCAGGAGAAAAAAGGATTACTATATCAAACATTTCAATCCCACACATGACCATATGCAAAAAAACTACATAGGTATGGAAATAAAATGGAAAGAAAAAATTTTAATTGTTCTGATAAGAACCAGCTCACATCAACTTAGATGTGAAACTGGAAGATGGATGACACCTAAAAAGGAGTGGGCAGATAGAAGATGTCGATATTGCACTCAAGGAGTGGTGGAGAGAGAATGGCATTACATCATGGAATGTGCACCTTACAAGAATATTTGGATCACCTATATTTAGATGCTAAATGTAAACACCTTGAGTAATCTTGATGCAATATAAGACCACCTCTTGTTTCTCAAACAACTCAGAAAAATAAATTTCCAAAACACATACCAAAACAGTTTTATCCAAATTGCAAATACATTAAAAATCTGCGAAGACTACCACAAACAAAGCCTTCATTGGCTCCTCACATTCTCATTGACCTTGTCCTCTCTTTGGACTATAACTTTATTTCCAACACCAACTAATACCAAATCCATTACAAGCTTAATCCCATGAAAACATATTACGTAATGACTTGCATAGGATAGCTATCGCAATTCTTGGTCCTCACGCACCTCAAAAGTTTTCCTTATACTCCACGCACCCCTCAATCTCTCTTCCTCTATTCTATTTCCCTTATGCAATTACCAAGGATTTCCTCTTACTTCCATACTCACACGTTTTCAAACAGCTTATCTTTTTCTCTTAACATTACGCAGCCCTCTCTCAATGCCACCTTCCACACCACTACGCTCCCCCCTTCTCAATCATTTGGGCAATACCACTCCTTCACAACCTCCACACCTGATTTTTTTTATATCCTCTGCGCAACCCCCTTTTTGTCTCCTTAATGGGCCGATTCAATTTCATTTCCCTTACCTCTTACTCCTCTTGGCAAACACTTAATTCATTTAAGGAATAGCAATATACTTCAGATGTTTTTACTTATTGTATATATCTCCTGCAACGCATCTATTCAGACAGCCATTACTTTCCTTTTCTGTCATTAAATTTTGACAGCTCGGTGGGCATATTTTCTGAGTTCTTTTGTCTTCATTCAAGCTGCCACTCCTTCCATCATTTGGACTGATTCCTCTACCATCAATGCCCCACTTTCATTGCATTAAAGCTGCAAACCGTTTCAAAATGGGAGTTGAATAGTCAAAAGACCCACATGGCACTCCATACCCTGTTGTGATGGTCTTATTTTGGTGCGAGCAGACAGGATGTTCCTGCATCACATCTCTTTTGAAGAAGAAAGGATAACAAGAGTTGTAGATTTCCTGATCAAGATACACAGTAAAAGATCTAAGATACAAAAGGAAAAGGAGGTTTAGACAGAAGGAAAAGGAGGTTTAGCAAGCATACTGTTTTGAACTCTGCATGCTTTGCTTTGCTGGCTATACATGAGTCCCATAGGCTGTTTGGCCTTGTGGACATTATTAAAAACATCCATTCATCCATTCCCACTATGATTTCAGTGCGAAATCCACAAAGAAAATAAAAAATGAGAATACAATATCCTACAAAAATTGTGATTATCAAGAAGGCCTTATTCTCCATCTTTACTAATCTTATTACATGATGACAGCCTACTCTCCATCATTATTGTTATTTCAGTGAGCAGTTAACAACAATAATAGATGTTAAGGTAGGAGTGGAAACAACATATAAATTTAAAATTAAATGGAATTAAGAATGGCCGATCTTTCAAAATTAGAATGAGTATGTATGTAACAGTTAGATGCGTGAAATATCACGACCAAACACGAACGTTGTAGCCCAGTTGACTGCTACATAGAATCTATTCCTCCAGCTTACTGTACGTGTCAAGTAAGCCGATCTCCATACTAGCCAGCTCACAAAACCTGCCATTGATAAACCTTTTGCCTCCTGCACATAAAACAAGTACTAAGCATTGTTCACATCTTTACGTATTTGGAAAGTTTAAATGGATTGGGAATGTGGAAATGAAAGCTTGTTCACCTTGCTTTGTCGAAGATCAACTAATGCCTTATAGTGTCCAACCGTTGCCATGCTTCCCATGTGATGGTATACAAATGGTTGCCCCAAAGGTATGTCTTTTGAAGCCCCTGCACGTCCGCCGCCTGCTTTCCCAATTCGAGTCAAATGACCTGCTAAAAATTTGCCTTGTCTCTCTGCAACCTATTCTCCCAAACAAAAGTGCAGATTAGAAATGAACATTTTCACTTTACGAATGTATCATGGTTTAGCTAAACTTGTAACTACTGTAGATTCCCAGGTGCAAGTAAACATCTGTAAATATGTCCGAGAAGCCCATTAAAGTCATGGATGAAAACAATACATAAAGACCAATATGCATTTCAGAAAATGTGTGAAAGAGAGATTTGAGATCTTTGTCTATGGAGAGCTTCTAGAGTAGAAGGAATGCATTGTTTTCAAGAGGCCGGGAGATCTGAGCTACCCTGGCAGGGATTACACCTAGTTATAAGAGTATCACCCCATTCCTTAACTAATCGCAGTATGAATCCTTTTAGGCATGTGATCAGTTATAAAAGCTTACTAAGGGAACCATAGTGTCAGAGAGAAAAAGAAAGCTTAAACACAGAGATGAAAACTAGGATTAATACAGGAACCAAAGTGAGCTTGATATAGAGTCAACGTGATTGAGCCAAGAATCTCTACGCAAAAGTGTGACAGAAGAATCTCTGCATAAAACCTGCAAACTTAATTATGCAATTGACTTAATCAAAATTGAAAAGTTACAAAACTTATATAGCCCTAAAAACAATACACAAACTACAAATTTTAAAAAATCTTCTAAATCTCAATTAAACCAGAGTGACAAATGAGCAACTAGCAATTTTTACACAACATAACAAGTATGATATAAGAAAATAATACTATAGATTAAACTAACCAATGTCTAATTCTATGCACTCTATAAATCCTTATCAGTGCTCATGCACATCAAGATTGTAAAACTACTGTTGCCAATTTTGATGTTGAAGTGGGAAGCAAGTAGATTAATTCAAGATTTTGGGTTTCACATTAACCTATAGTAACCTATTGTTATACATGAACGTACTACTATAATCATTTTTCTAAAACTATAAACCTAGAAGATCCACCAATCTGATGGTATTGTTGAATGCCCTAAAGCTTAACAATAGGAATTGTATTTTATTGAAAATATCGAAATTTCGACTCAAATCAAATTCCTGGAAAGGATAACTATATTCAGTTTATGATGTTATCATTTATCTCCGGTTGTTAACAATATGTGATACAAAAATAGATCTAATTCAAAGGCAACTGCAGAAAGTTTAGTAAATCAATGTACCCTACACTCTAAATCTTAACTTCGTGATCTGCACCTAGCGAAATAGCATAAACAAATATAAACTACTCCTGGTGACACTGGATATGGCACTATGAAAACCTTCTTATACTACGTCAGAAGACCATTGTGCAACGCAAAGGTAGATAAAACGAAGAGTCTATTTATTTATAAATAATTAAGTCTGTAAATTTCCTGTGTTCAGTACACAAGCAGAAACAAATGAGAAATAGGACCTTTAGCAACCTCCATTGTATGTATTATTTACCCCTAGAGTCTGTATTTTATACTTTGTAGTTAGTCAATGTGATCAGAAATTGTTAGTTTCCAGGTTTTCATGGGAAGAGTAAATATGGAAGAGACTCTCAAATAACCCCAACCATAGGACAACTAGGCTTTGCCCTCATTCATGTTCCTCCATTCTCTAAATCTAATAATTCCTGCTAGAAAAACAGCAATTTTCCTCCCCGAACAGTCAAAGGATAATCGGGTATAGTGATAGCCTCTTATAGGTGGGTACAGCCTCCTCTCAGAATATCATCCCACAAAATTTAAACATAAAGTTCGGATCTAGTGTCTCCCAAGAAGCACAGCAGATTTACAAGGTAGACCTACAAGGGCTCTTACAATACCATGCCCAAAGAAGACTCACTAGACTACCCTCCACTTCCCAATCAGAAAAGAAAATAGGCTCCACCTAAAACTGAAAATTACGCCCAACATCTCCTCAACGGAAGAAATGGAACAAACATTTTGGCTGCTAAAAGGATCCCTTATTTGTAGATTCATGAGGGCCTATCTCGAGCCTGAAAAAAAACTAACTATTTGGGTTCAGAAGAACTGGAATCTCTTAGGCTCAATAGAACTCCTAATGGATACCCTAGGGATCCTTTATGGTCATTTTCTAAACAATAAAAGCAATATTAGGTGTTCCAAGGACCATAGTTTATGAAGACATCAGTTCTGTTTATGATGCATTTGTTCCCAGCTTTAATCCAACAGAGAATTTCCTAAATACTGACCAAGCAGAGGTTAGACTGCCTTCGCTCCCAAGGAAATATTGGCAGTCGGTACAAGAGTAATGGTGGATTCAAAACAGACCTATTCCTTCTAGCTTCCTCAAGGGCCAATAAAACATCATTTCCCACAAAATCCCAGCATTTCTGAAAAAATAAAGGAGTAAAGCCATCCGGTCCTGGAGCCTTATCAGGGTTCATTGCAAAAACAACATTCTTAACTTCATCCAAAGAAAAAGGAGACATCAACATTTTATTATCTTCCAAAGATACCAAAGAAGGAATATTAGAAGAAATGTTATTATGAAGATCTCCATGCTCCGAAGACAATAGTGACTTAAAAAACCTAACTGCCTCTGAAGCAATATCCTCCTGTTCTGTTAAAATTTTGCCATTTGGACACTCAATACAAGATATCCTAAAAATTTTGTATACTAAAGAGTTTTCTTACTGGTTCTTTCCCTTCAGTGCTTTTTGAACCAGACATTGTAAAAAAACTTTTAAAATTTAATATAGTTCAGTGGTTCTATCCACTTTTATCAAAAAAAAAAAAAATGGTGGATTCAAAATTCACAAGAAACTTAGTAGTTCATATCTATATTCTGATATTTGTCAATCTAAACTTAGATAAGCCCCTTCCGGCTTCCTCATAGTTAATCTTGGAAATGAAAGGCAATACTACCACAAGAGCAAAACGTAATAAAACCAAATGCAAACCAAGATCAAAAAGTATGCCCATTTCCTTATATATCTCATTTTGACCTATTGTACCTTATTTTGGATAGTTGATACTACTAGACCCGTATATTGATACTTTGAAAAAAAATTAGCTTTGGTTATAGTGTGTTTATATGTATAATTTAGTTATGGATCTATGATGTTAAATGATAGAATTGGTCTTCGTTCAGTTGATTTAAGTAATACTGGATATTATGACTATACGTGCTTTCTAACCCTAATTTCCACAATATTGCCTTGATGAGAATTTAAATGCTATTTTGATTTTAAAATGGTACATGAATAACAAAACGAAACAAAGATTTGAATGTTAATAGTAAAATTTGATACAACTTAATTATAATATTAAATTGTGGCTTAAACATGAATAGTGATCTCGCAAAATGTCTATGGGATATTATTGAGATATTTATAAGTGTATATAGTGGACTAAATCATGTCAAAACTATTTATGCACAATGTTTATGGATTATTGTTGAGATGTACATGAGAATATATAGTGGTTCAAATCATATCAAAACATGATTTTGATACTAATTATCATTATGACTAGACATTGACAAAATAGTTAAGTAGACGTCAGTTGTGTCATGGGTGCAACAAGGATTACAAGGGCAGCTACACAAGAATTTATAATTATCTTTTCTGCATACCTCAGCATGAGGTATAGGTGAGAAGGCCTAGGTGTCTAAGTTGTACATGGAAAATGAGACAAGAAATAACGGTATGCCAATAGAGACAATGCAATCTACTTTGTCTACTCATACCATGGAATTAAGAGTCAAATAAAAGAGTTTTACCCAAGGAAAGAGAACGGCTACTTGTGTTTCAATGGCATTGAATGTTCAATCATAAGAAAAGCTAGATTCTTCAAATGCCAAAATTTTCTTTGCCCATACCATCTCATTTCACAACACGTTTTCCCTATTTCAAAAACATATTGAAAAAGGAATGCAATTAATTCTTCATGTCTCCTGGAGAACATAGACTACAAGCCACCCTTGATATAGAGTATTCTAAGGTGAGTTTGTTGATGGAGAACATTGTTGTGACATTTTCACACATCGCCCCATTGCAAACGGGGACCCCCACATTTTTGCTTGTTAGCTTAGGTGTTTTGTTTAACTCGTCTTTAGCTTGGCAATAGTCGTATTCTTTAACCATTTGTTTGTGAGAGGAGTTTTGTCTTGTCAGTCCAGGATAGGTATGTTGAGCAACCCTTGGTATGTCTTAGGAGTGCGATGTCTTGTCCTTAGTGTTATCAAGTTCGGAATTCATAAACAAATGTCAGGGTGGTGGAATTCTAAGAAATCTTGTCAAAAGCATGAAAGTTGTCAAAAGATGAAGAATCTTGTAAATCTTGTCAATTGTCAAAAGTGAGAAAATTTTGTAAAATTCTTTGGACAAAAATGTGGTTCAAGAGAAATTCTTTGTGAGGAATGCAATTCAAAACAAGATTCAAAAGTTAAGTTGTGGATTTACAAAATTGAACTTGATTTTTTTTTCTCCTTTGCAAGTCCACAAGTTTCCACTTGGAATTTCTTCACCAACGTTTTATCCTTGTCTTGGCAATTTGGGCGACCCCAATTCCAGCTGAACTTAGGTTTGGCAACCTCAACCTCAATTCTAGCTGAACTTTGTTTTGGTGACTTTAATTCCAGCTCCATCAAGGATTTGCACTCATGAGTCCAGCTCCACCAAGGATTGTCCAGTGTGGAAATGTGCTCCATCTAAGGCTTGTCCCTTTACATCATGGAATCCCGCTTTGCACTATCCTTCGTATAGGTGGACTTGTGCCCATCCTTGATATCATTCCATTATTGAAGTCCTTGACTTACATAAAATGCTGCTCACCTTAAGTCTTTCACACCACCCCAAATGCGCTCAAGGTTTGTCTATCCTAACATGTAGTTGCATTGGTATCCCTACACACCTTCCAACCCCGCATAAGGATTTTGTCCTTTCACACATGCAAAACCCGCCTAGTCTCTTGTGTCCCTAAGCACATTGATTCACTACCGCACCTAGTCCTTGTATACATGAATTTAGCTCCTACAAATCCTTAAAGGGCTTCATTTAGCACTCAGATATCCTTAGAACACCTCATCTAGCGCTCATAAATCCACACATATCACCTTTGGGCGCTCACTATTCCTTGGCACACATAAATCAGTGCTTGGCATTTGTCCTTAGTCACTTGGAAATCCTGTCTAGTATCTATGAATTATCCTTAAACATCAAGGAAGTGCACTCAGGTCTGTCCCTACATCCCTTAAAAACCCGATCTAAGGCTTGCAGATCAGAAAATCAAATAAAAGGGGCAGACCTAATTCGCATATGCAGAGCAGAACAAGTGATTAATCAGGTTGGAGATTTTGATTTGAGGGAAAAAGCTTGATCCCTATTTATATGTGTCCAAGACTCCAAACAATGTTATTTCTTTATCCAGCCAACCTGATCTATGAAAGAATAAAAACAAATCAAATTCATTAAGGAGCCTAGCCAACTCAGCATTAGTCTTAGATAACCTTAAAACCAGTGTTCCACGGGCGTTCGGGACGGGGGGACGGGGGGACGAGGGGGACGCGTCTCGGGGACGGGGGGACCAAGGGCCTAAATTTGGGGACGGCGGGGGGACGGCGGGGGGACGGCGGCGGGGGGGGTGGCGGGGTGGTGGTGCTCATATATATACATATAGTACTTGAAAAACTAGTTTTGAAAAGATGTATAACAGTATAACAGTATAAGAATTAGATTTCAAATGAAACTATAGGAAATACCAAGATTACTTAGATTAGTGATACGTAACTAATTGCTAATTGCTAAAACTAAAAGTAAATAAAATTTGACAAATGAAATTGTCAAATTGGAGATTTCTCATTTCTATCATATGAATATCGAAAAAGGAAAACGAAAAATATGAATATCTGATGCCATTGCAAAGTCTATAATAATAAAGATGATTACATGATTCATCATTACAATGAGTAGCCAAATACAAATACGTGTAGCAATAGCATTACAAAAGAGACGAGTCAAATACAAAATGACAAAACTGAAAAGTGAAAACTCAAACTGTAGCTAATGGAGGCCTCTAATCATCTGCAAACTCCTCCTCACTGGAACTGCTAGACTCCTGAGGATCAAGGTCCCTCAAGCTCACACCAACTAGCCCTGCATCTGAAGTGGTAGGATCATCCTCATCAATCTGTGAAGGCTCCTCTGGCTCTACATCCCATCGTGCCGCTGGACTCTCCTTGTACATAAGTGTCTTGCGGTCAATGAGATGCAAAGCACTATGTACAGCCACAAGCTTCTCTGCTCTCTTAGAGGTAAGTCTGTTCCTCTTAAGAGAGTGGATGAAGCTATATGTAGACCAGTTCCTCTCAGCAGCTGAAGAACTGGAAACCTGGGATAGCAGACGGATGGCTAGAGTGGTGGTCAAAGATTTCGGGCCATGACATTTCCACCACAAAAGTGGGTCCTCCTGTGCCATAATGTCTATATCCATCTTTGCTGCATCTGAATAACCTCTAAGAGTGGCAAATCTTCCCCACTCAGTGCGTATTGTGCCGGCATCTCTGGAATCAAACATCTTCTCTATGCACCTAAAGAAACCTGCCTTCACCTCATCATCCTCAATCGGTGTCGTTCTACCCGGTCTAGCCTTGTACCACTTAGGATTCAAGGCAAAGGCAGCCATATGCAAAGGAGTGTTCAACTTGTCCCATCTACTCTGAATGATAGGCCGGATTTGCTCATTGTAGAATGCTAGAGAGGGGTCCTTCACTCGCACAGCAGCCCTCATCTGGCCAAGCATAGAGTCAATGCACTCATACACCTCTCCAAGGTTAGGTGCATCCCCATCCCCATATCTGATCACCTGGAATACTGGAGAAATGATAGAGACAATGTATTTCGTATCAGTCCAAAACACATCACTCTTCACTATCTCCTTCACCCTTCTCCCCTGCTCTGTCTTGGCCTCAGCCCACCTATTCCACTCATTAGTCATAACCATGAGTTGCAATGCCTCTTGCAACTCAATCATTCTCTCCAAGAGAATGAAATAGGATGCATATCTAGTCTCAACTGGTTTCAAGAACTCCTTCTTCGCGAAGGTCCTGAATAGTGCATGTGAAATGTGGTGGTTGCAGATAAACATCTGCACATCTCTCGCATCGGTGACCACTCCTCTAATCCAGTCAATCTTCCCCATGTCCTTGAGTGCATTGTTCATGGCATGCACACAACATGGGGTCCACCAAATGTGTCTATAGGCTGCCTCAACGAGTCTCCCTGCTTCTCTACACACATATGCTGCATCTGTCACTACTTGGACCACATTTTGTGGCCCAACCTCCTCAATAGCCTCCCTGAGGACCTGAAACTGGAAATCAGCATCTTTACGATGCCCTGTACAATCAACTGCTCTAAGGAAGTATGGGCCCTCTGCACATGTGACCATGATGTTGATGAGTGGACGATGGCTAATGTTCGTCCACCCATCCATAACTATGCTGCACCCCAATGCCACCCAACATGCCTTCATCTTCTCCATCAAAATATTGATCTTGGAATAGCTTTTATCCAAGATCGAGGTCCTCATTTTCGTCTCCCCTGGTGGCACATAAGATGGTCCTCCCTTGGCCACCATATCTATCATCTTCCTATAATAAGGAGACCATGAAACATGAAATGGAATGCCATTGGCAAAGAAGAAATTGCCAATGGATTCATCTATCTCATCTCTCAGCTGCACATTAAACATATCAGCAATGGGGTTGCTCTGTGGTGTATGCAACTTACGTTTCCCAATCCTGGCAACAGTAGAAGTGGAAGTAGATGGAGATCCAAACATCATTCCTCCCGCCTGCGAAGCATGATAAGTATGTGGCACTGGCACATTCCGGCTGTCGTGAAGTGATGCCCTAGCAGACAAAGTAGTAGGCATTGAAATATTTGTGTCATCTGGAACCCCCCAAAGCCTGTTAAACTCAATTCTGTACTGTATATTTTTGGGTTCCTCCAAAAACTTACAATGTTTCACGCCTTTTCCTCTCCAAAATAGAAAGTGTGCATTCACCCTGCTAATGCTACCGAACCATTCTCTGTCACAAATATTGCACTTCCACTTCCTTGTTCCCCCACTTGAATGTGATGCAGTGCCTTGTACTGATATTTGTGAAGCAAACTGTTTTAGAGGAGACTTAGGATCAAAATGACCCCTAGCATATGGTGCCAACAACTCTGAAGGGCAACCTGTACTAGCTGCTGCACTTGCCATAGAACTAGATTGGGCTCCAGGATCAGCCCCATGGTCACCCCCCTCATTTTCAGGTTCATATTCTGAATCATTCTCACTATGAGAATGGATTTCCATGTTATCTTGACTCGTGCCTTGGGAGCTCATTGTGAAATTTTCAAATTGACACTGCATTTCACAAAATAAAAATAAAAATAAAAATAAAATCAGCCTTGTTTAACAATATATTTTTAAATTTTTAAATTTTTTTTCCTATTCATCTCAAAATGAGATTTGATGTTGAATCTTGAGGGCAAAATGATGAATCATTTTGCCCTCAAGATTCAACATCAAACCTCATTTTGAGTCTTAAGATGAATAGGGAAAAAAAATTAAAAAAACCAAAAATGACATAGAACAATGAAAATCAGAAAGTAAAACAAAAAAAAACAACAAGAAGTTGAAAAACCCTACCTTGTGCTTGAAAAATCTCTCCAAAATGTAGAAGAATCTTCTTCTTCCTCTTCTTCTTGCTTCTTCTAGCTCCTATCACACTTGTAGTCACTTTTCTCACCTCTTCAATCAATCTTCTTCAAGCTGTTCCTCCTCTTCAAGCTGCTGGAAAAAAAATCAGTTTTGCATAATGAGAGTGAAATCCAAACTAAACATGTTTTTGTGTTGTTTTGGGGGGTGGGGTGGGGCCCACGTCCAATTAGGGTTACCCCTTAACCCCCCCCAAAAAGCACATGTCATAAAAAATTTTAAAAAAAATGAAAACTGCGCTTTTTATCCCGTGCGAACGCGGGAGACGCCTGGGCGTCCCCCCGTCCCTCGAGAGACGTCTGGGCGTCTCTCGAGGGACGGGGGGACGCCCAGGCGTCTCCCACGGAGACGCCCAGACGTCCCCCAGGAGACGCCCAGACGTCTCCGCGTCGGGGACGTCTCCCCGTCCCGGCGGAGTTTGGGTGGCGGTGGCGGGACGGCGGGGGACGTCGCGTCCCCGTCCCCGCGTCCCCGAGACGTCTCTGACGGGGGGACGCGCCCAAAAATGGGGGGGACGCGTCCCCGTGGTTCACTGCTTAAAACACCACTCAACATTATCCTTGACGAGGCTTAGAATGCACTCTTGTTGGCTCAGCCTTCTCATTTGTTAAGGTTAATAGTTAATAGTCAGAAGTTCATAATTAGGAAGCAAGTAGAGTAGTAGGAGGAGATAGAAATTGTTGCCAAAACTATGTTAGAATAAACATATGATTTCATTGAAGATATGGTGGATTTTGTGTGTTGTTTCAACAAGTTGCATGGTTTCTACTTCTCAAGTTTAGATTTGTTTACATGGAGATGCATTAGTTGAATGGACGATCTTATTGTTGATTAATGGTGAAACCTAAATGTTCATATCATTTGTGATTTGTTGATTGCAAGTTGCAGTGCATGGTTAGACTGAACTTAATTGAAAGCTTAATTTCAATTGTTCTATGCTCATTGTTCATGGTGTTGATGCGCATAAGTGATATGAACATCATTCACTTATCCTTAGGAGATTGCACCATCTTTGTGTAGTTGTTTCCTCATGGCGAAGCAAAGCTTGGTTTGGTTTCATCAAGTCAACAATCATTTCTTGCATTGTTAGTGTTAGCTTAGATTTCCCTAAAAAAACTTTCCCTTTTGTTTTGTCTTTTGTTTGAGTTTGAATCGGCTAATTTTCACGTTCCAATAAAACGTAAGTCCCTTTGTGTAACCGGTGAATCACATCATATACACTGAGTTTATCCACAGCACAAAGTTCATTGTTCGCATTGTAAACTTGGAGTTGCCTTATTTGATCACATTATTTAGCATATGAGGTTTCTTTGTTCAAGAGAGGATAAAATACTTAGTATTTTATTCTGTGTTTGAGGTGTCATAAAAAACACATCAACGGACATGAGACAAACTTGGCTAAGAATGGGCTTCTCAATTATCATGGATGGGTAGACTAATATTAGACATTGACCGCTTAGTTATCATGGATATCAAATTTTGAAAGAGTTCATAGGGATATCAGGCCTCAAATATTGTATAAGTTGTCGCTAGTTCAATGTGTTTGTATACTAGACAGCATGTTGGTAGAGGATGGTCACAAACACATTTTTGGACAGCATGTTGTCTTCACATGTTGAAGAATGCATGAAAGCTAGTGGGAAGATAAATTGGGTGAAGGCAGTGTTGACAAAAGCTAGAGACATACAAATCTTCATTTGCAACCATCACACCTCACTCAATCTTTGCAAAATTTCTTTGAAAAGAAAATCCTCAAACCTATGGAGACTAGAAATGCCAATTACTTCATTTTCTTAGAGGTGATCCTTGTGCTTAAAAATCCTCTACAATTAATGGTGATTAAAATTGAGTGGAGGAGGTCGCAAAGGCCAATATAGCAAAAGGGAAGAGTGAAGCAAAACAATCCTTAACTATGATTAGTAATCCACTTTAAGGTAAATTACTAAATCAGATTTTTTTTTCCTTTTTTGTATTTTAAATTTTGACAATTTATGTATTTTCAATTTAAATTAAAATTGAGTATTACTATTTTTTGAATATTTTGTCTTAAGGTACATTTGCTCTTTCATCTCACCCACTATGAAAAATATTTAAGTATGCTAATATAGACTCACCTAGTCTTGGTGAAATTTATGAGACATTTAACAACATGCTTGGCCAAATGAAGCAAGCAATTTATAATTAGGACTCTAATTTGAGATTGTGTAAGGAATTTATTGGGCCCTCTTTGTAGTGCAGTGGTGGAACAATATGGAAACATCAATTCATCTCAAGAGCTTTCACCATTGGATGAGGAGAGAAGATTGGTTTTGTTTCCTGATGTTATCCTAGATGTTAGAGAGAGGAGGTTCGAGGAGCAGAGTGCTCAAGGAGTATCTTATTAGATGGAAGGACTTGCCTTTAGAGGACACTACCTGGGAAAGTGAACAGATTCTGCAATATCTGAATCTTCAATTCCTTAAGGACAAGCAATCTCAGGAAGGGAGGACTGTAATGTTTCCTTCCATGGAGTAGCAATAAATGACCCATCTACCCTATTCAATAACTGTAGGCTAATTTAAAGTTATCCAATAAAGCAAATATTCCAAACGACCTCACTTTAATTAATTTTATAAAGTGAATTAAAGTGGAAATTTTAAATGTCACTTTACAAAAGTGCATTAATGAAACATTTTAAGAGAGAAATTACAAGGTCACTTTGGGAATGTTCCTTGGGAAAATATAAAAAGAAGTTTTGAAGCTCATTTGGACATGCTTGTTTATTTTTCTCTATTGTGGAGTTTTAGCTTCTTGTTGGAGCAAACCCTCAATGAAAGCCCTAAGGGTAGTGAGATATCTACCCTAGCTGATTGCAGGTAGAATACAAAGTTTTTATATGAGAATTAACTATTGGAGATTCAATCATTTGCTAAGTCTTGCAAGAAAGACAAATTATCAGAATATTTGCAAGAGTTAACAGGAAAATGTTTGGACACCATTGTTAAAAGAGAAGCCATTGCTAGTGGGCAATTTCCAAAAGTCAGCAAGTTGAGTGATGGTACTCCTTGTGACTGGCCACCGCACATTCCATCAGCAAGGCGTGAGGTTTATCTCCATTTCTGGGCACAAAATTCGACTATTGCTGGGTGTTAATGTCAAAGATTGCCAGGTGTTCCATTGTATGATGCTAGGCATCCAAATACATGATGAAAGGTGTCGTCTTTGGGGCCAAATTTGGATGGTTTGATTGTGATATGCTGGCCATTGGGTGTGAGGAAGAGGGCCCACGAGAAGCCTAAGTCGGGACGTGAGGTGTGAAGTCTAACCAAAGAACCATTGCAGCTGTAGCAGGTGCATTTGCAGGAAGATTTCAATATTACTCTTAGAGATGATTTCAAGGTTAGGTTTTTGGAAATTATTTTCATAAATCTTCTATTCTATACAGCAGTTCATATTGCAAGTTTTATGTATTTATTCATGGTGCATTGGTGCAAACTATTTTTTATATTATTCATCAATTGTTTGAATACCAAGTTGAAAGTTATGAATGTCCATACAAGAGTAATGTGAACTAAAACCCATCAGACATCTGTCATAAAATATTTCAGTATGGAATTCCTCAGATAAAATGCATGTGAACTGTTTGACAAAATTCCTATACACTAAATATTGGGAAAAGTGAAAAAAATCCAGCATCAAAAATTAGCTTGGATCTTTACATTAATACAATACCATCTTTTCTTATCAAAAACAAAATGCTGTGCAGTGATTGAATGCCATAACACTCAACCTTACCTGAGCCAAAGCTGGGAGAGTGGGCCTGTTGGTACTTTCAAGAAAACCACAACAATCCCCTATGGCATAAACATCTTCTGCTGAAGGAACACGTAACCAGTCATCAACACCAATTCTGTGTCAGAAAGCATGCCATTCACAATGAGATGAATAAAATAAGAGCTGGAGGAATCAACCTCACAAAATAGTGGACACCATTCAGCTACATACAAAAAACAGGCCTCTTTTATTGTGATTTAATAAAATCTATTAAACTTATTTTCAAAAGTTGATTTCTGTTGCTTGGTTTAGGAAAATTCAAAATTCATAGCAAATGGAATCAGAAACCAGTAAATGGAAACAAGAAAATACCTTCCCCCAGGTGACTTCGGAAGTCTTAATGAACTTATAAAAGAAGAAGGCCCAACGCCTGTAGACCAGATTAGCAGACCATAAGGAACCTCAGTACCATCATTGAGAACAATCTTCTGAGATTGGACATCTTTGACAACACCCCGAACAAGCTGAACTCCAGACTGTATAAGATCAGAAAATGTCAGGAAATTACATTGCACAGAGGTGTCAAAAGTGTAATAGATAATATATCCAATTTCTACGATCATTCAACATGAGCAGATAATTGGTTCATTCTGTGTTTAAAATAAATATAAGTCCATCCTTGTAGTTCCTCCTTGCAAGTGATTTGTTGTCTTGTGAATATGGAATTGGAGATGGACTGCAAAGGTATTGTAGTTTAACATATTGGAATAGGAATTTTTTGCTCTAAAATAACCATACGAGATATTGTACAGTATCCTTCTATGATATGATGTCAATATTCAGCTTCACCATTTTTACATAATCAAACCAGTAAACCATTAAAAAAAGAACTCACATTTATTTCTGGTTTTCTGGCAAACTCAGTGAGTCCTGAGTCAAGCAGGCTAAAACAAGGCCTGCAAACTCATTTTAAAGACCACAAATTTCTAAGAGACTCACCAGTCATGTCTGGACTCATGAGTTTTGATGGATAGACTTGGTGTAGCAAACTACCCCTCCTCAAACAAAATTCACATTCTAAACTATAAAAAGAAAAACCACAAAACATAAAAATCAATATAAAGAAAAAGACATGATTTGAAAAAACAAAAAGAAAAACACAGCACAGAAAGCAAGAAGAAGAGATTTTAGCAAAACACAGCTGATTGATGACAGCAAGAAACGATGATCAAAGTGTGGATTTGCAGATTTGGGGCAAATCGTAGTGCATTTGGAGCAGCCCATGGTGCATTTGAATCACCCCACAGTTCCTTCAGAGCAGCAAATTTGAATTGGTATGCCCTTTGAAACTTTTCCATTTTTTCTTTTTGCATTTATCATTCTATTTTACTTTTTTTTCCTTTTTCTTTTTCTATTGTTTTCTTCATTTTGGCTTCTTTTTTCCTCTTCTACATTCAATCATTTCCTCATCTGTCTTTTTATCTACACAAAATGAAATTGAAACTAATCCTTTTTCTTCTCTTGCAGCCTAATTATAAATTTACAAATCGTCAAAATATCAACACCAATGAGAAAGCATCCCTACTGGAAACATACCACCCGAATTGCAAATAAAGGGGAATTCATTTGCAATCATTGCCAAACCAAAACTAGTGGGATAGGCATTAATCACCTGAAATTCCACCTTGGCCATATAGCTAGACAGGGCACTTCTTTATGCACGCAAGTTTTACCTCAAGTTGTGCAAGACATAACTTAGTTAAAGTATTTTGAGGAAAGGGATCTTAAAAAGAGGCAAAGAGGAGAGATGGAAGCTATGGGCCAAGTTTACACTTCTACTTCTAAAATTCCTCCATTGTCTTTGAGTTCGAACACTAATGTCGGCTGAGTTCATGGATCAAGATTAAATTTCATATTGTACCACGCTCTTCTAACAATTCTCAGACATCGCTTGAAAAAAAAGGTTGGAATAGAGATAAACACCAAGTGATGAGGAATATGGTTGGTGATTTTTGGTTCCATTGTTCAATTCTACTTCATGAGGAAGGGGAATTAGTTCTTATTTTTGTCTTTTTTTGCAGATCTCCTTATTAGTAAAATTTTGTGGATGCTACTGTTGTTGGTGAGGCAAAGTTCAAAGCTCCTAATGATGAAGAGATAAGGGGCCTAATTTTGAATGAGAAGGTGGTAGATATGAGGTCCATTGTTGATGAGAAGTAAGAGCTACGATCTAAGGGTTGCACCATCATATATGATGGTTGGACAGATAAGAGAAACATGATGTTGAATTTCCTTGGTTCTTCTTTAGGTGAAACAATTTTCAACAAATACATTTATGCTTTAGGAAAAGTGAAAAATACACAATTCCTTTGTGATATTTTGGAGGAAGTCATAGCTGAGTTTACTGAACTATATTATGTTAGAAAGGCTTTAAGCATACTTGTAATACACCAGATGGTAGTACCGCTAGTGGGTTTGGGCATTTATCATTGAAGTATGTACTTACCCCACTGAACAAGTGGAAAATATTGGATTTGCTTACCCCACTGAATAAGTGAAGAGTTTAGTGTTTTGCTTACCCACTGAATAAGTGGAAGTGCCATATTTGTTTACCCACTGAATAAGTGGACGTGTCAAGTTTACTCACTCCACTAAATAAGTGGAATTTTGTATCTACACACTCTACTAAATAAGCGTGAAGTATTCTCTCTGTTCAGTTGTTGAATAAGTGCTCCACTGAATAAGTGATATTGGTTGTCTTGTCACCTAGTGCATTTACTTTTTAGTTGCAGCATTCTAGTTAATCAGATAATCCTAAACCTGTATGCTGTCACCTTTCCCATCTCAGGTACTGGGTGATCAAAAAGTGGAAAGGATGTTGCATTGCATCTTATTTTCAGTTGGAAAATATTTTCAAAAAAAATTAGGGGTGTATATTACAAAAGACAATACCCTATACACTACAACAAAATGGGATTGTTGAAGGGTTGAATAGAACCTTCTTGAATCAAGATAGAAGCCTGTAAAGCAATCATAGGAGTTTTGGATTGAGGTAGTTAACACTACTTGTTATCTTAAAAATATGTCTACTAGTTTTGTGATTGAGGGGAAGACACCATATGAGACATGGACAAGTAAGAATCCTTTTGTAATACACTTAAGAGTATTTTGTTGTAACGCATTCATGTGCCAAAGGAAGAACAGTCCAAGTTGGACTTCGAGGCTAAAATGTGCATTTTCATTGGATATAGTGAGAAGAGGAAAGGTTGCAAGCTTTGGAATCCACTGACCCAAGAAGTTCTCTACTCAAGGGATGACATATTCAAAGGACTTTAAGAATTTTTTCTAGGGAGGAAAAAACAAATGAAAAGGAGAGTGATAAGATTATTTTGAACACAAATAGAGGAACAAGTGACATTTGGTAATAAACAATCATATGGACATGATAGTATGAATAGAGATGAAGGCACATTTATCCCAAATTTTGAAGAAGAATAGGATGTAGATGTGACAAAAAAAATCTCCATCGAAGACAACCATGAGAAGATCTACAAAGCAGCAGAAGTTACCTGAAAGGTAAACTCCACTTAACTTTTAGTGTGCTTTTTCTCTAACTTGTACTGTTGATGAACCAAAGTCTATAGGAGAAGCTTTCACTTCTAAGGAGAACAAGTCTTGGAGAACAAAAGAGAAGATGGTAGTACTGCAATAGAATAAGACTTAGGGCTTGGTTGGTCTATCCGAAGGTACAAAAACCATTGTTTGCAAGTGGGTGTTTCAAAAAGAATTTTAGAGAAAATGGTTCATTGATAAGGTGCAACATATGGTTGGTGGCAAAGGGGTATTCCTAGTTAGAGGTAATGGACTTTGGTAAGATCTTTTCTCCTATAGCTAAGTTGAATTCCATTATTCCACTATGATGTTGTTAGCTGTAGTTGTGGCAGTTGATTTTGAAGTGAAGCAAAAGGATGTGAAGACAACATTCTTGTATGGAGATTTAGAAGAGGAAATATATGTAAGTCAACTTGAAGAATTCAAGGAGTTAAGAGCATCTAGTTTGTCAACTAAAAAGGTCTTTGCATGCGTTGAATTGGTCACCGTCTATCTAGTATCAAAATTTTGATGTATATGCATTGGAACTAGGTTTCACAACAAGCCAGGTTGATCATTGGGTGTCCTACAAACGGGTTGGTGGTCATGTTTTAATCATTGTTTTATAGGTTCACAATATGCTTATCATTGAGACCAATAAAGCATGGAATAGGGAACCCACGGCTTGATTGTCAAGAAAGTTTGGAATGAAAGATCTCGGTGTTGTAAGATACATACTTTGTATGGAGATCCATAGAGATGGGGCTAACAAGAAGTTGTGGTTCAACAAGAAGAACTATCTTGAGATTAGTCTACAATAATTTGGCACGCATGACAGTAATATTGTGACCATCCCTTTACTATTAGGCACTAAATTGAATTTAGACCAATGTCCTAAGTTTGCAGAGCCTTTGGGAGACACATCTAGTGTTCCATATTGTTGTGCGTTGCACACACTCCCTGTCACCGACAGGGTCCCCCTCTTTAATTTTCAGCCTTCGTCCTGTTGAGTTTCGAATTTGAATTTTTATCTGCCATTTTTGGGATCCAACAAGTGGTAGTGGAGCAATGAGCTCTGTCACCAATAGGAAAGATGAAGCAAAGGGTGAAAACTTGAGACTTTTCAAAACCTCTTTCCACCCCGAAAATCGCTAAGGCCCAATGGCGAAGTTCGCAAAAGAGGGTTTCAGCCTGAAAATGGGCAAAACAAGTAAAACGCAGAAACCAATTGAAGTAGGGCGTTATAAACTTCGGAAATTCGCAAAATGGCCTTGTGCCCCGAAAGTTTGAAAAAGCTTGCAAAATAACCTCTTGACCCAAAAAATTGCAAACAATGTTAAAAGGCGTTTAAGTTAAACTTTGAAAAAAATTTCAAAGATATCTTTTGGCCCGAAAATCGGTAAAATGACTTAGAATGCAATGTGAAAGTGTTAAGTTTGAAAAGCTTGCAAAACCCTTCATTTAGCTCGAAAATCGCCAAATACGTAGAAAACAAAATAAGTGAAAACTTTTCAAAAAGGCCTTATGGGCTGAATTTCGCTAAGTGTGGAAAAGGCGTTTTTAAAAAGTTAGCAAAAGTTGATTCTAGCCCGAAATTGGGCAAAGACAATGAAATTGCGATAACTTAAAAACTTTTCAAAAGGCCCATTTAGGCCGAATTTCGCAAAGTGCGTTGAAAAAGTCTATGTTAAAAAAACTTTTCAAAAGGCCCTTTTAGGCCGAAAATCGCGAAGGCGCAAAAGGTAAGGCGTTTTAAAAAGGTTTTCAAAACCCCCTTTTAGGCCGAAAATGGAGAATGGCAAGTAAGTGAAAAGCATTTTTATTAACTTCGAAACTTTTCATACTCCCCTTTTTTTTGCCGAAAACGCGAACCAAGTCATAAGGTGTTATAACTAAAAATTTTCAAAATCGCTATCTGGCCCGAAAATGCCAATGTTTTGAAAATGGTGTTAAGTTTTAGAGTTTGCAAAAATGTCATTTAGCCCGAAATTGGGCAAGAACAAGTGAAAATTGTGAAAATAGTAAAGACGTTTTGACACTTTGCAAAGTGGTCCTTTGACCCAAAAAAGATGCGAATTAGGTAAAATCGCGAAGTTGCAAAACCCTTTCACCCCGAAAGTGAGGTAAAGTCACCCCAAAGAAAAACTTTTCCTAACGCCTTTCTCAGCCAAAAGGAAATAGCGTGAGGTGAGGCGTCTTTTTTTTTCTCTTTTCTGCAAAAGCAACCTTTAGCCCGAAATCGAAAGGAGGACGAGAATCATTAACTTTGACTCCTTTCACCGAAAATCTCAAGAGAAGTTGGGAGTTTTCATGATTTGAACTTTGCATAAGGCCCTCCCAGTCCGAATTTGCGCGGTAGGGTTTAATCTTTGCATTTTCATTTCGCCTCTCCAGCCCGAAAGCGCGAGTTTGGGGAAGATAACGCGGCATTTTACCTCAGCAGTTCGCAAATCCTTGTAGTCCCATATCGCGCAGGAGGGAAAAGGCAAAAAGGCACAACACTTTGCAAAACCACCCAAGTCTCCGAAGTTCGCTCATCAATTAGGCAATTCGCCAGGTATGATTCAATTCTTTCCTTCAAATCATGTAATATCCCCTTTTCATTGATGACCTTCCAGTGGTCCATTAACCTATTCCTGAGACTCGTAGGCTAGGTGGAATGAAGAATGAGGGTCCAGCATTGATGAAGCAAGGACTTACTACTTTTAGTAAGTCAAGGAATGGCTATTCTGGTGATACTATCCTACTGAGCTCTCCATGCTCTGTCACTGGGCACGAAGATCATGCTTTTCGGAGCATTAGTTCTTGACTTAGTATTTTTAGTAAGTGGCAGTATGGCATAATTCTATTTCTGGTAGTGGACAGGTTCCTGATCCTGTAGCAGTTCAGTGGTTTCCTAGCTCAGTTTCATCCTGGTTCTGACAGTAATCAGTACGGGAGTCATGTGTAACGCAATTAAATATTATTTCCTTATCCTAAGGTTTAATATTTAATTAATCTGATTAATTGCTACTGATTTATGGAATTTAGGATTAATGTCTATTATCTCCTAAGTTTGGTGAAAATTCATGTGTATTAAGGGATGTTGAAATTATTTAAGGAGTATTATTTTTATATTGCATCTCTAATTTTCGCCAAAGTGATTAAGGGGGTCCATACCCTTGGCGTGATGTTTGACTCTTGAATAATGGCGCTACACTTGGGTCCACATTAAGGTGAAATGAAATGCAAATGAAGGAAGTGGAGTTTGGAGGAATTTGCATTTGAATTTTGATGGTGAGAAGTTATAAATAAGAGCCTTGGGCTCCCATTTCAGGCATCTTGAAAAATTGTAATGTTATGTTGTCGGTTTGGCGACAGAACTTGAGGCTTCGGAGTGCGTCTCCCTAGTGCTTCCCGGTTTCGTACTTGAAACATAGTACCTAGCTGCATGTTGTATTCTACTACATTCTCAGAGCTGCCTTAGAACTTTTTTTGGTGTTGAAGTGATTCTAGAGACTTGCTGGTTTGCCTGTGGCTGAAGTACCTTTTCGATCATACCTCTCTGCTGAAGCGACTAACGGTTATGGGTATCATCTCTCTCTTCCTTCCCAGCTCTCGCGATAAACTTTGTGAGTTTATAGCTTGTTTGTTTGAGTTTTGAATTTTCTATGTTGAATCGAAATTCCTAGGTATAGCGTGGTTTTCTATTTTGCATTGGGATGCATGCAGAAATTAATATAGGATTGTTTGGGTTGTGGTCTTAGTCGGTTGTTGTTGCACGGGATATATTGTGGGTTTGGGACTGGTTTGAAGGGATTTGGATGTATATTGAGGGAGTCTTGAGCATTTTAGCATTTCCATAGGCTGCTGATTTGTAATTCCAGCCTGCAAATTGGTTGTAGCAGAAATTCATGTTCTTATTGTGATAATCTGCATTACTCTCCTTCTCTTATCTCTATTTTTGTAAGGTTAAGTAGTAGTACTACTAACCAGTTCTGCTTTGTAACTCTCATCCCACTGAAAAAGTGGAAGAGGTTGGCTTGCCGCCTACTATCCAGCAACTTTGTAATTTCAGTCCTCCCACTGCATAAGTGGTCGAGTGATAGTTATGTGTAATCGTCCTCCCGCTGCATAAGCGGTTGAGTTGAGGTTGTTATGTAATTGCAGTCCTCCCGCTAAAATATTGCGGTTGAGTGATTCTTATTTTGTGTATCTCACTTGGCTAGTTCACCGCCAAGTTTCCTTGTTTTCCCGCTGGATAAGCGGAAGGGGCTGGCTTGCCGCCCCAGCATTGCATTGTATTTCAGTTTCTTAAGCTAATGATCCCCTCAACACCGTATGCTCTCACCTTCCCACATTGGGCACTTCGTGATCAGAAAGTGGAAGGGTTACTTTCCCAGCATGTTTCAGTTTATGATTTCTAACCTTAACCGGTTAATTTCTTGTTGATGTTATTGTTGGCCTTAAAAATCAAAAAGAAAATAACTGGGATATTACAAATCATTATTTATGCAGAATTGGTCGTCTATTTGAAAGCATTAAACATAGCGTAAAGGCAAAGCAAAAAAATCAGACTTAGGGAAATTTTGAACATTTTGAAAGAAATTGGACTTGGGCAAAGCTTTTCTGGCAATCGTTAAAAGACCCGAACCCCCAGCTGCAAAATTGAGCATTTGTCCGCACCCTCATAGTTAGTCAGGAGTGGCACCTTTTGAAGCTCACTCCAATAGCAAATTTAAACAATCCAGTTCAATTTCCTATTTCATCGCATTTCGCTCCTGGATAAGCAAGCTCTTTTACTAAAGCATCACACTTTCTTTAAATTTCGGTTTTTCCCATTGATCCTTGTGTGCTAACATCATCTTCTATTTTGAATAACCTATTCACTTCCTTCATCTCGTCTCATAATCCGCGTTCGGTTGTGCAGGATAAATGCCTAAATCGGCGGTAGAATCCTCAAAAACACTTGGTGCAACCAAAACATCTCGGGTCTCTAAATCTGACATTCCCTGGAAAGGCGAGAAGATGAAGTACCAGTACCAAAGAGGAGGAGTGAGGGAGTCAAAAGTCCAGAGCATATGGGAGAACATCAGTGATACTGATTTGGGCCACAGACATTCAGGACTTTAGAGACCAAGTATATTCTCCTAACGCCTATGGCAAGCCTAGGCGGATGATGGAAAGTGGTATCGCTCAGGCAACAGGTTTCCCTCCATCCATGCAAAATTATGAGCTAGTAGTTGAGGTTGCCCAACATTATCAGCCAAAGACCAGATTAGTGGTTCTAGAAAATATGGTGCTAGCTAACTTTACACCTGAGGCCATTCGGGATGCATTTGACATCCCATTTCCTAATAATCCCATTGCTACAACTATAGATGAGGCACAGGTTACTTACGACATGAACCCTGCTAAATGCAAGACATTGATAAACGAAGAATGGTATAAGGAGATAAGGCCTCCGAGTATTAGGATTAGTAAAAAGACCCCCATAAGTGACTTTCATAATGAGCACGGTGATATGGTCACCTTACTCAGTCGGGTTATGGGACTCCCTCAGTCTAACCTTTTTGAAGAGTGGATGTTCTACTTTGCGGAGCAGGTCTTTGCCGGAAAATCCAAGTTCGACTAGGCTCAAATAATCAGTGATAATATCCATACACAGCTGGTCGAACTTGAGGAAAAGAAGTACTTCACCATGACCTCCTACCTGATTTACATGTTTGCCCGACACCAACAACTGACAAGATTAATCAAGAAGGGTGAAATCGGGAACAGCCCAAATCAAGTCAAGGTGTATGAATGCTACCCTCAACTACACTACTATGACATTGCTCAAAGAGAAAAGAACAATGTTGCTTATGCAATTGGTCAATATGAGCGTGTCAATGATGCCTTTACAATGCGCCTAGTCAAGTTAATGCAAGGGGGATTGCACATAAGGCTCTCAGAGCAGGCTACCATTTTGGTACAAAAGTACGGCGCATGGTTTATTCAATTCCCTAGGTTCACCTATATCAGAATAGTCGGCTTTAAGGGAGCGTCACTCCGACTTCCCACTATCCGACAAAAAAAAGGGTCCTTATGGAAGTTGCAAGGCAGGCACATCCAGCAGGCAGCTTACTCAGAGATAAGAAGCAGTCCGGATTCACCTTCCCTATGATCTTGGGTGCCCTCTATGTGCATTTCAAGAATTCGATACAAGCTGATGAGTCACTTGCTGAATTGGCATCTTATGGCCTACAGGAACATTTCCCAAGGAAGTGTTTCGATCATGACAATTTGGCAAAAAGAGCCTATAGCAAGCGCTACAGAGCAAAGGCATCAATTAAGGACTATTGGAGCAATTGTTCCGATGACTATGAGGTCCGACGGTGTGAGTATTCGAGGTTAAGTGTGCAGCAAATGCAGCTTTATGAGTACCATTGGGTTCCAGATCAGGTGACAGATTCTGGCAATTGCTTGCAAGTCCAAGAGTTGGGGCAGTAAAGTACCTCGTGTTGGGCATTGATTGGTCTCAGGATCCGATTACTGATTTTGATGCAGTTATGGCAGCTCCAGGAAGGTATACCGATCACTGGTTATCCCAACAGATTGAGAGACTAACCCATGAAGGAATTCAATTTACATACCATATGGTGGGCAGTCTCGATTCCCAGTCTTCGGAAGATGAGGGAACCTCAAGTGCACCAAAAGAAGAGATTGAGAAACCCGGAAAGAAGAGGAAGAAAGCCAGAGCTAATAGAGGGACTCGGGCATAAAAAAGAACTAGAAGGGAAAAGATCCCTATTAGAAGGCCAGAAGTCAGTTCGTCATCCAAAGACCCTAGTTCGGAGGATGATGTAGTTGAACTTGACTATATACCTGCTCCGCCTTCCCAAAGTGATGTTGATGCATTTGAGGCTAATAATCCTCCAGCACAAGGTGAGCCAGATGCAGAGGTCAGGATCATTGGTTCTAATGAACCTGGAAATCAAGTTGAGGAAGGAGAAATTCTGCCTAATCAAAAGGCTGGTAAGCATGAGCTCACCCAGGGGAGTCGACATGAATTACAATTGAATAGCACTGGCAAAGATGACACCACCATCGAAGGAGAACGAAAGGGGCATGAGACCCACAAGCCCGATAGAACTGAAGAGCAACCATCACAAGGGGATACCCGACAGTTGTTCAGTGAGGTGGGGGAAAACTCAGCTATGAGTAAAGGACTGGATACTGCATCTGTTCCTTCTATGACAGATCAATTGCAGATAGGTAGTGAGCCAGTTGAAACCTCTAAGGAGCAAAGTGGGAATTTGGCCATAACATCCGGGCAGACCATCCCTCAAGATTGGCTAATTGCTCGTGCACAGCGGAAAGCAGTCATCAAGCAACCTATCAACTTGGAGGATATCTTCTCTTGCATAGGGGAAACAAAGTCCAAAGGAAAGAAAAAGCTCAAGACCTACTCCCGAATCACCAAGGATGAGTAGAGGAACTGCACCATCCATATCGCTACCCCACTTGTCGATAAGCCAGCAAATCAAATTGCATTGGCTGATTATAGCATTGCAACCATCCCGATAGGGCGAGCCACCAAAGAGCAAGAAAGGGAAGAGTTCAAGGATACCGTGCAGAATATTCTCAAGCAACTCAATGAAATGAGTGCTGAGAGGGACATGTACCGAGTTCGTGTTGAGCAAGCTGGGGGATATATTGATCACCTGCTAAAACCATTGCAACATGCCCCTGAATCCCATGTTCCCCCGTTGGCATTGGCACAAAGGACTACAACAGAGTTTGAAGGAGTACGTGATACCGCCAAAGCTGACAAGGAATGGATTCGAGACATTAAGGAAAAGGGAGAGCATATCATTGAAGATGTAAAGGAAATGGCCCACCACCGAGAGACCATTCTAGTCAAATTGTTCGAGGTAAAAAAGGAATGTTTCAGGGTTCATGAGGTGGTTGGTACGATTCTTCCCCTCATGAGGGCTCTTTTCTGGACCCACACACAGATTCCCACATTGTCTGTTATCCTGGATCCTTATGACATCAACGTTTTTAAAGAATGGTACTAGACTGCCAACATGAAGAATGACACAAAAGACACCATTAATAAAAAGCAGGAGGAATGCGAGGAAATTTTAAAAAACATGAGGGATCTTGGTGGAAAGATCCTCCGACCAATGGTTCTAGGCTGGAAAAATAGTTTGTCCGATGATCAAGTGCAACCAGATTGGGAGGATAGATTGAGAATTGATAAGGTTGCATACTCCATGGAGGACCTAGAGTTTTCCAGTGGGTTGCATTCGGACATCCTGAGTTTTGAGGCTCATCGGTCCGACTAGAAGGATGGGTTAAAGCATGTAGATCGCCACTTGGAGGGTAAGCAATTTAAAATACACCATCCTCCAATGCCCCAAAGCATGGTGTTGTTCCAACTATGCATCAGATTTCAAGAATATGTCCGGGCAGAGCGTGCAGCAAGTCGGGACATCTGGAAGGAGTATTTGCATAGCGAGGATGAATTTTTGGAAAAAGGGTCTACAGTAGAAAAGGAGAAAGTGCTTTCATAAAGTGCAAGTTTCTTTTTAAAATCTTAAGAAGCACTTTTTAAGCATAAAGTTCATTTCTAACTGCCAAAACAATTGTAAATCTTGAGCTCCGTGCATGTGCACTTTTTGGAGCAGCTTTTTGGGTAGTTATTAATTACCTTTTTGGTAGTTATTGTTTCTCCTTTGCTGTTGCTGATATTTTGCCTCCCATTTATGGGTATGGGCAGTTTTGGTAGAGGATGAATCTGGCCCACTTGTTTAAGTTTAATCTTGGCCATTCATCCATTTTTGGAATTCTATATAAAGGAATTAGTTCCTCTTTGTAAAGAGAGAAAAAACAAAGATTGTTGCAAAAACTCTGGCAAAATACATACAAGATTTGATGGATGTTAAAGCTATGTCTGTTTTACTATGAGTGCATGGTCCTCTTCTCCATTTATTTCATATTTCTGCAACTGTATTTAATTTCAGGCAGTTATTTATGCATATATTTGATGGAAAATCTTGGTTCATACCATTAGGAAATAGTTGATTATTGTTTCCTCCGCATGGTTAGTCTGAACCCCCTTTTGTGCTAAGTTCGGTTATTAGATTTGGATAAATAGGTGTAAGAATCTATCGTTCGTATCTAATAAACTTGAAAATTCGAAATCCTTAGATGATTGCACTGGTTTTTACCTAGTTGTGCTAATTAGCTGGCAAAGTAATTTCTAGTTATTTTGAGATTTTCGTCTTTATGTTGAAATATGTTGTCTTAGTTAGAATTAGTTAGTTGTTCTTATTCACTCTTTATCCCTCTCTCCTTTTTCCTTTTTCATTAGAGAAACCCTCTAGTCAAGTTGAAATAGCATCAATCAAAGGCAAAATCAGATGATATAGGACTCTAAATTTTAGGGAGCCTGTACGAAACCAATTCTGTCTAACCGTAAGTCCCCTTTGTGTTTCCAGCAAAACACATCAACCACTAAGCTATCTTGCAGTCAAGACCTGACAGCCAAAACATTGAAATCATCCCCATTGATCAAATTCACACGGCATTAGAGATTTCCTTATCTCAAGAGAGGATAGGATTCTTAGTATCTCTATTCTGCGTTGGCCGGATGAAGTCGTAGTTCCGCGACTTTAGACACGTCAACACGTATACAAGTGCAGCAAAATCCCTTGTGTATGCTACGGTCTGACAAAGCCAGACATTGAGCAAGCAAGGGGAGTTATATGTAGGTTCATGTCAAAGCTTGGTAGAGAGCATTGAATTCAAGTTAAGAGAATTATTGAGAACTTGAAAGGAACCTTGGATTTATTTGTAATATCATGGTACTAATGATTTTGGCAAGGTGTTGAACATACAAAGCCTTGTTGATTCTAATTATGTTGAAGATTTGGACAATTGGAGATCAACAAGTGGATATGTCTTTACTCTCTTTGAAGCAGCAATAAGTTGGATGGGTAAGCAATAACAAAGTGTTGTGTTGTCCATAGCTAAAGTACAGTATATGGTGGCAATGTATGCTTACATAGAAGTTATGTTGTTACAACGACTAGGTAACAAGTATTAATTTTAAGAGTCATATAGTATTGAATTTGATTCTTGAAGTGCAATTCGTTCAGTTCTGAATACTGTTTACCATGCTAGAACTAAACATGTAGATGTACAATATCATTTTGTTCAAAAGATGGAGACAAGAAAAGTTCAAATGGAGAAAATTGGCAAGTAAATACTATTGAAGTTTGACAAAATCTATGAATAATGATAAGTTTTGTCGGTGTAGGGATGCAATGGGTTTATCTCATTCCCATGCATAAGGTTAATTTCTAGGAATACTGCAAACTCTCTTGTGGTGAATATCAAATGGTTAAATGTTGGAGCTTGGCTATGCGATTCACCAATAAAGAGTTTTTAGTAAGTTTCCTAGTGATAGAATTTGGTAAACCTGTTATAAGTTCACATTGACAATCCTGATCATAAACTAGTAAACAAATACAGAGTTAGTTGTGGTGAGCTATGGTAAGTCACAATGAGTTTTAGATGTTGTGGTTTAGCATGGAGACTTGTCTAAAATTTAAATTCAATGTTCCTAAGTTCCCAACTATAAGTCATTTGGAGAACACCACACAATTGTCAAAGTATGTTAGTAAAGTGTGTATAACAGTGCAGGTAGTATATGTTAGTATATGTGATGATGGCAAGGAGCATATTGATGTTATAGAGTATAATCAAAGTAACCAAAAGAAACTAGACACAACCAAGGGTTTGGTTCTATTGTCACAAGCCATGGATGGCGTTTGGCTATAATGCACAAAGACAATTATGTGATTCAAGTGAAGTTGGTCAATAGCCTTTGACCAAGTGTAAGTGGCACCAATTTATTATGTATATGATTAACTTAAAAAACTCATGTTTCATGTAATGTATAATATGTTGACATCATGGTACAATCATGAGATGGTTATGTTTCTTGGAACAAGATTGGTGAAAGATCCCTGATGGATCTCTTTTACTAATCTGCTATAATTTTTATTATTTTAAATTGATTTTTCCTACTTATTAATATTTTCTTTCAGAAATAGACAGAAGTTGCAGAAGGGTTGGATTTTTTTTGTATTTTGATGATTTTTCAACAAGTAAATAATGAAGTACATGAACAAAGTACTGAAAATGAAGTTCATATACAGCCAAAACAAATTCGATTCAAAGCAGATTTCTGAATATAAAATCAAATATTTGACCAGATGAAGATTTCCAATAATTTCAGGAAGATTACAATCGGGAATAATCCCAACCTGGATGCTGAAAGAATAACATAACCAGGAATGAAGCTGCGGCAAGATTCCAGCCCTCCAAGTGTTGCACGTGGGAAGGAAAGTGGCTGCCAGGTACAGCCATACGGCTGCCAAGTACACCCAACTAGTTAGAAACCCCAAACCCCACACTGAACTCTGTCAGAATCGCTGAACCTCCAGAAAGAATGTCGTACAATCTCCAAGATGCTAATAGCTGCAAACAAATCCAAACCACTGTATTGGGGGCTACGTCCCAAACAGGCAAGGCATTGGGGTTGGCGTCCCAGATGCTAAAAAGCTCTTCCAGAGCCAAATCTCAAATCCAAGATGTAAAATGTGTAAAAGATAATAAGAATTAAGTCTCAACTTCTTTATAACACCTTTCCACTTAGCTCAAACCCTAAAAGTGACTCAATGGGGCGTTTAGGGTTAAAATGTTATATTTCTCATTTTAAGTTGCCAAGTGCATAGAAAATGACCTTTTTTCCAAATATAAAGAAATCCGTTCACCGAAAGGATCTAAGTCAAGAGAGAAATATTTAGAAAAGTCCAAGACCTTTCCAACGAGCTATTACACCAAGGGATACACATCCAGATGAGGCCAAAAACCCCTTATTACTCCAAAATGGCTATAAACATAGCCTTATTTAAATAATTAAACGCTAACTTAGGGAATATTTAAATATATTAAAAATATATCCCAAATAGCTGTAGAAGGCTCAAATGACTCCAAAATCCTGAAACGGAACTTGCCACCTGTCTGTGACTGAAGTCGGAAATCATGGATCAGGTGGCAGTCTCATCCCTAAAATCTAGGGATGCTCCTAGAAACTAGGAAACACACCCAAATCTCCTGAAACTGAAACCATCTAAAAGGTCATGAATAACCTCACGACTGGCAACTATCACGACCTCCTAAAATTTAGGGATACCCCCTAATATCTAGGAACTGTTCCAAACTGGCTCCAAACTGCCTATAAAGCCAAAATCCAATCACTATATGCACTGAATGAGTCCCCATCAAACTCTGCTAGCCTATGAGACTCCAATGATAGGCCAACTCCTCCGTCTCTGATGTCCACTCTAGAAAGGGGACATGACAATTGGATGATGATTGGTTCATTGTTGCTGAAGGTGTGGCAAACTCGTTATAAGATTGTATGCCATTGTATTCAAATTGAGATGCTCAACAAGAGAGACTTAATGTACTAGGTGTAACTTTTCCTAGGATAACAACTGATTTTTGTCATTTACCTAGTGGATTTTTTCAACAAGGGTTTCCCATTTGAGCCTACATCTCATTTGTATCTATGGTTCATGTATTCTTTCATGTGCTTCCTTTAATGTTGCTTAGTTGAATTGTATAACAAACATAATTGAAATTTGATCACATAATCTTAAGGTGTTCTAGTATCCTTGTCTATTGGTTAGGTGTATCAAGAATTCATTTCCCAACATGCTATATGAAAGATCCCTGATGGATCCCTTCGTTGATCTGCTGGATGAAGAGTGAATACTGTAATAAATAAAGAGGCTGCCGCAAACGTCCAAAGCTCTTACATAGCTCCAGGTGGGAAGAGAAATGGCTGCAAAGTACAGTCGTACGGCTGTTAGGTGATGCCAAGTTGGAAACCCCAATCTCCACGCTGAACCCTAACTCTGTCCACTGAATCCTCCAGAAAAGATGTCATACCAACTCTAAGGCACTGAAAACTAAATGCAAGAACCAAATAACCATTGTGCTGGGGGCTACGTCCCAGACAGGCAAGACCCTGGGGTTTTCATCCAGAATGCTGAATCGCTCTCTAGAGCAAATTCTCCAAATCAAAGATGAAAATGTGTAAAAGATACTTGATAATTAGGTTACCATCTCCTTATAACTCCTTCCCTCTAGCTCGAACCCTAAAAGTGTATGAAAAGTGCACTTAGGCTTATAAAGTCTTATTTCTCATTTTTAGTCGCCAAGTATAGAGAAAACGCCACTTTTTTAATATAAAAGAATTTCGTTCATCAAAAGGGTCCCTGACAAATGGGAAATATTTAGAAAAGTTCAAGACCTTTCCAACGAGCTATAACACATGGGCATATGCATCCAGATGAAGCCAAAAACCCCTTATTACTCCAAAATGGCTATAAACATAGCCTTATTTAATTAATTAAACGCTAACTTAGGAAATGTAATGGACACCCTAGAATGCCCAAAAACTAAACCAACTGCTAATAGGAATTAAGTCAAACAGTTGGCATCCAACTCCTTATTTCTCCGTTTAATGTTTAAACCTCTTATGGCTTCGGAACTGAAATGTTTGTTTGCTTTTTAGTCTTTGCATAGATTTGAAATCATATAACATGAACTAGAAGGAAATTACAATAATGTGTAACATGAAGATTGAACTACTGCTGAAATGATATTATTTCCAGAATTATTAAAATCAAATACATAGCAGATTTTTTTAACTCACTAAATACTCCAGCATTTTTGACATAATATTCCAGCAATGACTTCCCATCTTGCTGCTACAGTAACATGAATAGTGCCGTGCTACAGTAACGTGAATAGTGCCACGCTACAGTAGCATGAATAGTGCCGTGCTACAGTAACGTAAATAGTGCTGCGCTACAGTGCTGCTACAGTATTAATTAGTCTTCAATCAGTCCAATATCATCATAAAATCATCCCTTCAGAATGGCATAAGCATTGGTCAAGAAGTGGAGAAGGTATGAGCAAAACACCAAATCTTCTTGTAGCTGGAGATGCACCCAATCTGCCTATTAATGAAGCTGATAGCAATGGATTCCAAAGGCCAAACCCCAAGGGAATGACGTCTAGAATGTCACAAGAGAGGATAGACGTCCTCTAATGCCAAGAACAGATCTGCAACTCACACATCAATTTCTTCTCATATTCAACATGTTGAATGAAGCCACAAAAGCTTCCTTTTATTCTTTCTCCAAGGGATGACCCAACTCACTTGAGCAATGTGCGATAAAAGATGTGCAATATAAAACATATTAAAATATTCACTTATGTCTCCCTTGGGTGCCCCTTTGATTTGCACACATCCCCATAAAATAAATATTAAAGTAACATTTTAATATTTTACAATTAAATTAAATGTTACTTTAATAACACTTCAGGCATTAAAATATATTAGCAATCGGACTCCGAATAGCGCGAGTGATAGCTCGTCGGAAAGCTCTCGCCGAGGAGTATCGAATCCAAACACCAAAACTAGCCTTCGTTGTGTCTTGCTAACTTACTAAAAATAGTAAGTATGCCTGAAACTAAATAAATCAACTCCGTTTTGGCCCAAACTGGAAATGACTAGGCCAAAACACTCCAAGATCCCCTTAAACCCTTCGTTAGCCCTCGAGACCATGTAGAGATAGGCTAACACACATACACTTGGTCAACTGTTAAAGTGGGGAAATTACAGGAAATATTTAAATATATTAAAAATATAACCCAAATAGCTGTAGAAGGCTCAAATGACTCCAAATGTCTGAAACGGAACCTGTCACCTGTCTGTGACTGATGTCGGAAATCATGCATCAACTGGCAGTCTCATCCCTAAAATCTAGGGATGCTCCTAGAAACTAGGAAACACACCCAAATCTCCTGAAACTGAAACCACGGAATGGTCTCATGGAACCCCAACCCTGGACGTTGTCACAACCTCCTAAAAAGTAGGAACTGCCTCCTAGAATGTAGGAACTGCCTCCTAAAATGTAGGAACTGCCTCCTAAAATCAAGGAACTGCTCCAAACTGGTCTACTACTGCCAGAAACACCAAATCAAAACGCTGAATATCCTGACTGAGTCTCTATCCACCATTGCCAACCTACAAGACTCCATAATAGGCTAACTCACATGTCTCTGCTAGACAGAGCTAAAGAGGGGACATGACAATCCTCCCCTCTCGGAGATGCTTGCCCACAAGCAACTGAAACACCAATCCTCCACCGTTCCAAATAAGACGTAAACAAATCATTGCATGTAACTGCTGCTCATCTCTAATATAAACAACATGCAATATCTCGGTCTGGAATGGCTCCTCAAAATGCTGAAGCACCTGTGCTGTCAAATCAACACTGCCTGGGTCCCAGAGCGAAGCATAGCTCCCGCTGAATACCTCAAGTGAGCAATGGAAAACTATATCATCTCCATAGATCAAATATCCATAAATGCCAAGATCACTAGTGTGTCGGTGATCACCAACATGCATAACATCTGTCATAATATCCAATGAATGCCAATCCATGGAAGACCCTCTGTGATCTGACACAAGTGACACACAACTGCCACACATTGCTGTTGATGTGCCGGAAGATCTAATGCCAACTCACTAGACAATATATAATACTGACTAAAATTATCACTGTCCAGGCTGGCATCTAAAAATATGTAATCACCAACCAGCAATGAAACAATCACCCTGTCTAGAGAATCAGGTGAAACTGCCACATCAACTGGCTCAAAGTACTCACTAGGAGTAACATCACATAACTCATCCACGTCAGCTATCTAATGACAATCAACCTGTGGATCAACTGTCGTCCCACTCTGCTCGATAAACTGAGATGGATAGCGGGTAAACTCCAGCTCCATCCTCATGAAATTCCGAACATACCGTCCAAGTGTCAACAACCACTGTACACCCACGACTACATCTATACATCTGAAGTGAAGCAACCCATGTAGGATCCACGAAAGAAAGGTATTACACATGTCTATACCATGATCCCACACAAACCACCTGTAAGACATAAACTGCTCCTACTGCTCTCCTCTGATATAAGTGCCATATAATCTTAATAACTAGAGCAACATACTATAATCCCTATAAGATGTTGTATCAAATGAATCAACACCTGGATCCCAAATAAAACTAAATCCACATCCATCTGTCATGAAGAGACAATGATAGTAAGAGGCATCCTCGATACCGTGTCTCTCTACAGCCACTGTGAAACTCTCACGCCTGTGATAACCATCCACAACAACACACCTGCTAATCCATGCATCATCCTTCCCCCATGATCCTGGATGAAGTCTCTGTGTCAAGGAGATGAAAAACTCTGATGGTCGCTGCTCATCATAACGGTTGATTGTTTGCTGATCCCGCAAACAATCCATCCCAAACTGCTGGATCAAGTGCGTGCAATCAATAACTCTGTCCTCTGAAGATGGGAGAGCACTATCGCAACACGGATAGTATAAGTCCCGAACCAACTCACATCTGCGAGCCATCCAATCATGTACAATCGGACTAAAAGAGAAATGAAGTGCACTCCTCACGAGGTAATCTAAATGGACTCTCGTAGGCTCACTCAATGGCTCTGTGTCATAATCTTGTCCATCAAACTCATCATCACTCCCACTGCTCTCAAACCATGAATCTAAAGACAAGTCATATGTCTGAGATCCAAAATCCATAATACACCTCAACTGAGCACTATGGCTCTGCGGTGAAACATACCGGTTTCCCTCGTCAGCTGTAAGAGGTGTAAAAGAAGATTTGCTTTCCAGAGAAGGAAACAAGTCAACAGGAGTATCATACTCCCAACCAGCTGACAAACTGCTAGTCGCCTGTGAAAACAATGATGGAGTAATATCGTGAGTCAAATCACAACTCTCTGGTGAATCTCGCAGTGTCACAGTAGAACACTGTACTGTATCTGTCACTGATGATGTCTGTGCCACTCTCAATCTATCAAAAAGCTCCTCCAATCTGGAGTTAGCTTCCTGAAGGGACAACTGGGTATCCTCCCATGCAACAACAGTCGCCTCAAGCTCTTGAGAGAGGATATCAACTTCCTCCTCTTCCCTCAACAAAGCACCATAACTAATAAAATCCCTCTGAAGGAGATAATCTCGATCAGCCACTAACTGTAAATACTCATGCTTCAATATCCCAATGGCTCCATAAAGAGCATGAAACTCTGGTAAGGAAAAATCACTGCTGCCTTGCTCATCAATCATGAGGGTGCTCCAACTATGTGTAGCCAACAACTGGCGAGCGACATCGAAATGCTCAATAACTGTGTCTATACGCCTGTCATCAACCTTGAGTTGTCCAATCAGGTGATGAGGAGTCCGAGAATGTTGGTTCTCCTGTAACTGTACAAACTCAAAATCTATATTGTGGAAAGAAGTTGTATCTGTATCCTGTACCTCTCGGTAGTCAACATCATGTATGCACTCGGCCATGGATACAACCTCATCCAAAGTACTGCTGCTCTGTGCCTCTGAGAACACCACATCCATCAATGATGATACTGCTGAAAATGCACTGTCATCACTCTCTTCTGCATCCCATGTGTCTGCACAACCCACTGGCTCATGATCCTGGGGTCCAGTGCTACTAAGAGAACATACTAGGCTGGATTCTAAGGTCTGATCCATAAAATCAGAATCATGATGATATGAGTTCTCAACATTCCAAGCATCATTGGTACCCGAATTTTGAATACCTTCATGTGACAGCCCATTGGCACCATCTTGTACAAGTGTAGACATTGATACCTGTTGACGTGTCTGAAATCGCATTGCTGCAAACTCCATACGGCCAACGCAGAATAGAATAGCCGACTGATTATCCTACTCTCTCTTGAGATAAGGAAGTCTCTAATGCTGTTTTTCTAAGTTTGATCAAAGGAGACTACCTCAAGGTTTCTTTTGTCAGGTCTTGACTGCGGGATCTCTCAGTGGCTTGATGTGTTTATGCTGGAAACACAAGGGGGCTTACGTTTGATTGGTAATTTCATATGCGAATTCCCAGGGACCTCTTTTGGTTTTCTTTCAGGTGATGTTGATTTATTTGAAGCTGACTTAGCAAGACTGGATTTCTAAAAAAAGGATAAAATTGGGAGGAAAGAAAGGAAGGGTAGCGAGAGAGAACAGTAAATATTAACTAGGACAACAGATTTACCCAAGCAGACAGACACCTCCAGGAAACCAGGTTAAGCATCATCAGTCATTCAGACACAATGTTTGCATAAACTTAGTGCAATCTTCAAAGGAGAAACCAGATTTTCATATTACCAAATACAATATTAGAACTTCTATATTCATGATACGTGTACTTTTGATAATCGAACTGAATCATAAAATAGCCCAGATTAACCATGCAGAAAGGAAAAAAAGCAATCAGCTATCCTCTAATGGTATGGACTGTGGAGATTCTATCAGATGCTTGGTAAGAACTGCTGTATAAAATGAACAGACATAATTAAAAGCTTTCTAATTTAAATGAAGAAGGAGACCATGCACTCACAAGGAAATTTGAAGGTAATTTCAATCCATTGTATTAATTCCTGCAAAATTTCTTCAGAGCTTTCGCAACAATTCAAGAACTTCCTCCTGAATGAGGGAAAACCAGTCCCCTTAAATAGGTTTCCAAAAATGGATGAATGGCCAAGATCTAATCTAAACAAGTGGCCCAGATTCATCCTTACAAAAGGAGGGACCCACACTCATAAATAGGGAGATAAATATCTACAATTACTCAAAAGGAGCAATAACTACCAAAGGATAATTACAACTTTGAAATAATCCAAAAAGGGGAGGTGCACAAAAAACTTTACAATATGTTGACCAAAAGTCAACTGTCACCCTTTTGGGACAAAAGTGCACTTTTTAAGACTTGGGGGGAAAAAAGCATTTTTGAGAAACTGCTTTCTCTATTCTGGTTTCACATTCCTTTTGCAGAAACTGGTCTTCGCCATGCAGGTATTCTCGCCATAAATCACGACCTGCTGCTCGTTCCTCGCGGACATATTCCTGAAACTTGATGCATAATTGGAAGAGGGGATTAAAAGGGGGCATGGGAGGGTGGCGAATTTTGTATTGCATGCCTTCGAGATACTGGTCCACGTGCCTTAAACCGTCCTTCCAGCTGGAGCGATTACGCTCGAAGCATAATATGTCTGAATGGAACTGACCAGCAAAACTTAAGTCTTCAATGGAATAAGAAGCCTTATCTGCTCCCAATCTTCCCTCCCAATCCGGCCGGATTACACTGTCGGACAGGTCATTTATCCACCCCGAAACCATTGATCGGAGGATGGTCTTGCCTAGTTCTTGCATGTTCCCCAGAATCGCCTCACACGCGTCATTTTCTTTGTCAATAATTTCCTGGGCATCGTTCTTCATGGTGACGGTCCAATACCATTCCTTGAGAACACTGATGCTATGGGGACTCAAGATGTCAGGCAGTGTGGGAATTTGTGTATGTGTCCAGAAAAGAGCTCTTAGGAGGGGAAGGGTAGAGGCCGCTACTTCATGCATGTGAAGGGATTCTCTCTTTACTTCCAACAACCTGACGAGAGTGAGCTCTCGATGGAGAGCCATTTCCTTTACTTCTTTGAGGATCTGTTCTCCTTTTTTCTTGATGTCTTGCACCCATTCCTTAACGGCCTTTGCGGTATCCCGGATTCCTTCAAATTCAGTTGTGGTCCTCTGCGCCAATGCCATTGGGGGAATATGGGATTCAGAGGGGTTGTGTAGTGGCCGTAGGAGCTTATCGATGTATCCCTCGGCTTGTTCAGCACGGGCTCGATACATGTCCTTTTCAGCCGTGATTTCCTCGAGCTGTCTGAGTATGTTTTGCACCGAGTCCTTAAATTCCTCCTTTTCTTGCTCTTTTGTAGCTCGTCCGATGGGGACAGTCGTAATGCTATAATCTGCAAGGGTTATTTGATCTGCTAGCTTGTTTACGGGCGGGGTAGCAATATGAAGAGTGCGGTTCCTTTGCCCATCCTTGGTTATCTTAGAGTATGTTCTCGGTTTCTTCTTCCCTTTTGCTTTTGTTTGATCCATTCGCGAGAAGATGTCTTCAAGGTCGATGGGCGCCTTGGTGGCGGCCCTACGCTGAGCCCTGGCGATCAGCCATTCTTGAGGCACTGTCTGGGTTGAGGATAGGGTTAAGTTAGCACCTTGTGCTCCCATACTTTCAACTGGCTGATCACAAATTAACAGCTGTCCCGCCATCGGAGGGGTGGAAGAAGGAGGAAGCTCTTTGTTTGCATCTGAGTTCTCCCCTATCTCACTGAATAATTGTCTGATATCTTCCTGTGATGGTGGCTCCTTGGTTCCCTCGAGCTCATGGATCTTGTCTGTTCTTTGTTCCCCTTCGACAGTTGAGTCGTCCTTGGCTGCATGGAGGAGTAGTAATTCATGGCGGCTCTGCTGGGTAGGTTCATGCACTTCGATCCCCTGGGTGGATGGGATTTCTCCTTCCTCTATCTGGTCACCCGGCTTGGTCGAATTGGGGCCCTTTTGCTCGGTGTCCGGCATATCTGGAGCAGGAGGATCATTGGCTTGGAATGCCTCTATGTCGCTCTGGGAAGGCGGAGCAGGTATGCAATCCAAATCTATGGCACCATCGGGCGAACTGGGGTCTGAAGATGAAGCGGTCTCTGGCCTTCTTATGGGAATCTTCTCCCTCCTTGTTCTCTTGGACGTCCGAGTCCCTCTGCAAGCCTTAGTTTTCTTCCTTTTCTCTGGTTTTTCAGCTGATGTCCTTTCATCTTCGGAAGACTGAGAGTCGAAATTGCCCATCAGATGGTAAGTAAACTGGACCCCTTCATGGACTAGCCTCTCGATCTGGTGTTGTAACCATTGATCTGTGTATCTTGCCGGGGCTGTCATGACTGCTTCGAAATCCGTGATTGGGTCTCGAGACCAATCGACGCCTGGCAAGAGATGCCTCACTGCTTCGAATTCCCGGACTTGGAGACAATTCCCCGAGTCTGTGAGCTGATCCGGGACCCGACGGTACTCAAAGAGTCGCATTTGCTGCACACTCAATCTAGAATATTCCCGTCGCCTGACTTCGTAGTCATCGGAGCAATTTTTCCAGTAATCTTCAATTGACTCCTTTGCTCTGTAGCGCCTACCGTAAGCTCTCTTTGCCAAATTGTCATGATCAAAACATTTTCTTGGGAAATGTTCCTGTAGGCCATAAGAGGCTAGCTCTGCAAGGGACTCTTCTGCTAGGGTGGGAGTTCTCAATTGGACATCATGGTTGCCTATGATCATTGGAAATGCGAATCCAGCCTGCTTGCTTTCTCGTAATAATATGCCGGCAGGGCGTGATTGCCTTGCCACTTCCATGAGGACTACTTTATCGGTTGGGTACCGCGGAAGTCGAAGGGGGGCACCTTCGAAGCCAGCAATTCGGATGTAGGAGAATCTTGGGAACTGAATAAACCAGGCCCCATACCTCTGCACTAAAATGGTAGCTTGCTCCGAGAGCCTTATGTGTAACCCTCCCTGCATTAGCCTGACTAGGCGCATTGTGAAGGCGTCGTTGACACGTTCGTACTGTCCAACTGCGTAAGCCGGGCTGCTCTTTTCCCTTTGAGCTATATCCTGGTAGTGCAGCTGCGGGTAGCAATCATAAACCTTTACCTGACCAGGCCCATTCCCGATCTCACCTTTCATTATTAATCCTGGCAGTGGCTGGTTCTTTGCGAACATATAGACCAAATAGGAGGTCATGGTGAAATACTTCTTTGTCTCAAGCTCAATCAGCTGAGCATGGATGTTATCACTTATGATCTGAGCCCAGTCAAACTTAGACTTTCCGGCAAAGACCTGTTCTGTAAAATAGAACATCCATTCTTCAAAGTAGTTGGACTTAGGGAGTCCCATGACTCGGCTAAGTAAGGTGACCATATCACCATGTTCATTATGAAAGTCACTTCTGGGGGTCTTTTTCACAATCCTGGTGCTTGAAGGCCTTTTTTCTTTGAACCATTCTTCGTTAATTAGTGCCCTACATCGAGCTGGGTTCATATCATACGCCCCCTGTGCCTCGTCCATTGTTGTAGCTATGGGATTATTTGGAAAGGGGATATCAAATGCATCGCCGATAGCCTCAGGGGAGAAGTCGGCAATAGTGATATCTTCCAGAAGCACTAATCTGGACTTTGGCTCGTAATGCCGAGCAGCTTCCACTACTAACTCATAGTTCTGGATTGCTGGAGGAAAACCTGCTGCTTGGGCGATGCCACTTTCCAGCATTTGCCTAGGCCTGCCATATGCATTGGGTGAGAAGACCCGATCCCTGAAATCCTGAATATCAATGTGGCCAAGGTCGGTGTCACCAATGTTGTCCCAGATACTCTGGACCTTTGACTCTCTTAACCCTCCCCTCTGATACTGATACTTCATTCTTTCAACTTTCCGTGGGATGTCTGATTTGGATGCTCGTGAGGTTTCTGCTGCAGCGGGTGTTTTTGATGATTCTGCCGCTGATTTAGGCATTTATCCTGCACAGCCAGACACGGATTACAAGGTGACACGAGAATGACGATGCGGGTTAGAAAATAACAGAAGTGTTTCAACAGACCGAGATTAGCTTAAATGTCACTCTGGGCTAACAATCTGATTAACTTCTACAGCATCATATTCCTGAAGATTTATGACTAAGCATTCTTACTCTCGAATTTTTTGGATTAATTTTAACAAAGGCAGAACATGAGAATTTTGAAAAGAGATGCAGTTTTCGGCCAAACTCCGGGAATAAGTCCTAAATTTTGGATGCTCGAATGATGGAGATGCAGACTCTAAGCATTTCAAATTTTGCGTATTTGCGTATTTGATTCACACATTTTAAATGACCGTACGCGATAAGGCGTACTTACCTGATCGGAGCGAATGATGGGTGATTGCCCGACCTTGTTGCGCGGGGCGAGCGGATGATCCTCCTTGTTTTCGGATTTAAGAGTTCCTTTCGAATTTTGAATTGGAGGTTCTCGAATCTAACCTTCGCGGGTGTGCTCGTCCTGACCTCCGCGTTACACACTGTGCCTTTTGCGTTAAAGTTTCGCTTGCTTTTGGACTTCGCTTTCTGCATTAAAGCTTGGAGCTTAAGTCGGGAGAGATGATCGCATTGGCTTTTAACTTTGCCTTCGTTTTGTGTTCGGACCTAAGGTTCGAAAATGATTGTGTCGCCTTCAGCTTCCATCCCCGCCGAGGTTCGGACCTGGGGTCCGAAATGCGATCTCACAGGGTTAATTTCCTCGCCTTTGCCAGCGCTCGAGGCTTAGGGTCTGGAGACGATAATCGCACTATGTTTTGCTTTTAAACGTTCATCTTGGAATTTCGGACGCTTAGGGTCCGAAAACGTTGTTTGCACTATGTTTTTACTGAACTTCGCCTTGTTGGAGCTCGGACGCGGGGGTCCGAAATGGATGCTGCGCTATGTTTTTAAAACTTTATTTGCCTTTGTTGAAGTTCGGACGCGGGGGTCCGAAATGCGCGTCGTTCGCACTATGTTTTAAAACTTAACTTCGCCTTGGTTTAAGTTCGGACGCGGGGGCCCGAAATGCGCGTTTTGTTATGTTTAAAAAACCCAACTTTGCCTTTTTCGGAGCTTAGGGTCCGAAGCGCGTGTTTAATATGGTTGCTTTTAAAGCCTTGCTTCGCCCTTTTTATTCGGAGCTTGGGGTCCGAAGTATGCGTTTTGTTGTGCGTTTTTGCTTTTTAAAACTTACTTCGCCCTTTTCAGAGCTTAGGGTCCGAAGTATGTATGGTGTGCGTTTTTGCTTTTTAAAACTTATTTCGCCCTTTTCAGAGCTTAGGGTCCGAAAACGGTGTTTATGTAGCTTTTTTAAAAAAACTTTAACTTTGTCATTTAGGGTCCGAAATGCGATGTTTGCACAATGTTTTAAAACTTCACTTTGTTGAAGTTCGGACCTAAGGTCCGAAATGGATGCGCAGCGTTACGTTTTAACTTGATTTTGGACATTTCGGACCTGGGGTCCGAAAATGGAATTCCACCTTACGCTTTTAAATTTTGAATTTTCACTTTCGGACACTTAAATCCAAAAAGAGGAGCGCATAACGTTTTTTTACCTTAACTTGACTTTCGCCAAGTTCGGACCTGGGGTCCGAAAAGGAGATGCATTATGTTAAGTTTTGAAATTTTGGAACAAACTCTCGGTATTTACGCCCGAAAGCCAGATCAGTCAAAAGGGCTCATTGGTTCACTACTCCAACGTTGATCAGCTTACGGACTGATCACGAACTCGCTCGAGGAGATACGAGAAACTCTGATTCAATTCTCGGGATGACGATCAAAAAACTCAAAACTGGAAAGGGGGACCCTGTCGGCGACAGGGGGCGTGTGCAACGCACAACAATACCTCAAGCTGAAGCAAAGGTACCTCACTGCTGTCATAAAAATCAGAATTGCTAACCTCTAAATCAGTTGCCTCTTGGGAAATCCCCTGCACGGAAGGTGAGGACAATTCATTATCCAAAGCTGTCCTAATGTCTCCTTGAGTTGAATCCACATGTCTAACAAAACCATCACATAAATTCTTGTCCCACTCATCGGAACTTGAGGGCACCAAAACATTCTTATGTAGAGGTATCTTACCCCTAAATGAAAGTTCTCTGTCCATTCCTGATTCCTGCACCCTTGATTCTTCTTTCCTTCTTTGCCACTGATCTGAACTTGTAGCTACCAAGTTATCTTCGTCTGCTCCAAGTACACAAATAAATTGTGTGAAGGAAAGGAGCTCACGTATCACCTTAGGAAGAGAACAATACTGATGATAGCTGCTCATAACTGTATCGTTAAATATCTTGGCAAGAGGATTCCTACTTTTACGTGCTGGAGAAGATGAAACTTTTGAGTGCCCAATTTTAGTTCTAGACATGGTATTTACCTGTACCTAAACTAATATCCCAACGGATCCCGGAGGTCGAAATAAAAGTTTGTTCTCAACAATTTTGGGACTTTGGCCAGCGTATTGTCTTACCAACTGTCAACTGTAAGCATAAATGTGTAGGCTGACAACTACCCAGTTGCTGATATGAATTATCAAAACCTTTTACCCAGTATCCAGATACTGAAATCAATTATCAAAACTTTTTATCCATTACCTAGATGTGACAATTTCTCATAAACCCTACAGGCTGGCAGGATGCAGGCTCTGATACCACTGAAAGATCCCTGATGGATCCCTTCGCTAATCTGCTGGATGAAGAGTGAATACTGTAATAAATAAGGAGGCTGCTGCAAACGTCCAAAGCTCTTACATAGCTCCAAGTGGGAAGAGAAATGGCTGCAAAGTACAGCCGTACGGCTCTAAGGTGATGCCAAGTTGGAAACCCCAATCTCCTGAACCCTAACTCTATCCATTGAATCCTCCAGAAAAGATGCCGTACCAACTCTAAGGAACTGAAAACTGAATGCAAGAACCAAATAACCACTGTGTTGGGGGCTACGTCCCAGATAGGCAAGACCCTGGGGTTTTCGTCCCAGATGCTGAATCGCTCTCCAAAGCAAATTCTCCAAATCAAAGATGAAAATGTGTAAAAGATACTTGATAATTAGGTTACCATCTCCTTATAACTCCTTCCCTCTAGCTCGAACCCTAAACGTGTATGAAAAGTGCGCTTAGGCTTATAAAGTCTTATTTCTCATTTTTAGTCGCCAAGTATAGAGAAAACGCCACTTTTTTAATATAAAAGAATTTCGTTCATCAAAAGGGTCCCTGACAAATGGGAAACATTTAGAAAAGTTCAAGACCTTTCCAACGAGCTATAACACATGGGCATATGCATCTAGATGAAGCCAAAAACCCCTTATTACTCCAAAATGGCTATAAACATAGCCTTATTTAATTAATTAAACGCTAACTTAGGAAATATTTAAATATATTAAAAAAATATAACCCAAATAGCTGCAAAAGGCTCAAACGACTCCAAATGTCTGAAACGGAACCTGTCACCTGTCTATGACTGATGTCAGAAATTATGGATCAACTGGCAGTCTCATCCCTAAAATCTAGGGATGCTCCTAGAAACTAGGAAACACACCCAAATCTCCTGAAACTGAAACCAAGGAATGGTCTCATGGAGCCCCAACCCTGGACGCTATCACAACCTCCTAAAAAGTAGGAACTGTCTCCTAAAATGTAGGAACTGCCTCCTAAAATCAAGGAACTGCTCCAAACTGGTCTACTACTGCCAGAAACACCAAATCCAAACACTGAATATCCTGACTGAGTCTCTATCCACCATTGCCAACCTACAAGACTCCATAATAGGCTAACTCACATGTCTCTGCTAGACAGAGCTAAAGAGGGGACATGACACTATAATATGCAAATCAACCAACCCCTACCAAATATGTCCAAATCTATTCTCAACTAGGGTTCAAAACAGAATTAGTAGTCCAGAGTGTGTTTGGTCTATGAGCTCACAATTATACTAATCCCATTCATAAATAGCATCAGCCCAATATTTAAGAGCTCTAATCATGGAGGATGGAACCATCTCGTAGTCCATTGTCCCATATCCCATGCAAAGCATGAGTAAATTTCTAAGGCTAACACTTACGAGTGCATCATAGATTACAAACAACCAAAAGCTGCCTAGGGCTAGGTTTCAAAAAATCTACAGGGTCTTCCTATACACTCCAAAGGTATGTGAAAGCTTAAAGCTATATACAGATGTTGTCTAAAGCTAGGGTATCGGAATTAAAGAACCCCTCACTTTACAAGACGATTTAGAAGGAATTAAATTTAACCAAAAAATGACAATTGTTCTAAGGGCATTTGAAAACCCTCAAGATAGGATTTCCAACCTAAAACCAAAAATAAACTATTGGTAATGAAAAAAATGGAATATTTTGGGCATGATGCTTAGTGCCAATACTTTTGTAGCCACTTTTTGATAACATGGTGGACAATTGCAAAAAGCTCTGAACTTTTGATGCTAATACATAAATGACCTTCAAAAGAGCTCCTATACTAGATGTAATAATCCTTCATGCAATAGGTTAGCCAAATAACAGAAATATACATGACCTGCAATGGATGATCTTTCCTCTTGTCTACGCCCTCTATTTAAACTTATTCTATCCAAGAGAACCACCCCTTCCCATAAATGCAGAATAATTACAACGCTAAAGGGATGACTCACAAAGCATATGCTTCTAGGCTTTTATTAATAACACCTTATACAAAAGTAAGAGTTGGGACAAGGGGGTTTTAACACTTGTGATGCTAGGTCAAGTGATAAGCCTCTTTTGTACCATAATTCATGACTGTGTGTTGTGATTCTTGGTTTTGATGACATGGATATCATGACTGCGTGTTGTGATTCTTGGTTTTGATGACATGCATATCATAATCCATGGGTTTTGTATTTGAAACATACGAATATTTATTTATCTAAATATCTTGTTTCGTTTAGTTCAAATCAGTTTTTATACTCATTTGTTTGATCATTATGTATACTTGTGGTGTGTGATCAAGTAGCTTTCAAGTTGTAATTGATTAGTTTTGTATGTCTTTAAAGACTATTAGAGAGAAGAGTGCAGAGAAAAACATGTTCTTCCTTACAAAATCTCTATAAATATCTTGTTTCCACTAGTTCAAAATGACTTTTATACTCATTTGTTTGATGTATACTTGTGTGCGCGTAGCTTCCAAGTTGTAATTGATTAGTTTGGTATGTCTTTATAGTTGATTTAGAGAAGAGTGCAGAGAAAAATATGTTCTTCCTTACAAAATCTCTATATATATAATGTTTTTTGAAATAGCCAGATATGTGCTGAGTTTCTTTGCCGATTCTAAGTCTTGTATTACTACTAGAAACACAACCCATACGCTCTAGGTTCATATCCAAGCATCTCATCAAAAACATTTCTTATCAACCTCTACAGCTGATCAAGAAAAAGGATCTATTCAGTTTTCCCTCAAACCTTTCATGCCAAATTTCTAATCACGTAAGCATGTCAGTTGTAACTTGCTCATGCCTTGGGAAGTATGTTATATATACAAGGTAATCTTCAGCATAGTTGCTGCAGCCAAGGGGCATCTCTTGCATCAAATTCCACTATGACATGCACTCATCGTCATTCATTGGGGTGCACGACATGCAGCAAGTTGGAGCTTGTATTTTACCCAATTTCAACATTATTGTATTTCTCAAGGATTTGATTTTGGGGCTCCATTTTGGAATCCCCAATGCTGTTACAACTTAAGTTAATCTCATACTTTTGGGAAACCATTGTTTCTATGCAATTTAGGATTATAATTTTATAGTTAATACAAACTCTCAGATACTATACCTAGCTTTGCTTATGAGATTATATTCATGAGATTGTTTAAAAATAATCCCTTTATCAAGAAAAGATCAAAATATAAAACATTCACTTTATTTAGTGTTCAAAACAGATATTTTCATGGGAAGTAATGTCCCAGCCTACTTCAAGAAAGATTTCAGGAAAATAAGTTATGGTATATCTTTAGCGGAAATTTTATGATGTTCAGACTGCGTGACTAAAAACAATAGGACGTATAAAATCTACATTCAAGTAGAAACTTTCTTAAGATGATGCAAAACAAATGAATACAGCAGCCTTTGTTGCTAGTTGTGAAAACAGGTATGAAGAAATTAAGAATAATATAGCCTTCCTTCTCACGCTCAGAACATTATTAACTTGAATAACTCGAAGAGTAAATTAGAAACATAGCTACAACCATGTGCAATATAGTTAATGAGTGCTCAAATCATACAGTATTTAGTGAAACCATCTCATTACCATCAACAATCTCAATCTGATAATCTAATAAACAGAACCATAGTGTGCATAGAGAGGACAAAAATGAGACTAGTGGATCCTAAATATCTTATTTGCAATTACTTGTGGATTTTAAGCTGGTAAACTGACCTCAATGCCAGATTACAAGGGTGTACGCTGCATAATTTAAATCCTACCTACAGAAACTTTATATCAATGTAAACAATACTACAAAAAATATTGGAACAGAGCAATGCTTGAGTGCCTATTTGGATATAATGCTTCCCTCAATAGAGATTTCACTTAAAGAAACCTTCTTACCTTGGTTAAATGTTTAATAGCATATTGCCTTAGGCCCACATCAAAAGAAGATAGGATTTCGTTTGCCTGCTCATACAGAAATGAAATTTGTCAGCACTTACTCCATCTTGATTTGCACATAACTGTTGCTCTCATGCAAGTCTAAATGTCCAGTAAAAACAAAATCAGTTTTACAAATGAACAATTGTCTTTCTCATCATTACCTTTGAAGCTGGTCAAAAACTATGGATTTTACAAGAATATGACAAGTAAATAAGAATTCTATCAATCTTTTGTAAGAGCGTAGCCTACTATACAAACACTCGGGCAATAATAGAAACAGTAATTATAAGCCTTGAAGTGGCACTATTACAAGGTATGCAAAAATATTGATTTTGGGAAATCCCAAGGTGATTATAAATTTATACACCACTTAAGAAATAACTAATAAGTAAATAATCCTAAGATTGAAAAGTGGGTGCAAAGATAGAAAAAGATAGATAATGGGAAGGAACTTGTGTGCTTTAGAACAAGAGATTATTAGGGGATTCAATCAGAATATGGCATGGAGACAATAACTATTAAGTGTGCGTGGAGTGGAAGACCATCAAATTGTACATTGAATCCATTTTTACGAGTGATAGGGGAAGAAAGTGGGGCAAATCGGTAGACCATCAGACATGAAATGATTGGGGAGAGATTGGATATTAAGAAGGAAAAAGGGTTCTAACAGGAATCGATCTGGTAAGTTTGTGGACAGATTACATTGTAAGTAATCACTATTTGATTCCTTTTCATTTCCAATCTAGTTCCAGCATACAAATATTGCACATGTTTTGTTAAAAAATGTTTGGAAAAATATCCAGCATTGTTCATCAGGAAAGTATCATTCGCTAGGGCCAGGTAAAGATTATCATGAACTTATTTTAAAACAGTCTCAAGCTTACTGGAGTTCCTAGATCAGATATCCAAGACCCCAAGAACAAAGATTTCAGAGAGCTAAAACCTCTTTGAAATTGTTGTCAGAAGCAGCAAGATATGTAGGGCTAAGATATTGACACATCGAACCATAAAGTTTCATATGGTTGAATACCTTTAACCCAGAAAGCATTCTTGAGTCCTTGGCATCAACTGTTCTCATTGTATCAATTGGAACTTGATGACTCAAAGTTTCAAAAAGTTCTGAAGATCGTGAATTTAAAAGGCACGTTACTTAAGTTTTTAACATTCACATTTTGGAGTACAGTAGTCTGTGGTGGAGTCTTTCTCAATTTTGTGGATGGGAATTTTCAGAGAGAATGTTTTGCTCAAAATCCCAATTCCAAGAATCTAGGGAGCTAACACGTTATCAAAATTGTCAAGTCAGAAAAAACAAGATAGGCAAGGCTAGAAATGTTGAAATTTAGATCCAGAGAGTAAAAGTGAATTCCCAAGGTTATACCTACAAGAGTCCAATAGACATTATTTCACCACGCAGCCTATGAAAACCCGAAAGGTCAAAAGACTTGCAAACATTCTGAACAACTTGGATGCCCAATTATTAAAAATTACAATATTTCTCAACAGAATCTAACAGAAGCATGGACTTATTGTTGGGATCCATGATAACAATAATGCTATCAGAATGAACAAATAAAAAGCTCCAGAAACTATAAACTAATAAGAAAATTGAAGCAAGCATTTTGAAAATGAAGGAAATAGGAGACAAACCACAATTCAAGGATGAAGGAAATCTTCATGATGCTCAGGGTTTTCATCATAAATCAGCTTTCTTTAAGGTTCAATTTTATATTTTAAATATGAAAAATGGAAGAAAATGAAGCAGATAAGCATACAACAGAATAGGAACAATCAGGATGCTCAAGCCTATCCTTATGTTTAAGGCTATTATGGGGTCAACAGCATGGATCGGGCAGATGGTTGGTTGTAAATTTGTTATACTAAGGGCATATCTATAGTGTACAAAGTGACTACCAGGCACACATCTTTCGAGCTGATGTACAGTCTACAGGCCCTAGCATCAATGGAGTACCTCATGACTAGTCTAAGGATGCAGTTGAAAAAAGAATAGGGAATGAAGAGAGCCTAAAAGAAAGACTTTCAAGGATTAATAAGTTGGATGAGCAGGGAATTATGTCACTGTGGGAAACCAGAAACATGCAATGTAGAAAGCACTGGCATGACAAAGACTTATATGGAATGGATTTTGAGCCTAATACCTTAGTCCTAAACTACAATGCATAACACGAAATTAAACCAGCAAAATTTCAAGATTTATGGCTGTGACTATTTATAATTCAGAAAATACTCCACAATGACTTACTCAAGCTAGAAAATTTGGACAGGACAAGTGTAAAACATCCAGTGAACACTTCAAAGTTAAAAATTTACCTCCAGCATATGAAAGAAAGTAATATGATTAATATTGGTTATCAGCGCAAAGACTAGAAGTTCCAGTTAAAGCACTACCAACATGTGTTAGGCAAGGTATGTTTTTATTGAAGTATTTGGGAAAAATAATTAAATAATAAATAAAAAAGAATCCAAACCAAAAATTTTAATTGAACCACTCATCACATGTTGCATGAATGAATGTTTTAAACAACCAAGAGATTGTTGCATTATGAGTTGTAACCATATTGTTTAGCAATTGCCTAACTACAATGAACCTAATTTAACAAAACAACCCTCATTGACTAAATGTCTGTCCATCATACATACTGAGTTGCCCTCTTATGACCATAAAAAATTCTTTATCTCTTGTTTCCATATATTACTCAAAAAATGCAGTTTTTTCTTGTTTAGAAGTAGATTCCCTTTCACCATACAACCCCACCACTAATCTAATTGTACGAAATTGTTGTTCAACCACACAACATATAAATCATTCTCCATCTCTTGTTGTGTAACCTTTCTCATTTACCATATAGCCTTGCTCATCCACCATAGCGGCTTGATCCAACACTATACACACAATCTTTCCCTCTTTCAACTTTTGTCATACACCATGCACCATTTAGCAACCACATCTTTCACACAAATTTGTATCATATGCCCTAATTTCTTCCTTATTCTACAGTCTAGTTACTTTAGTATTGTAATGCCCCCATTTTTAGCAGAACTAATTTGTGAGCAATTAGCTCAGTTTCCAAGTTTTCCCATACGCCTCTAGGTGTGTTGGGGAGAACTCCAAATTCCTTGGAGTGCTATGGGTTGGTTAGCAATGACTTTGGTTTATGGCAATGAGCTCAGTTGGCAGTGTGGTGTGTCATGACACTTTCACAAGTGTTTTTTGACATTTGGGGTGTTCTCCAAACTTCTAGGAGAGGTCATCTATTTTTTGAAAGTCACCTGGTTGGCTTCAATCATCATCCTACATCTCCAGTATCATCTGAGTGTGATCAGAATTTGATTTCGATGCTATTACAGTGCTTTCCACACATGGGGTAAAATTAATTAAATGTTTGCCTAAGTTTCTAATGTTATATTATTAAATTGATGACTTAAGTGTAATACCATTTTAAAAGGTGATTATGTGCCTCAAAAGTAGACGTCTAAGAGAAATAAGGGGGCCTTTGCACATGAAATGTTATTATTATGTCAAAAAGTTCTTTTTGTGTGAGAAATGAATTATTATAATTCAAAACTGTATTTTTCTCTCCAAAAAGCTATCTAAAGAGGTGTTGGGGCTCATTTTTTACATAGGCTGATGGATGCTAATGTTATACTGTAAAAACACACCCCTGTTTATGCATCAAATTTTTTGTACTTCTTTTACCACTGACAATTTTTCAAACAATTTGCAAGCTTCCAAATATATAAGGGTTTCATGTTGCAATTATAATTGCTTCAGATTTGCAGGTTTGGTTTTGTTTGTTTTGCAATGATAACATGTAGGTTTGACAATTGAGTGAGTTAGAACATCAGATAGAAAATAGCAGATTTATTCAAAAATAAGAACATAGTAGAATTTCCATATAAAAACCACTGAGAAAAGACAGGACTATTCATGCATTAAGGAGAAGAAACTCAGAACTTTCACGTAGCTGGAAACAATGTTTATAATAGCATTCACTTGTTTGCAATGACAGTAATCATAAGCCTGAGTCTGAAACAGAGATGCTTCTAATGTGCCTGGGACAAAAGTTCACTTCAAAATACCATGCCAAGCCACACAAAAAAGCTAATTCCAACGCCTTCATGATCTTATTGATAGATAGACTTCAGCTCTGTCTGATTTAGAACAACTTTCTTCACACACTGCCCCAACGATGGTCTCTTCTTTCCCAACGTAAGGTCTGAAATCCTTTGACCAATACAATGACTTCACGCTAGTCACGAGTATGGACACCTAAGTGAAAACACAAGCAATATCTGCCCAGATTTCACTTTAACTCCCACATACATCAGTAGCAAAGATTGAATGAATAGAAAATGCTGCCCAAAAGACTTTGATGAGATGATATGATATCCTTCGACCTGCACAATATCCCCACGTTCTTGCTAAGGAAGCTAGCTGCAGCTAGATAATATGTATTGAGATTCAACCACCCCAAACTACATTGTCTAAGCATTACATCAACCTTCAAGAAAGCTCCCATTAACTTATGCAGATTCTAGCAACTGAGGAAAAGGGACCAGTTTGCTCATTCTTTTCAAATGCTCCAACCTGGAAACATTGTGACCACAGAAAAAATATCAAACTCGCCTTTCCTTACTCACCCAAGCAAAGAGTTTGATAAAAACATTCCCAGCCAATAACATTAATCGATTCTTATATTTAGCATATATTTTTCCAACACTTGGCCCAAACAATTCAATCGATTAACTCCAGCAATGAGTCTATCAGAGATTTTGGGCAGAAATATAAAAGATGAAAAGATTATTCAAATAATACATTTCTATTTTCTTCACACCATCCATAATACAAATTACAAAACACATATATAGGTTTTTTCATAACCTATTTTATAGGAAGGTTGTTCTACCTCCTATAACCACTCTCCTAAATTTATGAGTCTTTTTAACAACTTAGAAACAAACACTTAATATGGTTTAATATTAAGTTGTTTCTAACAACCCCGTAGATAATTCTATAGTATTAATCATATTAATAATGCTATCCATGTGAACACTAATTTCTAAAACCTCCCTTAGTGCAAACATGGGGATAAAGTACATCACATGAACTCGAAACATAATGGTATTCCTATGCATACTTTTAGGTCTACATACTGCCATCTGGATCTTGCTGCACATGATCAGCTACATACAGGAACTTATCCCGCTTTCACTTTCAGTGAACTCATCACCGGTCTACCATACACCCAAGAAGTCTGACAGTCAAAGGATCCCTATAGTCAACTACTCTCCTATACAACTACTTACCATATTGCTGATGTCTACATTCTCCTCTTTTCAAACTTTAACACTTCCAATTACAATAAGCCCAACTCTTGTAGCTCATGATCTTGATTCAAATGAAAGGCACCTCTCATCAATCTTTCATGGTTTTCACACAAGTTTACCACCAACCTAGACATGAACAAGAAAACACCTATCTATTCACCTCATATGGTTTTCTGGATTACCACTAACTGTTTCAGGATCCATGAACTACACTACACTAGTGATTTTGTTGAATACAATACTTTACATTGGGAGGTTACATAAGAAAATAACATACACATGAATAGAAATAGCCACTGTTGTTGATCATGCCACCTAATATCCAACAACATAGGAAATTGTCACTGACACACAACAGAAAACAAAATGCCACCAAAGCAGATAAGCAACCCCATCGTTGGTAAATGACAAGAGGTCATTGAATGTCCTCCAGCCTCCTGTGCCTCCATCCTCTAGTAAGTTTGCTACTTAATTAGCAAATTTCGTTTCTAGGCTCAATTTTATGATGCCCCCCTTTAATATGGACCTCACATACAAGGAATAGTGCATCCAATTACAATTGAGGTAATTTTTATTTTTTATAATTTTGACATTTTTTACATTTTGATACAATAATTAAAAACTCGAAAAAATGAACCTTATTCTAAGCAAAATGATAACCTTGACTTTGACAACACACTACATCTTTACTAGATGTTTAGACTATAACACAAATATCTCTATGAAAAACAATAAGATATTTTGATAAATTAGCTAATAATAAACTACCAGGATAAAACTATTAATTAGAAGCTATTACACGACTTTTTCCCTTTAATTGGCGACTTCATGAATAATGTGATCCTTTGATCTGTTCAAGCTAACTCTTCAACTCTTCCACAATTTGTGGATATTTTCTTATCAATGGCTCAAAAAAGAAAAAACTATTGCCCTTTTTCAAAGTGGTGGTGTAATGTCCCCTGTTGTACTAACTTAAGTTCGCCTTAATTTTAATGATTTAAGTGTCTAATATTGCAAATGAATTAAGTGATCTCTAAAGAATTGTATGGCTTAGTAAAGGAATGGGGAAATTCAATCAGTATTACTGCCAATTGATCTTATGATGACAAGATTTGATTTTATTATAGATTCTGCAATTCTGCTCCAAGTAAGAAATCTGATATGTATATCGAACTAAGAAAAGAAGGAAGATTGTCTGATATAACTACAAAACAATGCTTCTTTAATGCAAATACCATAGAGTGGTTGGAAATGTATATTTATATATGAACGAATGTATGCGGTATAAAGATAGTCGATATCTCAGTTTAATATCAATATAATCACAAGAGTATTCGTATATGAGAGACAAATGTTAGTCTGACCTCGAGTGTGATTAGAATCCTTTGTTATGAGAGACAAATGTTAATCTGTAATGTCCCCTATTGGGATCCCAGAGATTTTTAACAGAATTTTAATTACCCGTCACCTCTTCCTATTTTTTGGTGCTTAGTGCAGACAATTCTATAAATGTTATATGGTCAAAACAGGGTTCAGATATAGACTAACTGTTGCTTTAGATCTACTATGTCCTCTAAAACAGAGTAATATAACAGTACTGTAATTTATTAGATATCAATCTACTAGTTTAGAAAGATATCAATCTCAGAGATAGACTGAAGCACTACTATGATATTCGACTTGGTCGGTATTTCTGAGGATAATGACTCAATACTAATTACTACAATTATGACTTAATGGAGTAGTGACTATTACGGCTGTAGGCAATTGTTTAATTATAATTGTATAAGATTCTGGACTTAAAGATGACAGACTCTGCTCCGATATTTCTTCCATTTCTAATACATGTGGTCGTACTTGCACCAGAAAGGCCGTTAGGTTGTTGGTTCCAAAATGAGTGTATCCCCAAGGATGAGAGGAGAAGAGATAATCCGTATTTTTCCCCCTCGAAAATGGAATCAATAATCATTATATAGCTTACAAACTGAATGGCAACATCCTTTGGACGTTAGGAGACATATCTCTTCGAACTTAAACAGATCGCACCTTTTCAGCTTTGAGGGGACACGACTCTTGAATAAGCGATTTCTTTCATGACTATTGTTTGTTGTTGATTACCATATTGCTTAATTAACATAATCGTTGTCATGTATCATCCGCTGCCTTTGCTACTATAGCTTGTGTTTTAGTAATCGCGGTTCTCATACTCGATATCCCCTGGAAACTAATCACACTATCTTATTTCATCGGCTAATTGACTAGTCAACTGTAATGTCTGTATCAAAACGTCCTTTATGAAGTCCTTAATTTATACATTAACCTTTAGAATTTTTATATTATTATATATCTTTTGATATAATTCAGATGGCCGATAATATTTGTCACATGCACTATTTTCTTCCTACGTTGCATATGCTTTTGATGTTTGTAATGAGTCGCTGCATTGTCTAGGCATTAACCACATAAGCTACTTGGTCATAGTATCTTAGGAAATGCTGTTCCATCATTGCTGTCCCTGAATCGTGGATTAATTACTGTTTCGTAAGTCACCATTGTATTTGTTCTTGTCTTCATCTGTAATCGGTTTGAGCATAATTACTTCACTGTTTGACTTCTGATCATTGAGATCAAAGAAGACATGTGAATTTGTTGTCTTCCTTATTATCCCATGTCTGATACTAGTCATCTTTTCTTCAAAGCTAATTGTCCACGTAGTTGGCCCCAAATATCATCTCTTATGTAAGTAATCGTAAATAACAAATTAATAAATAATAATATTAATATTATTTTTATATCAATGGATGATTAATATTACTATTAATATTATTAACATCAATTAATAATTATATAATAAATGATAATTTATTATTATGATGAAGAATCACAAAAATCTATTATTAATCACCAGGATGTGGGTTTATGACAACCCTCTCACTTTAGAGGAAAACTGTGAAGTCTCATAAATGAGACGATTTTCCAATCTTATTCAATGTTAATTAATAAATGTTTTAATTATCGTATTTAGCTAATCACAATAATCCAATGTCCAAAGAGGGGTTATGACAGGTGGCCTCTTAAATATGCAGGTTCACAATCAACACGATCTCTTTCAACAATGTTTTTCAATTAATTTCCAGTTACAACACAACATGAACCCGTTAAGGTTACGAAATTGAAATACAATAATGCTGAAATTGTAACCCTTCCACTTTCTGATCACCAAGTGCCCAATATGGGAAGGTGAGAGCATACGGTGTTGAGGGGATTATTATCTTCAAATAACTGGAAATATTACAATGCTTGGGCAGCAAGCCAACCCCTTCCGCTTAAACAGCGAGTGACAAAAATACTGAAAATCACTTGGCGGTAAACCAACCAAGGACAAGCCAAGAAAATTAAATAACAATCACTCAACCACTTATCCAGCGTGAGGACTGGGAATAAAATTAACAATTAACTCTACCACTTATGCAGCGGGAGGACAGTATTACAAATTTCAGATATAGGCGGCAAGCCAGCCTCTTCCACTTATTCAATGGGTCTGTTTTATTTTTCCTTTACAATCTAGAAATAGCTGTTAGGTATACTAAACAACTTTACAAATAAGAGCATGAGATTTTTAAGATAAAGAAGAACAATGTCCAACTCTACAATCTGAAAATGCACTCCCAAAGCCCACGGACAATCCTCACCAAGAACACACAGCACATTATTGATTTTCAGATTTTAATATGCAACCCACTTGCTGGAAAACACAGAACAGCAACCCTAAAACTCACCAAAATGCTCATAACTCCTTGCACACTCAACGAAAAGACCCCAAAACAGATGCAAATGAAGGCTAGAAGTTAGCCGATAAAACCATACTGAGAAAACACACCAAACAGACTCCAAACAATAATGCACGCAAACCAAGGCACTTACAGCAGGGTACGGCCAGCCAGGAAGTTCGATTTGTATTTAAAAAATTCAATACTTAGAGTTAGGCACTACAAACTTACAAATATATTCACCCATTGCATAAAGGAAGAATGAGCCAATACCCAAAATGAACAGATGCATAGGTAGAGAGATACGAATGAAGATATGCTATAGCCATACTCAAACCAGCAAACTGAAAATCCACACAAAGCACTCCAGAATAAGAAAACTAATACATAAATCTGCAGCATTATCTTCAATCCACTCCTCTGAATGAAGAGCAGCCTCTGGCTTGACTAGTTGTTGTATTGCAAGCAAGAAATCAAGCTATGGCTAAGAGGTAAGCATTCCCCGAAGCTTTCACTCTGCATTTTGGCAAGATTTCGTTATAAAAATCAGTGTTCCACGGGCGTTCGGGACGGGGGGACGGGGGGACGAGGGGGACGCGTCTCGGGGACGGGGGGACCAAGGGCCTAAATTTGGGGACGGCGGGGGGGACAGCGGGGGGGACGGCGGCGGGGGGGTGGCGGGGTGGTGGTGCTCATATATATACATATAGTACTTGAAAAACTAGTTTTGAAAAGATGTATAACAGTATAACAGTATAAGAATTAGATTTCAAATGAAACTATAGGAAATACCAAGATTACTTAGATTAGTGATACGTAACTAATTGCTAATTGCTAAAACTAAAAGTAAATAAAATTTGACAAATGAAATTGTCAAATTGGAGATTTCTCATTTCTATCATATGAATATCGAAAAAGGAAAACGAAAAATATGAATATCTGATGCCATTGCAAAGTCTATAATAATAAAGATGATTACATGATTCATCATTACAATGAGTAGCCAAATACAAATACGTGTAGCAATAGCATTACAAAAGAGACGAGTCAAATACAAAATGACAAAACTGAAAAGTGAAAACTCAAACTGTAGCTAATGGAGGCCTCTAATCATCTGCAAACTCCTCCTCACTGGAACTGCTGGACTCCTGAGGATCAAGGTCCCTCAAGCTCACACCAACTAGCCCTGCATCTGAAGTGGTAGGATCATCCTCATCAATCTGTGAAGGCTCCTCTGGCTCTACATCCCATCGTGCCGCTGGACTCTCCTTGTACATAAGTGTCTTGCGGTCAATGAGACGCAAAGCACTATGTACAGCCACAAGCTTCTCTGCTCTCTTAGAGGTAAGTCTGTTCCTCTTAAGAGAGTGGATGAAGCTATATGTAGACCAGTTCCTCTCAGCAGCTGAAGAACTGGAAACCTGGGATAGCAGACGGATGGCTAGAGTGGTGGTCAAAGATTTCGGGCCATGACATTTCCACCACAAAAGTGGGTCCTCCTGTGCCATAATGTCTATATCCATCTTTGCTGCATCTGAATAACCTCTAAGAGTGGCAAATCTTCCCCACTCAGTGCGTATTGTGCCGGCATCTCTGGAATCAAACATCTTCTCTATGCACCTAAAGAAACCTGCCTTCACCTCATCATCCTCAATCGGTGTCGTTCTACCCGGTCTAGCCTTGTACCACTTAGGATTCAAGGCAAAGGCAGCCATATGCAAAGGAGTGTTCAACTTGTCCCATCTACTCTGAATGATAGGCCGGATTTGCTCATTGTAGAATGCTAGAGAGGGGTCCTTCACTCGCACAGCAGCCCTCATCTGGCCAAGCATAGAGTCAATGCACTCATACACCTCTCCAAGGTTAGGTGCATCCCCATCCCCATATCTGATCACCTGGAATACTGGAGAAATGATAGAGACAATGTATTTCGTATCAGTCCAAAACACATCACTCTTCACTATCTCCTTCACCCTTCTCCCCTGCTCTGTCTTGGCCTCAGCCCACCTATTCCACTCATTAGTCATAACCATGAGTTGCAATGCCTCTTGCAACTCAATCATTCTCTCCAAGAGAATGAAATAGGATGCATATCTAGTCTCAACTGGTTTCAAGAACTCCTTCTTCGCGAAGGTCCTGAATAGTGCATGTGAAATGTGGTGGTTGCAGATAAACATCTGCACATCTCTCGCATCGGTGACCACTCCTCTAATCCAGTCAATCTTCCCCATGTCCTTGAGTGCATTGTTCATGGCATGCACACAACATGGGGTCCACCAAATGTGTCTATAGGCTGCCTCAACGAGTCTCCCTGCTGCTCTACACACATATGCTGCATCTGTCACTACTTGGACCACATTTTGTGGCCCAACCTCCTCAATAGCCTCCCTGAGGACCTGAAACTGGAAATCAGCATCTTTACGATGCCCTGTACAATCAACTGCTCTAAGGAAGTATGGGCCCTCTGCACATGTGACCATGATGTTGATGAGTGGACGATGGCTAATGTTCGTCCACCCATCCATAACTATGCTGCACCCCAATGCCACCCAACATGCCTTCATCTTCTCCATCAAAATATTGATCTTGGAATAGCTTTTATCCAAGATCGAGGTCCTCATTTTCGTCTCCCCTGGTGGCACATAAGATGGTCCTCCCTTGGCCACCATATCTATCATCTTCCTATAATAAGGAGACCGTGAAACATGAAATGGAATGCCATTGGCAAAGAAGAAATTGCCAATGGATTCATCTATCTCATCTCTCAGCTGCACATTAAACATATCAGCAATGGGGTTGCTCTGTGGTGTATGCAACTTACGTTTCCCAGTCCTGGCAACAGTAGAAGTGGAAGTAGATGGAGATCCAAACATCATTCCTCCCGCCTGCGAAGCATGATAAGTATGTGGCACTGGCACATTCCGGCTGTCGTGAAGTGATGCCCTAGCAGACAAAGTAGTAGGCATTGAAATATTTGTGTCATCTGGAACCCCCCAAAGCCTGTTAAACTCAATTCTGTACTGTATATTTTTGGGTTCCTCCAAAAACTTACAATGTTTCACGCCTTTTCCTCTCCAAAATAGAAAGTGTGCATTCACCCTGCTAATGCTACCGAACCATTCTCTGTCACAAATATTGCACTTCCACTTCCTTGTTCCCCCACTTGAATGTGATGCAGTGCCTTGTACTGATATTTGTGAAGCAAACTGTTTTAGAGGAGACTTAGGATCAAAATGACCCCTAGCATATGGTGCCAACAACTCTGAAGGGCAACCTGTACTAGCTGCTGCACTTGCCATAGAACTAGATTGGGCTCCAGGATCAGCCCCATGGTCACCCCCCTCATTTTCAGGTTCATATTCTGAATCATTCTCACTATGAGAATGGATTTCCATGTTATCTTGACTCGTGCCTTGGGAGCTCATTGTGAAATTTTCAAATTGACACTGCATTTCACAAAATAAAAATAAAAATAAAAATAAAATCAGCCTTGTTTAACAATATATTTTTAAATTTTTAAATTTTTTTTCCTATTCATCTCAAAATGAGATTTGATGTTGAATCTTGAGGGCAAAATGATGAATCATTTTGCCCTCAAGATTCAACATCAAACCTCATTTTGAGTCTTAAGATGAATAGGGAAAAAAAATTAAAAAAACCAAAAATGACATAGAACAATGAAAATCAGAAAGTAAAACAAAAAAAAACAACAAGAAGTTGAAAAACCTTACCTTGTGCTTGAAAAATCTCTCCAAAATGTAGAAGAATCTTCTTCTTCCTCTTCTTCTTGCTTCTTCTAGCTCCTATCACACTTGTAGTCACTTTTCTCACCTCTTCAATCAATCTTCTTCAAGCTGTTCCTCCTCTTCAAGCTGCTGGAAAAAAAATCAGTTTTGCATAATGAGAGTGAAATCCAAACTAAACATGTTTTTGTGTTGTTTTGGGGGGTGGGGTGGGGCCCACGTCCAATTAGGGTTACCCCTTAACCCCCCCCAAAAAGCACATGTCATAAAAATTTTTAAAAAAAATGAAAACTGCGCTTTTTATCCCGTGCGAACGCGGGAGACGCCTGGGCGTCCCCCCATCCCTCGAGAGACGTCTGGGCGTCTCTCGAGGGACGGGGGGACGCCCAGGCGTCTCCCACGGAGACGCCCAGACGTCCCCCAGGAGACGCCCAGACGTCTCCGCGTCGGGGACGTCTCCCCATCCCGGCGGAGTTTGGGTGGCGGTGGCGGGACGGCGGGGGACGTCGCGTCCCCGTCCCCGCGTCCCCGAGACGTCTCTGACGGGGGGACGCGCCCAAAAATGGGGGGGACGCGTCCCCGTGGTTCACTGATAAAAATTCTTGGATAACAGAAACAAGAGCCAACACTCTTATTTATAACTTTTTGAAGCTCCAAATTCAAATTCAACTCCCTCCAAAATGACATGAAATGAAACGCCATTCTTGGATAATCATGTGTTTCCTCCAAAAGAGACGCCCACTTAAGTTAAAAATAATTCTTAATTCATCAAGTCGACCCCCTCAAGGTAGCAAAAATATACTTTATAAAATATTCATAAAGTGAGTTATGGCATCCAAGGAAATTAAGTGAATTATTTCATAAAATTAACATATTTCTTTCCAAGGCATCCATCATGCCTTATAAATATTTCACTTTGTTGGGTGAAAATTTTGTACACTTGGGGAAATATATAAAATTGTGGTTTCAACCATAGCGTGCGAGTAAAACTCTCCTAATTAAGGGAAGGCTCCCCCTATCTAACTACAACTTTGAAAATAAAATAGGATGGGACAACAATCTTTCTTCTTCTTTCAAGAAAGACAAAATCTTTTTCTCTTCACAAAAAAGGATAGCAATTTGATATAAATAGCAGTAACCAATTTCAAAATGAAATGAGAGAAAAGAAATGAAGTTTCCTGAAAGCGCAAAGACTTCCGTCACTTCCTTCGGAACGGGACAACAATATCAAGTTCAAAGAATTGATTATGTGAAGTCCTATCTACCCTTTTCTATACTAATGCTATAAAGAGCAAATTATAACAGCTCAAAGACTGGAATATCTTATTCTTTTCTACTTAAAACAGTGGGAAGTAGTATAAGCTCAAAGACTCACAGCCATTTCTCACAAAATCTACTCCTAAATTCTCCTAAGAACAAGTGAAAGCACAAAGACTTACAGCTTCTCTCAACAAAATATTTATTTTAATCTATATTAACCTCAACTACTTGCAGCACAAAGACTGCAAATCAGATGTGATTAAGCGCTTTAAGAAACACTTGCAAGAAAGATAATATAGAACACAAACTCAATTATGAAGCACAAAGACTCAAAGCTTGAGCAATTTCCTTCTATTCTTTTCAATTCTTGAATTCACACATGAAAGCTCAAAGACTTATTTGCTGTAAATTTTGCAGAGTTTTTGTTTGCTTTCCAAAAGATAAAGATTACAATAGACCCCTCAAGTATTTATAGAAGAGGAGCCTTGAGAAGAAGGTGGGAGGATCCTAACTAACTTGAGAGATTCTCTCAACCACCAAGACTTATTCAATAACTAAGTAAGACTTATTCCAACTACAGTCCTAATTCAACACAACTTGTAGTTGTTTTACATGTAATTACAAAAGTGCAAGTAATAAGTTAACTTGCATTTTACAAAAAGGCTTTTACTTGTAACTTGTCAAAAGAAAAACTACAACTAAAAGATTACAAATCTAGAAAAATACAACTAAGTGTTGAAAAACACTTAAGTTGCAGCACGTGAAGAGATGAATTCTTCAAACTTCTGGATGATCATTTGTAGTTCATCAGGATCCGCTTCATGGGTGTTCTTGGCAACAACCATGGTCTTCACAATGGTATCATGGCATCGGAGGAGTGTAGAGCTGTTTTTCTCTAGGATGGACTGGATTTCATGCAAAAAAACTTGGTGTTTCATCAACATTTGAATTGAAGCGGCCGAGAATTGTTCGCTCCTCCATTCATTATGAATCCTCATCTGTAAATCAGCAAGAACTTCTTCTTCTGGAATCAACTCTCCATCCGGACTTAATATGTTGCAAGAAGCCTTTTCACAATGAGAGACAATATCTCAGAAAACTTCACCTCGTAATCTCATTGTATCACAAATCTCCTCAATGAGGGATTTAAGAACAAGGGCCTTATTTTCCAGAAGCTCTTCAAATTCCAAGTACATGACCCTGGAAGAGATGATGGCATGCTCCTGTAGAACACTCAACTGTTGTTGGAGCATGGTATGCCAGATTGTCAAACTATCTTCAACACTTTCCAGATTCTTTTTGAAAGTATCGGAAGTCTGATCCAGTTTCTCTTCAATGGTTTCCAACTTAGACATCATCTGAAAAATGTCTTTCATCACTTGTGCACATAGATCATGAAGCTGATCAACCCAGATATCCAATGCATGTACCTTCTGAGCAGCCCTTTCCACTCCATGAATTGATTCTTGGGAACCTGAAGAACCTATGGAATTACTCCCTTCAGCAGTAGGTTTTGTGATTTTATGAACAGCTGCCATAAGTTGTCGCTTTTCCTCTTCTAGCTTGTCTTTCTTTGCTAGAAATTCATCACACCGCTGTACCAATGAAGCTACAGAAAACTGAGCATCATGTTTAATCACCTCATGCGTTTGCTTACCCAATTCTATCCTTGTAACTTTGTAATCAGCAGCTGACATTTCATCAAGTGGCTTATCTGCAATGGGTTCAACAATTTTAGCTACCTTCATTTTGTTACTATCAACAGTTACTCTGGAGATAGTCTTGGCCTTTTTAGCAACCTTGGATCTAGACTGTTTTAGTTGCTGATAATCAAAGGCATCAAGTGAGATTTCTTGCTTCTTCCTTTTTGGAGTAAAAGAACTAAGCCATGGAGGTAAAGCCATCAACTCTCCTTTAGTAGCAGTTGTAGGCAAAGGAGAAGCAGTTTATGTTTGAATAACCGTGGTCATCCTGGGAGGAATATTTGTTTGGATGGTGACCACGGTTTGCTCAGTAACCAATGGGCATGAAGATTGCCTCATGAATTCTTCAAAACCAGAAGTGGAGGTATCAATTTCGGACAACTGGATACAAGTAGGAGTATCTTCAGGAACTTCCTACACATTCTCTTGTTGATGATCAGGAGGTGGCTCGTATGCCGAAATAGGAATGGCATTCTGAGGAGATTCATCCACAAGCAAGTCAGGAGGAGAAAGGGGCATCTCAATGGAAACTGGGGGAATAAGCTAATGAGGCGAGTCCGATGCTGGAGACTTGGGAGCATCATCAGATTGCTGCCCTTCTTCTGGATTGTCCAGATCGATCACCTGAACATGAAACCGTGACTTTTCCTTCCCACGAACTGTCGCTTCCTCAAAAGGAAGCACTACCACCCAACTAAATCGCAATTTGATCCTTGTGCCCGAAGATGATGCGCCTTCCTTGTTGTCAACCTGAATCTCAGACTTACGTCCAAGAGGCCCCGTAGAATCATCTTCTTTTCCAATCTTGATTTTTATGAGTCTAGCAGCATTACTTTTCAACCAAACGTTGGTGTTAGCCAATATAGGCTGAAATCTCTCAAGAATGGATTTGCACTCCTTGTGTGACCATTGGATTAAAGGAAGTGGAGCTTCCTCAACCCTTCGTGAAATATATTCAGGATCAAGTATGTGTCCATCGTCAATCATCCCTTGTGGAATATCCACCAAGTTCAAATCAACAACTTGCTCAACAGTGAGCCTGCAGTAATCCAAATATCCTCAATGCGATGCACGTGCACGAAGGATTTTTTGATCTTCTCCTTCATACCCCGGTAATCAAAATCAGCTCTGGACTTAAACCTTTTGAGCTTAATTTCCTGCATTTCGGTCTCCATGGCCTTGGCTTTAACGGATGTGACAAGAGAATACCGGCCAATTTTTAATGGGTTTGTTGTAGAGATCCCCATTCCAACCTTATGTCTGGCAGACTGATGAGTGGGACAGCCATGATTTGCCTTCCCAACTCCATAAGAATGATCTTATCAGTTGGGTATCTGGGAAGCATGTATGGCTGCCCACTATAGCATCCGATTCTCATATAGGTGAAGGTCGGGAACTGTAGAAACAAGCATCCATACTCACCCACCATTTCCCATGCCTCATCTGATACCCTTTTGTTCCTCAGAGTTCTGTCAAACTGACACATGAAGTAACCGAAGAATGCATCTTGGACTCTTCTGAAATGCAATCTGCTAGGTCTCAAAGGCAATTGATCATAATATTCCCATACCAGTATAAGCGAGCCATCACCCTTGGTAGAAAGACCTGGAAAATGTCTAAGCGATGCTGCCAAGTACACCAAATATGAGTTCATGAAGAAAGTCATGGTGGAAGAGACTGTTGAAAGTTGTTCACACAAGGCATCGCTAATGACTTCTCCCCATGATATATGATGGGATTGCCTTATGAACATAATGAACTGGTACATCCAGGGCTCAAAAACATTAGAATGTTCAAGGCCCATTATCCTGCTGAGGAGGGTTACGATGTCTCCTATTTCCCATTTGAAGTCACAGCGGTACAACTTAGCCCACCTTGAGAAGGCGACTCGTGCTCATGGATCCACCTGCTGATATGTCGTTTACAATCTTTTTCCCTTTTCACATAATACTCAGTTGCACTTTCTTTGGAGATTTCCATGTAAACAGGTGCGGGGGGTATTCTGAAGACTTTCTCAATTGTGTCTACATTAAGGCAGATTATTGCTTCGCCATCATCATTTTTAATGATTCTTGTCTCCTTGTCAAAGTGATGGGCGCAAGCGAGAACAAATTCAGGTTCTAGGGCATCCACCGGGAAAGAAGATGCGTGATGGATATGGCTGTCCAACAGCCGCTGCATATTGCTATCTTGTGGATCCTCAACTCTCTTGACAAATTTTGACATGTCCACATGCCCTATCTTTGTATCTTTGATATGATCGAAAGGAGAGGAAACTTAGGAAGGCGCAACTTCGTTTTGGTACTTCTCATAATTGTACTTCATCCTTTTTGGAATTTGTGATGACGACAAAACTGACATTGATGGACAACCTGGAATACTGTGATGAAGACTTAAAAGTGTTAAGGCAACATCATATTCAACTGTAACTAACATTTTTCCTTCTTCTAATGGGAAAAACTTCGACTCTTGAATTTTACGACTTTGTGAGAGAAAGAGGGGAAATAAATGGAAATGGGGGAATCTTGACTTTGACCAATTTTGGATCTTGGGGAAAATTTTGCAAGTATACAAGTTGGAAAGGGCATACATACATGCAATCGGATATTTAAAACCCGAATGCAAGTACACTTGTAAATTTGCAAATGGAGAAATGGATGGGAAAATGAGAATTAGACTTGCGGAAAATGACAAAAATGGAAAGTATGGATATGGGTGACATGAATGGATAAAAATGGGAAAATCTGGGAATGTCATTTTCATGAAAATGGGAAGAACTTTTCAACATGTAATCCGGTTCTTAAAACCCGATTTTGAAAGGAAGTGTATTTCACATCTTTTCAACTTGGAATTTTAACCAAAAATGGTTAAATTCTTTAACCGTAAGGGAAGAACAAAGATTTCCAGCCGGGATTTAAAATCCCGAATACAAATAAAGAGGGAAAATGGGGAAAATCAATGCAATTCAAAAATTGCATATCAAGGGGGAAAATCTCTCTCACAAAACCGATTTTTTGGGGCAAGAACAACATATTTACAAATTTACAACTAAAAAGGAAAACTAAAAGAACAAGAAAAGAAAAGAAATCATACCTTGTTTCAAACTGAAAATGCCTCTCCAAAAGATGCAACAATCTTGGAATGAAGAAGACAATCCATTAAATAGAGACAATCCACAATGCCAAACCCTAGCCACGTTTTATAAAAATGCTATTTGCATAAAAACGTGGTGTCAAATGCAAGGAAAATGGCATGAAAAGTGGCCAAAACTCTTTCTAACCTCAACGCCTTAGCATACTAAGCCAAAACGATTTAGGAGATTGCTGATTCGTGACATCTTTGAAGGAGAAAAACGTGGTTTTTACCAAAAATGTGTTTGTTGTTATAAACCAAGAAACCAGCAATCTTAACCTCCAAATGGCATGAAAGATGTCTACAAATGCATGAGAATAGGAAGGAATCCTAGACGCCTTCTACCTCCAAAAATTTCTCCACAAAAACTTGCTTAAAATCCTCAAAAAACATTTTTCCTTGCTGATCGGGTTTTTTGGAGAGAATGACAAGTTCGAAATAGCATGAATTGGAGAAAATCGGGTTTTTGGGATGCAATAACAAGTTTAAAATCCTCAAAAAATGCACTTTATAGAGAAAATAGGGTTTTTTGGGCAAAATAGCAAGTTTTAAATGTCACTTTTCTCATTCCTAGGCAAAATCGGGTTTTGGAGAGAGATGTGCATATTTAAAATCACTTATAAAGCGAAAATAAAATCCCTACAACAAGTTATAATTTACTTGCACACATGTAATAGGGGTTTAAAATCCCTATTACAAGCAAAAACCATTAAAGTAGGTTTTTTGAAAAGAATTACAAGTTTACTTGTAACTTAACCAAAAAATCCCTATTTTAACTGAAAAAGCCAAAAAGCATAAAGGGGGAAATAAAAAGCAAATTACAAGTTTTTATTTTTCAATAAAGTGCACTTGTAATTAGCCAAAAATTTCCCTACAAAGACCAAAACAATGGAAATCATTAAAACTTGCAGTTCAAGGAAAATTCTCCACCTGCAGTCAGGGAGAAAAAACCTGAAATTGAAGGAAAGACATAGCAAACGAGTCCAAAATGCGACGAAATTCGAAAAGTGGTTCGAGGATGGACTGAGGATTAAGCCAGTCCAAGGATTAGTCAAAATTCTGCCTCGAGAAGCATGCCATAGAGTAAATTTTTTATTTTTTCACAAAAAATTTATGTAATGGTCCATTTTTTAAAACAAAAATGAGGACAACACACTTGTAAAATATTTTTCAAGTATAAATCACCCCAAAAGAAGCTCCAAAAATGTTGGAAGACAAACTGCTCAAACTAACCCTGAAAACTGCACTGCCTGAAATAGCTTCTGAACAGGACCATTGCAACCTACCAAAAATAGTACTCACTATAAATAGCATACTGCTAAAGATAGTAAGTGTTTCCAAAGTGATTTTGACCACACTCTGAGCAGCAGTCATACTTACTAAAAATAGTAAGTCCGAAAAAGTCACTCGATGCAGATACATGTCGAACCATCCTAAAGCTCTTTGAAAAACCCAGAAGGAATCTAGAATCAGAACTGTAAAACTCCAACATATACACCCCTGAAAATACCAAAGAATCCTCCTAGAAAATAGGAAACCCTAATTTTGCATTTGACTGGCCTACGGGCATCCGAGGATAGGCTAACGGTCACTAGAAAGCGTAGTGCTAAAAATGGGAACATTACACTTGACCTAGTCAACTTCTTTATTACACGACTTGCATCTTTCAATAGGAGCTCAAACAAAAAATTTGTGATCCTTGATCGATCTCATTCTCATTCCTTCAAGTAGTGGCTGAGGAAAATATTGAGCTAGAAGAAAACGAAAAAAATGTGCTTGTGACTCCAAAAGACCAAATAATCGATCTAATGTAAAACTCAAAACACCTAGCGGTCTACAAAAAAGAACAAGTCAGCCCAAACTAAGGAGAATTGGGCTCCATCATATACGACAACCAAATTTTAGCTTATATCCTTAAACTGTAAGTTGAGGCAGATATTCTGCTAGAATTACTTTATTGTAGTGTAAGGATTTCGTAATCAGATTGGTCATTTTAATCACAACATTCACTTTCAGACCGTCTATGAACTCCAAGCAAATCAACATCAAACATAACAATCTAATAGACTCCAACTTCTCAACAAAAGAAATAATTGCTTGCAAACCTTGTCAAGGGAGAAACCATAGCCAAAGAATACACCATATTTAATACAACTTATTTATATCCTAACTTTCACAAATACTGAATAGATTTTAATTACAATTGACCTTTGGATAAGTGACTTTCACTACATTTAACAGCCATGTAAATCCTTCCAATTAGCCAAGGATGAACCTTGCTTTGATACCATATTAGAGATATTGGGCAGAAATATAAAAAAGGAAAATATTATTCAAATAATATGTTTCTATTTTCTTCATGCCACCCATAATAAAAATTACAAAACACATGTAGGTTTTTCATGGCCTATTTTATAGGAAGGTTGTTCTACCTCCTATAACCACTTTCCCAAATTTATGAGTTGCTTTAACAACTCAAAAACAAATACTTACTATAGTTCAATATTAAGTTGTTTCTTAACAACTTAATATTAATGTAGATAATTCTATATTAATAATCATATTAATAATGCTATCCATGTGAACACTAATTTCTAATGACCAACATATGTTATTTCTTCATTAAAATCAAATATATTATGAATTCACCCAAACAATTCTTTCTAACTCCAATGCTAGGTCCCATGGAATTGGAGGTGATAATCGTAAAGTATTTTTTTTAAATCAATGAATGAACTCAATATTCCAACAATTTCCACAAAAGCTCTATCGACCTAACATTGAAAATTCATACAACCATGACTCCAGTCACCAATGCAATTGCTTAGTTCAAAAGGGTTAAATAGTCAGCACTAAACTCATCTTCCTTTTTAATCATGATATTTCCCCCTTTTCTTTTTTGATCTCACAACTCAAGCTCAAAAAGGAAACCTGAAATTTGTCTTTACCAAAGGCTTATCAAATTTAACCTTTCAGTTATACTTGCAATCATCAACTGAACCTGCAATATTAATGTTCAAGCTAAGACTCCGTATGAATCTCACTGTATCAACTAGGGTGGATCTTTCACCACCATAGTCCATCTTCTTCAAGAGGGTTTTTCTCCTCCAAAAGGCTAAGAAGAATTATGTCCAATCTCCAAACCCCAAGGGCTTCAACAAAGAGAAATATCATAATCTGCATAATACCATATGAGCCCCTCAACTCCCTTTTATACTTTCTTCTCGCCAAATTCTGGAAAACACCATTTAAAATTCACTTTATTAATTTAAACTCTATTTTAGCTCCAAAAATGACTCTTTCATTAAAATAATGAAAATTTGACACGAAAAGTCCTTGTTATATGCATCCAAGATTAAAGACTTTTCGCCCCAGTTCCAACGAGTTATAACACTAAGGTGCTTGTAAAATATTTTAATGTAATTTAAGCATCCTCAATAAAAATAAATGAAAATAAGCCATTAATGCACCCATTTTGTAGAAAATACTGGAACACATTGGAATGAAAAACTGATCTCACTAGAGTGGTCTTGATAATGAATAATGAGAAATGGAACCATCGGGTAACTTACTATAATAGGCAGCCTCTCCAATATTCTTGGAGAGCATACCAAAAGCCGATATCACCCCAAAAAATGGCATAACTGCCCTCGAAACTAACTAAACTCACTGGCAGCATCAAATTACTCTGATAATGCAAACACACACACCCAAAAGATCAATGCCAACTACAATGCAACAGAACCCGAACACAACGACAATACAAAACTCCCTCCCAAAGGATTGCTTGTCCTCAAGCAATGCCAGCACAACACCAGAAAAACCAAACTAATTCCAAACTGTGAACCAATGTGATTGTAGGGTCCCATGTCAATCTCAGAAAAGAACCACCATGCTGATGTTGTGCCACTTTGATCATAATTGTAAATCGATCTTGCCAAACCTGCACTCTCCTTTCTTGTAACCCCAAAATGTAACCATCATCAAAACTCAAATTGAAATACCAAAAAAAGTTGAAACCAATACCATTAAAGATCTCCTACCAAAGCATCCTAGTAAGGTCCATAACTGCAATCCATGTACCCAACACAATCTTGGACAACATGAAGAAAAGTTTGCTCAACCCAAGACCATAATCCTCAGCATATCTCCTCATGGTATTGTTGTGATGTATTCACACATCGCCCCATTGCAAATGGGGACACCCACTCTTTTGTTCTTTCTAGGATAACGTCAGAATCCTTTTCTATTAGCCTTTGCATTGAAGGGGTATAGTTTCTTAAGTAGCTGGAGGGTTCATCAAGTCAAGTTTGTCTCCTTAGGTTTTAATGAAAACAGTCAGTTATCAAGGCTTTTGGAATGGATGACTCGTCTTTTGCTTATAGGGCTATGATTGGAATGAATGACTAAGATAGGTCAAGTTGAGCATGAAAGTTGGATGAAAGAGCCCTTTATATCAATCCTAGTCAACATTGCAATGTTTCCTTCATCATCCAGATGATTTGAGTGTACTTCAATGAGAGGTGAGATCCAGGAGCAAAATTTGGCTAAGTACGCTAAAATTTCCTTTGCTCCCCTTTAGGAGAGAATTTTGCTTCCATGGCTCCCCTTTAGGAGCAAAATCTCTCTCTAGGCTCCCCAAATCATCTAAAATCCCTTCTAATCCTCATGAAATGTCTTAATTTGGGCAAGAAATGCAATGCAGGATCAATGACCTTGAATTAGGATAGTTGAGGAAGCAACTTCCTTTGCTCCCTAATTGGAGCGAAATCTTCTTCCATTGCCCTTACTTGGGAGCGATGAGCACTTCTTGAGCAAAATTGATGGAGATAAGTGAGTTTTGAAGCCTCTAGCATCATTTTGATCATAAAAGAAGCCAAGAGCATAATCATTTTGGTTAAGTAATTGAGGGAAAAAGGCGAATTGAGGTCACTTCCTTTGCTCCTCTCTAGGAGCTAAAAACACTTCCATTGCTCTCCTTTGAGAGTGAATTTCCCTTCCATTGCCTTAGGTTGAGAGCAAAATCCTATCCACGGCAAGCATTGCGGTCCTTTGATGCATGAAAATTAAACCTAAGGTGTGAGCTAGTAACACTAAGCTAGAGGATGCATTTCGAAGTCACTTCCACTGCTCAAGATTGAGGGCGAAAATCATTTCCATTGCTCCCTAGTTGGAGCGAAATCCACTTCCTTTGCCCTTGGTTGAGAGCGAATTTGCTTCTTGAGCCCTACCTGAGCATAATACAATGCACTTGAGTCGATAGATTGAAGGTTGATGCGTAAAAAGGAGTTAAAACTTCAACTTGGAGACCATTTTCTTTACTCCTTGTCAGGAGCGAAATTCACTTCCATTGCTCCTCAGTGGGAGCGAATTTTACTTCCTTTGCTCATGGATAGGAGTGAAATTCTCTCTAAGGCTTTCCTTAAGGCTAATTTGATACATCTACTCACTAGGAAGGCAAAATCACAAGGGCTAAGTACATGCAAAGGCAAGGAATTGATAAAATCTAGCTAAGAGGTAAGTTTGAGGTCCATTTCCTTTGCTCTTTGACAAGAGTGAAAATCCCTTCCATTGCTCCTTGTTGGGAGCGAATTTGTGTTCCTTTGCCCGAGTCTAGGAGCAAAATTGATCTCAAAGCATTTCTTAAGGTTGATTTAAAGCACTTGAAGTGATGAAAGGCAAAATTTGATTAAGTGTGAGAGAATTTCCTTTGCTCCCTGATTGGAGTGAAATTTACTTCCTTTGCTTCTTCTCAGGAGCGAAATTTGCTTCCTTTGTTCTTGGTTGAGAGCGAAATTGATTCTAGAGCCTCCTTTGGGGTCAATTTGACATGTTTTCATATATGGGTGGCTAAAAAACTAAAGGTTGCGTTAGTGGAATGAAGGTAAGTGAATGATATTGAGCTAAGAATCCAAATTGCAATGACTTCCTTTGCTCCTTGATTGGAGCGAAATTCAATTCCATTGCTCCTCATTGGGAGCGAATTTCACTTCTATTGCCTCTATCATGGAGCGAAATCATCTCCAAGGCATTTGGTGGAAGAAATTTGACAAAACTTGCATATGAAGAGATGATATGATGAAGGGAGAGCAAAAATTTGACTAAGTACCAAAACATTTCCTTTGCTCCTCTCTAGGAGCGAATTCTTGTTCCTTTGCCTCCCTTTGAGAGTGAAAAGCTCTTCCTTTGCCCTTAGATAGGAGCGAAGTTGATCCCAAGGCTCTTCTTGAAGTTATTTTGACACGTTTTCACGCATGAAGGATAGAGAACTTAAGTTTTAAATTGATGGAATGAAGAGACGGGTTGAAATTTTGGCTAAGTATCAAAAAATTTCCATTGCTCCTTGTTAGGAGCAAATTCTACTTCCTTTGCCCTTCTTTGAGAGCGAAAATCATCCCAAAGGCAATTTTGATGACAATTTTGAGCATTTCGTATAAGAGAGATGATAATTTGAGGTATAAGAGGGCAAGATTGGTGAAATTTAGCTGAAAGAAGTGAGTTTCTTACCATTTCCATTGCTTATAATTTGAAGCGAAAATCACTTCCTCTGCCACTTTGGAGGAGCGAATTTCCCTTTTTGCTCATTGAAAGAGATGCATATGCCAAAATTTACTAAGTGTTGGAAAATTTCCATTGCTCTCGTTTTGGGGTGAAAACCACTTCCTTTGCTCCCTGAGAGGAGCGAAATCACCTACCATTGCTCCTTCATGAGAGCAAATTCACTTCTAAGGCACTCATTGAGGGTAATTTAATGGTTTTTGCACAAGGAGACTAAAAAACTTAAGGAATGAATAAGGTAAAAGGGAAAAATTAATAAAGAGGTGATAGAATGATGTTGAACTTCCTTTGCTCCTCATCAGGAGCGAACTTGGTCCCCATTGCTTCAACCGCCATTGCCTACCCTTAAGAGAGACCTCCTCTTATCAAACCTGCAAATCGCATAAAATCAGAGATTATATCAAATTAGGAGGTTATATAGAAGGTATATATTATGAGTTTTGATGCTCATTTGTTTGTTTTGCAGGAGGTGAAGAAAGAAATCAAAAGAACTAGGTTGGAGAAAGATTGGAACAAGTGTCTCAAGGAGAAATTTCAACATCAAGGTCAAGATACAAGGAAGATGTCTTCAAGAGTACTTCATAGGCAGGAGAATCACAAAGAAAGAGTATTCAAAAGACTGAGGAAGCAGCTATGACATCAAGGATTCATTCCAAGGCAGTCACAAGATCCAAAACTAAGAGGAAGTCAACATCTACACCTTGCACCTCCATGATTGAGACATTCAAGAGGATAGTTTCAAAAGAGTTAATCAAAGTTAGAAGATCATCATCATCACTGCTGAAACTGAATAATGTTGAGTATCAAGAGATATTATTCAATATTCTTTCATGATAATGAAGCAATCCTACAAGCAAGATGAGATGGCGTCCTAGTCATCATCCCAGTCACCACTCACCAATCAGAGGAGTTCCACTTCAGCATGTCTTGATTCAATGAACCAAGCTCATCATATGGAGACACAAACTCCAATGCACCTACCCCCACTATTTATTGGTCGAATATTCCAAAGATGACATGTCAAAATGTTGTAATTATTTCATTGGCCAGAATAGAGTTTGTTGTAATTATTTCAGCACGTGAAGAGATGAATCCTTCAAACTTCTGGATGATCATTTGTAGTTCATCAAGATCCGGTTCATGGGTGTTCTTGCCAACAACCATGGTCTTCACAATGGTATCATGGCATCGGAGGAGTGCAGAGTTGTTTTTCTCCAGGATGGACTGGATTTCATGTAAAAAGATTTGGTGTTTCATCAACATTTGAATTGAAGCGGCCGAGAATTGTTTGCTCCTCCATTCATTATGAATCCTCATCTGTAAATCAGCAAGAACTTCTTCTGGAATCAACTCTCCATCTGGACTTAATATGTTGCAAGAGGCCTTTTCACAATGAGAGACAATATCTCGGAAAACTTCACCCCGTAATCTCATTGTATCACCAATCTCCTCAATGAGGGATTTAAGAACAAGGACCTTATTTTCCAAAAGCTCTTCAAATTCCAAGTATATGACCCTGGAAGAGATGATGGCATGCTCCTATAGAACACTCAACTGTTGTTGGGGTATGGTACGCCAGATTGTCAAACTATTTTCAACACTTTCCAGATTTTTTTTGAAAGTATCGGAAGTCTGATCCAGTTTCTCTTCAACGGTTTCCAACTAAGACATCATCTGAAAAATGTCTTTCATCACTTGTGCACATAGATCATGAAGTTGATCAACCCAAGAATCCAATGCTTGTACCTTTTGAGCAGCCCTTTCCACTCCACGAATTGATTCTTGGGAACCGGAAGAACCTATGGAATTACTCCCTTTAGCAGCAGGTTTTGTGATTTTATGAACAGCTGCCATAAGTTGTCGCTTTTCCTCTTCTAGCTTGTCTTTCTTTGCTAGAAGTTCATCACACCGATGTGCCAATGAAGCTACAGAAAACTGAGCATCATGTTTAATCACCTCATGCATTTGCTTACCCAATTCTATCCTTGTAACTCTGTAATCAGTAGCTGACATTTCTTCAAGTGGCTTATCTGCAATGGGTTCAACAATTTCAGCTACCTTCATCTTGTTAATGTCAACAGTTACTCTGGAGATAGTCTTGGCCTTTTTAGCAACCTTGGATCTAGACTGTTTTAGTTGCTGATAATCAAAGGCATCAGGTGAGATTTCTTGCTTCTTCCTTTTTGGAGTAAAAGAACTAAGCCATGGAGGTAAAGCCATCAACTCTCCTTTAGTAACAGCTGTAGGCAAAGGATAGTTTCATTCAAGAGGATAGTTTCAAAAGAGTTAATCAAAGTTAGAAGATCATCATCATCACTGCTGAAACTGAATAATGTTGAGTATCAAGAGATATTATTCAATATTCTTTCTTCATGATGAAGCAATCCTACAAGCAAGATGAGATGGCACCTAGTCATCATCCCAGTCACCACTCACCAATCAGAGGAGTTCCACTTCAGCATGTCTTGATTCAATGAACCAAGCTCATCATATGGAGACACAAACTCCAATGCACCTACCCCCACTATTTATTGGTCGAATATTTCAGAGATGACGTGTCAAAATGTCATAACCATTTCATTGGTCAGAATAGAGTTTGTTATAACAAACCCTAATTAGGGTTTCATTGTAAAATCTCAGCCATTGATCTCAAATCAATCCAAGCCATTTATTGTAAAATGAGCTCTCTATATAAAGCTCAAGCTCTTTATTTGTAAAGGAAAATAGAAGGAATAGAATAGTTAGTAATAGTGAATAGTGAATAGTAGATAGCAATAAGAGTAGAAGTTAGATAGGAGAAGGCAAAGATTGTTGCCAAAATCTTGTTGTAAAGAGCATATGATTTCATTAAAGTTACGGTGAATTAATGTGCCATTTCAACAAGTTGCATGGTCTCTACTTCTCAATTCATTTGCTTTCATGTTGATTAGATTGAATGGAAGAATTTGTTGAATACATTTGTGTGGAATCCATCTAGTCCATACTGTTGAAAATTGTAGCTAGCTCGGATACCTAACTATTGAATTTTAATGTTGTAAATGACAATTAAAATTCCTATGTATTATCTCTCATGCAATCTGAACCACTTAGGGCTGGGCCCAAACACATGTAACGTGAAGGCAAATGATGTAACTTAGGGCTGGGATCAAATACATGTAACTTGTAATTATATATTGCTATGGATAGGACAAGACCTATGTATAATGTAACTTGTGGATAGGACAAGACCTATATATAAATGTAAATTGTAAAAGATTATTGGTCTGACCCTATATTGGGCGCCAACCTTAGATTATTATGAAATCATTTAGCAAGGCCGACCTAAGGCTTCTAGGTTAGTTGGTCACATATATATACAAAGTCATTTACAAACATCAGATATACATTTTTGGAAAATACATTCCTATCTGTCATAAGCAAATTACTTCAACGATCAGCATATTATGATCAAAGATCAGCAAACATCATCTAAAGGCATCGATCATCATTGAGTGCACAGCGAACACAATCAGGGGACAGCGAACACTATTAGAAGATAGCGAATATTATTGGAAGCTCCACGAACCTTATTTGAAGCACTGCTATCACCTTGGGAGGTCAGCGAATTCCATTTAAAAGGCAGCGAACTTCATCTTTGGGACAGCAACATCCGAATTGCAGATAAGTTCACTCCCTAGGTTGAAGCTATTATTGTCCATTATGTGCTGATAGCTTCAAGTGCTGAAGCATATTGTAAAATCACTTGTGATTATTGCCTGATAAACATCTAAGACTTGTTGTTGGGTTTTTCATCTCCAAGAGGGAGGTTTTCCCAGGGTACTGTTGTGTTATGTGTGTTTTCCTTGTTTTTTTTCTGCTTACTGTTATCTGTCTGGTCTTAAAATTAACACATCCCACTAGCCTCTTGTTGATTGTAAGTGTGCCTTGTGTGGTCAACTAGAATGATGTGAGCTTAACTTCAAATTGTTATATATCCATTGTTTATGCATTAACTTGAATGGTAATCAATGTTTGATGATAATGATTTGAACATCATTGAACGCCCTTAGAAGATTGCACTGAGCTTGTGTCAAATTGTCCAGTTTGATGGTGAGATCTTGCCCAGTAGGATTCCATCAAATCATTCACTCTTCTCTTGCATTCTTAGGATTAGAATAGACTCCCTACACCCCATGCCTTTCGCTCTTTCTTTATTCTCTAAGCAAGTAGTTAGGATCAAAGTTTCAGCAATTCAAGAATTCAACAATTCAACGTAAGTCCCCTTGTGATTCCAACATAATCACATCAAACATTGAGCTTATCCATAAGTTGTGACTTGACATATAAGAACCTTGGAGTTATCTCAAGTGATCTTGTTGGTTGAAAATTTTGTACACTTGGGGGAAATATACAAAATTGTGGTTTCAACCACAGCACATGAGTAAAAACTCTCCTAATTAAGGGAAGGCTCCCCCTATCTAACTAAAACTGAAATAAAAACAGGATGGGACAGCAGTCTTCCTTCTTTCTTCAAGAAAGACAATATACTTTTCTCTTCACAGAAAAAGATAGCGATTGAAAACGAACAACAGTAACTACTTTCAAGTGAAATGAGAGAAAGGAAATGAAGTTTCCTGAAAGCGCAAAGACTTCCGTCACTTCCTTCGGGACGGGACAGCAATATCAAGTTCAAAGATTTGACTATTGGAAGTCCTATCTACCCTTTGCTATACTAAATTTTACAACGAATAAAAGATAACAGCTCAAAGACTGAAATAATCTATTCTTTTAACACAAAGACAAGAACTAGTGCAAGCTCAAAGACTTGCTGCTATTTCTTATCAAACAATAATTTTTCCTCAAAAATAGACGCAAGCTCAAAGACTTGCTGCTCCTTCAAGAGAGTTTCCTATTTTAATTAATCTTCTCTACTTGTAGCTCAAAGACTTCAAATCAGATTGGACTAAGCTCCTTTAGAAACACTTTGCATAGAAGAAATGAAAGATTCAAACCCAAACATGTAGCTCAAAGACTCAAAACTTGAGTAATCCTTCTTTATTATTCTTCAAAAACTTTCAATCCACATACATAAGCTCAAAGACTTCTTGCTGTAAATTTGGCAGAGTTTTTGCTTGCTTTCCAAAAGATGAAAATTACAATGGACCTCTCAAGTATTTATAGAATAGGAGCCTTGAGAAAAAGGTGGGAGGATCTTAACTAACTTGAGAGATTCTCTCAACCACCAAGACTCATTCAATAAATAACTAAGACTTCATTAACTAACTAACAATTACTCTAACTAACTAAGACTTATTCAGACTACAGTCCTAATCGGACACAACTTGTAGTTATCTTACATGTAATTACAAAAGTACAAGTAATGTGTAACTTGCATTTTACATAAACTGCTTTTACATGCATCTTGTTAAAACAAAATTACAACTAAGAAATTACAAAAAGAGAGAAGATTCAACTAATTGCTGAAAAACACTTAAGTTGAATTTTGTGAAGACATGAATCCTTGAAACTTCCGGATGCTCGCTTGTAGTTCCTTGGGATTCGGTTCATGAGTGTTCTTAGCAACTACCATAGTCTTCACAATAGTGTCGTGGCAGCGGAGAAGCGCGGAATTGTCTTTATCCAAGATGGACTGAATCTCATGCAAAAAGGCTTGGTGTTTCATCAATGTTTGAATTGAAACTGCCGAGAATTGTTCACTCCTCCATTCACCGTGAATCCTCATCTGTAAATCCGCAAGAACCTCTTCTTCTGGAATTAGTTCTCCATCCTGACTTACTATATTGCAAGAGGCCCTTTCACAATGTGAGACAATACCTTGATAAACTTCATCCCGGAATTTCCTTGCATCGCTGATCTCTTCGATGAGGGATTTAAGAACAAGAGTTTTGTTTTCCATGAGTTCCTCGAATTCCAAGTACATGACCCTGGAAGAAATGATGGCGTGATCCTACAGGATATTGAGCTGTTGTTGGGGCATGGTACGCCAGATTGCCAGACTTTTCTCAAAACTTTCCAGATTCTTTTTGAAAGTGTTAGAAGTCTGATCCAATTTCTCCTCAATGGTTTCCAGCTTAGACATTATTTGAAAAATGTCTTTTATCACTTGCACGCATTGATCATGAAGCTGATCAACCCAGGAATCCAGTGCTTGTACTTTCTGAGCAGCTCTTTCCACTCCACGAATCGATTCTTGGGAACTAGAAGAACCTATAGAGTTACTCCCTTCGGCAGCAGGTTTTGTGATTTTATGGATGGCTGCCATGAGCTGTCGATTTTCTTCTTCTAGCTTGTTTTTCTTTGCAAGAAGATCGTCACATCTTTGCACTAGTGAAGCAACAGAAAACTGAGCATCATGTTTAATAACCTCATGTGTTTGCTTGCCCAATTCTACCTTTGTAACCTTATAATCAGCAGCTGACATTTCATCAAGTGGTTTATCTGCAATAGGTTCCACAATTTCAGCTACTTTCATCTTGTTGCTATCAACAGTTACCCTGGAAATAGTCTTCGCCTTCTTAGCAACTTTAGATCTGGACTGTTTGAGTTGCTGGTAGTCAAAGGCATCAGATGAGATCTCTTGCTTCTTTCTTTTCGGGGTGAAAGAACTAAGCCATGGAGGCAAAGTCATCAACTCATTTCCTGTAGCAGCTGTAGGCAAAGGAGAAGCAGTTTCTGTTTGAATCACCGTGGTCACCCTGGGAGGAATATCTGTTTGAATAGCGACTATGTTTTGCTCAGTTACCAACAGACATGAAGATTGCCTCATGAATTCTTCAAAACCAGAAGTGGAAGTGTCAATTTCTGATAACTGAATGCAAATGGGAATATCTTCAGGAACTTTCAACACACTTTCTCGCTGTTGATCAGGAGAAGGCTCGTATGCTGAAATGGGAACTGCATTCTGAGGAGACTCATCAATGAGCAAATCAGGAGGAGAAAGAGGCGTCTCAATGGAAACTGGAGGAATGACCTCGTGAGGCGTGTCTAGAACTGGAGACTTAGGCACATCATCAGATTGCTGCCCCTCTTCTGGATTATCCAGATCGACCACCTGAACATGGAACCGTGATTTCTCCTTCCCACGAGTAGTTGTTTCTTCAAGTGGAAGCACTACTGCACGACTAACTCGTAATTTGATCCTTGCGCTTGAAGATGAAGCACCCTCCTTATTATCAATCTGAATCTCAGACTTCCGTCCAAGAGGCCCTGTAGAATCATCTTCTTTACCAACCTTGATTTTGATAAGTCTAACAGCCTTGCTTTTCAACCATGCGTTAGTGTTGGCCAAGATAGGCTGAAATCTGTCAAGAATGGAGACGCACTCTTTATGTGACCATTGGATCAAAGGAAGTGGAGCTTCCTCAACCCTCCGTGAAGTGTATTCAGGATCAAGTATACGACCGTCATCAATCATCCCTTGTGGGATATCTGCCAAGTTCAAGTCAACAATTTGCTCAACAGTGAGCCTACAGTAATCCATCTTCAGAACTTCAGCTTTTGTGCGGAGATCTGCCCAGATGTCTTCAATGCGATGAACATGCACAAAGGATTTCTTGATCTTTTCCTTCATACCTCTATAATCAAAATCAGCTCTAGGTTTGAACCTCTTAAGCTTGATTTCCTGCAATTCAACCTCCATGGCCTTAGCCTTCACAGATGTGACAAGGGAGTATCGACCAATTTTCAATGGATTTGTGCTGGAGATCCCCATTCCAACCTTGTGTCTAGCAGACTGAAGAGTATGAACAGCCATAATCTATCTTCCCAACTCCATAAGAATTATCCTATCGGTCGGGTATCTTGGAAGCATGTATGGTTGTCCATCATAGCACCCAATCCTCATGTAGGTGAAGGTGGGAAATTGCAAGAATAAGCACCCATACTCAGATACCTTGACCCATGCCTCATCTGATACTCGTTTATTTCTGAGATCCATGTCAAACTGACACATAAAATATCCAAAGAACGCGTCTTGAACTCTTCTGAAATGTAGTCTGCTAGGTTTCAAAGGCAGCTGGTCATAATATTCCCAAACTAGTATGAGCGAGCGATCACCCTTGGTAGAAAGACCTGGAAAGTGTCTAAGTGATGCTGCTAAATATACCAAATAAGAATTCATAAAGAAGGTCATAGTGGTAGGAACCGCTGCAAGTTGTTCGCACAAAGCATCGCTGATGATTTCACCCCATGAAATGTGATGCGACTGCCGTATGAACATGATGAATTGATACATCCATGGCTCAAAGACATTAGAGTACTCAAGGCTTAACATTCTGCTGAGAAGAGTGATGGTGTCTCCTATCTCCCACTTGAAATCACAACGGTACAACTTTGCCCATCTTGAGAAGGAAGGACGTGGCTCATGAATCCACCTATTGATGTGGCGCTTGCAATCTTTTTCTCTTTTCACATAATACTCTGCTGCACTTTCTTTGGTGATTTCCATATAAACAGGTGCAGGAGGTATTTTGAAGACCTTCTCGATTGTATCCGCATCAAGACGAATTATGGCTTCACCATCATCATTTTTTATGACTCTTGACTCTTTGCCACAATGATGGGCGCATGCAAGAACAAATTCAGGTTCTATGGCAGCCACTGGGAAAGAAGACGCATGATGGATATGGCTGTCCAACAGCCGCTGCAAGTTGTTATCCTGTGGATCTTCTACCCTGTGAATGAATTCTGCCATATCAACATGCCCTATTTCTGTGTCCCTGATGCGATCCAATGGAGAAGATACCTGGGAAGGTGCAACCTCATTCTGGTATTTGTCATATTTGTATTTCATTTTCTTTGGAGTTGGCGATGCCGGCAAATCTGACATTGATTGCGAACCTGGAATGCTGTGATGAAGACTTAAAAGGGTTAAGGCCACATCATAATTAGCTGCAAATATCATTCTTTCTTTTTTCAAATGGGTAAAACTTTGATCTCTGAATTTCACGGTTTTGTGAGAAGAAGAGGGAAGACATGTAGAAATGGGAAAATCTTGACTTTGACCAATTTCGGATCTTGGGGGAATTTTCTCAAGTATACAAGTTGGAAAGTACATACATGCAATCGGGATTTTAAAACCCGAATACAAGTATACTTGTAAATTCGAAAATGGAGAAACGGATGAAAAATGGGATTTTGACTTGCGGGAAATGATGGAAATGGAAAGTGCAGATATGGGGAACGTGAATGGATAGAAATGGGAATATCCGGGATAGTCATTTTCATGAAAATGGGAAGATCTTTTCAACATGTAATCCGGTTTTCAAAACACGAATTTGCAAGAGAGGGGTATTTCACATTTTTCAAGCTTGGAAATTTAACCAAAAATGATTAAATTCCTCAACCGTAGGGGAAGAACAAGAATTTCCAACGAACTTGTAATCGAGATTAAAAATCCCGAATACAAGCTAAGATGGAATTTTGAGAAGAATAATGCAATTTAACAATTGCATTTCAAAGGGAAGATTTCTTTCATGAAAACCAATTTTAAGGGAAAAACAACACATGCGAAGAATGCAACAAATAATGAAAAATGAAGAAAACATGAAAATAATAAGAAGAAGAGAAGAAAAGAAGAACATACCTTGATTGGAAAATCAAAATGCTTCTCCAACAATGCAATACTTCTTGAGATGAAGAAGCAAAACTGGACTATTAAACCCTTATCACGTTTTTTGTGAAAATGCCCCCAAAAATGGCAGCAATCTTAAACTTGGAGGAGTAAAATGCCAATGAAAGTGTTCATTTCAAGTTTGTTGAAGCAAAACGATCAAGGTATTTGCTGAAGCAATAACACCAAAGGTGTTTGAAGAGGAAACAATGCCAAAGGTTTAAAACGCAGCCAAAGAGAATCAAGTTTTTGCCAAAAACGTGGTATTCAATATTCATTCAATGAACCATTAAATGATGCGAAACCAATCCCATGCTCCACGCCTTGGTAGAAAAGGGCAAAACGATTTAGGAGTATGCAAGATGTTAAAGATTCAACCCCTCAAAACGTGGCATTAATGATTCACGTTAGGAAAAAACGTGGTTGTTGTTTTTAGGGTAAAAACCAGCGAATTTGTCCTTGAAATGGCATGATAGATGTTCAAAAATGCAAGAAGATAGGATGCAAACCCAAAACGCCTCCTTCATCCAACGATTCCTCCACAAATTTCGCTTTGAAAAAGTCTAAAATCGCTTCCCTCTTGCATTTCGGGTTTTGAAAAACAAATGGCAAGTTCGTTTTCTTCAAAAGGGAGCAAATCGGGTTTTGAATACAAAATAACAAGTTCAATTTGCACTTTTCCCTCTTTCATGCTTAAAATCGGGTTTTGAATATAAAACAAGAAGTTTAAAATCTCACTTTTTCACTCATTAAGCCAAAATCGGGTTTTTTTGGACAAATGACAAGTTTAAAATTGTCAAAAATGAACTTTTATGTTAAAATCGGGTTTTAAAAGACAAACTGCAAGTTTACAAATACTTGTAAGGGGGAAATAAAATCCCTACAACAAGTATTAAACACTTGCACACATGTAATGGGGATTTAAAATCCCCATTACATGTGAAAACCATTAAAGTAGGGGTTTTTTGGACAAACTGCAAGTTTACTTGCAGTTGAGCTAAAAAAACCCCTATTTTAACTAAAAATGACCAAAAAACAACAAAAAGATAAAAACATTAAATGGGAAACTTAAAATAAATTACAAGTGACACATTTGAAATAAAAGTGCACATGTAATTGGTCAAAAATTCCCCTACAAAGACCAAAACAATGAATATCATTAAAACTTGCAGTTTGAAGAAAATTCTCCACCTGCAGTCTGGGTTTTAAAACCCGAAATTGAAGGAAAGGCATAGCAAACGAACCCAGAATTGGACGAAATTTGAAACGTAGTTCGAGAATGGACTGAGGATTAAGCCAGTCCAAGGATTAGTCAAAATTCCGCCCCGGGAAGCGTGCCATAGAGTAATAATTTTTATTTTTTCATAAAAATTTCATCGTAGTGGTCCTTCATTTTTGGAAACAAAAATGAGGACAACACGTTGAAAATCATTTGCTACCTTAGAAGATCGCATCAATTTCAATTGAGTTGTTATTTTATGGCGAAATTGAAGTTGGTAGAATCTTGCCAAGTCTTGTCCACATGAAGTCATTCTTAGGGTTAGATTAGATTAGACCTCTTGCAAACCCTATCCTTTTGTTATTTTTTTGAAAAGCTTCTTTAGTTTAGTAAGACTTTCGGAGTGTAAGGCCCCTTAAGAACACAGCAAATCACATCATACCGCTGGAGCTTATCCACACGTAGAGACCCTACTAACCAAAACATTGGAGTCATCCTAACTGATCCTTCATGCGAATCTTCAGCAGTTAGAGACTTTATTCAAGAGAGGATAAGATGCCTTTAGGTATTTTATTCTGTGTATGATGGTGTACAAAATACACGTCAACACAACCATAGTGGATCTTTCACCACCATAGCCAATCTTTGAGAGGGTTTATGTCCTCTAGACGGCTAAGACAAACTACGTTCAATCTCTGAACTCCAAGGACTTCACCAAAGAGAAATATCATAATCTGCATGATGCCAAATGAGCCCCTCAACTCCTTTTTATACTTTTTTCCTACCAACTTCCGAAAAACACCATTTAAATTCACTTTATTAATTTAAACTCCATTTTAGTTCTGAAAATGACCTTTTCATTAAAATAATGAAAAGTCGACACAAAAGATCCCTATTATATGCATCCAAGATTTAAATCTCTTTGCCCTAGTTCTGACGAGCTATAATGCTATGGTGCTTATAAAATATTTGACTATAATTTAAGCATCCTTAGTAAAAATAATTAAAATAGCCATTAATGCGCCCATTTTGTAGAAACTGTTGGAGTGCTTCTGAATTGAAAATTGATCGCACTAAGTTATCTTGATGATGAATAATGATATACGGAGTCAATTGGACAACTTACTATAAATAGACGACCTCTCCAAGATTATTGGAGAGCAAACCAAAAGCCGAAAATCACCCTGAAAAGTGGCATAAGTGTCCTTGACACTAATTGAACTCACTAGCGACATCAAATAACTTCTCTAATAATGCAAACATAACTAAAAGGTCAGTGACAATGTAATGTACCCTAATTAGTTACGCTTTAATTTAACCCAAATTTGGCCAAGTCTATAAATAAGTAATTGGGTTTTATAGGCGTACCTTTGTATATAGTTTTCCTGCAACAAAATTAGAGAACATATATGAAATAATACTTAAACTGAAATACGAATTATATTAAATGATATCAAATCTGCTATATTAATGACTGTTAGAATTATATTAGTTGAATATGATCAGATTATTATATTTCCTAGATGAGATTAGATTATTATATAAAGTCAGTTTGTAAGTCAATTACTAACCAATTCCTTTAGTCCATTAGTTGGATAGGGTGTCCAAGAAACCATCCCTCCTAGGCCCAAGGGCAGAATACCATATCCCCCTTGGCTCCATATGGCAAGTGTTAGGCATCCATCATGGAGTGGCGTACTGTTGACGTGTATTTTATACACAATCATACACAGAATAAAATACCAATAGGCATCTTATCCTCTCTTGAGAAAATAGTCTCTAACTGCTGAAGATCTGCAAAAAGGATCAGTTAGGTAGACTCCAAGGTTCTTTTAGTAGGGTCTCTACGTGTGGACAAGCTTTTTTAGTGGTATGATGTGATTTGCTGTTTCCTCCAAGGGGTCTTACGCATTCTAAAGCTCGAAGATTTTACTAAACTAAAAAGGAACTTTTAAAAAAAAAGCAAAAGGATAGGGTTTAAAAGAGGTCTAATCTAGCCTAACCCTATGAATGACTTAGTATGGACGAGACTTGGTAAGATTCAACCAACTTCAATTTTGCCATAAGATAACAACTCAATTGAAATTAGTGCGATCTTCTAAGGTAATATAATGGTATTCAATGCATTAAAGATCAAGGACACTACTACAAAGGTACATATCCAAAACACAATAATGGTTGAAGATTAAAGGATTCAAAGTTTTCTCCAGTCGACCACGCAAGGCTTTCCTACAATCAGCAAGAAGCTAGTGGTTTGGACTACGAATCCTACCAAATATCAAATCTCACACTTAGTCCTTCAAATTAACAATCTACTTCGATTGAGCACGATTCAAGTATATCAAACAACCATGAAGATAACTCAAGAAATTTGCAACAAAACACCATAACTTCAATATTTTATTGATTTCCAAGTCATCATGTACAACAATTGCTTGGATTTCTCTCTTCAAGACTCAATCTTGCTACAAAATAAAATTGCTTCTAACTCTAATCTCTCTTACATCAACTATTGACTATTACACTATTAACTATTACTCTCCTTTTTTAATGAAATGAAAAATGGGGGTATAAATAGCATCCCCAGTTACAATGAAAGGTCCAGATTAAAAGTAAATCAACAGACAAGATCATGACACCTAAACCCTAATTAGGGTTTGTTACAAATGACCTCCTTTTTACTGAACAATATTAAATACATAGCCAAATATTAAATTCGGCACAAAAACCTAGGAGGTATCAACCAATGAGAAATAAGGTGTCATGTCATCTGTAACAACCTTTCATCTAGAATCTTATTCCCTTTCCAATTCTCTTTCTTAGCATATGCAATGAATTTTGTCACGATTCCTTCGATTTCTGTGATTGGAATCTCGGGAAGATTCTTCATACTCTCCTCTAAGTGGATGACCTGATCAAATGCATCTAGAAGAGCTGTGTCCCATGTAGGTTCAAGTTCCTTCGTTCTATCAATCAGGAGCATGGTGGCATACATCTGATCATACTGCTCATCTGTAACATCTGCGTCCTTGCAAAAGATGATCTTGATTCTATCCTCAAATTCTTGCATATCCACATCTGTCTCGACCTCGATCCTTCTGCCAAGAATGGTACGAAGTACCTCAAATACTCTGTCCTGAATCGGATTGATCACCTCCTCAACTTGACCGCATCTAACACTGATGTCCTCGAAGAGAACATTCTTTATATGGAGTAAGGTTGACCACTGAAATAAACTGTGAGAATCACCTTCCAAGATCCTCTCCTGCGCTAAAATTCTTCTGGATGTGTGTCTTATAACTTTCAAGATAGGAATGATAACGTCCTTGGTATGGCCAAATGCAGCTACTGTTACCATCAATCTGTGGATTATCTCAAGAACTTGGATAGCCTAATGAATGATCTTCGTCATCCTTGTAACAAACTCTATGGCCACTGTATGAGATCTATCCATCCAACTACATGTACGCTGGACCAGGTTCCTGAACCTTTCTGCTTCATTGATCGATTGAAGTGGCAATGCTTGCACTGGTGATCTAACTGGATCCTGACGTCCCAAAGGTTCATTGATGTGACTGAAATATGTTCTCCATGCACCGACCTCTCTCTCAAGCTTTCTATTCTTTTCCACTTCTTCTCTAAGCTTGTCCTTCAATGCCTCAAATGTGTCGGTAGCATCATCCATTGTCTGCTCTGCAGTGGATGGTCCTAACTCAATAGTCTGTATATCATAATCCTCTGCTAGGATCTCACCCTCATATTTATCTGCTGCCGGTGTAGCTATCTGCAGTTTTCTGGATCCAGTCTCATCTCGAATCATCTTGGACATCTTTGTAGCCTTCTTCTTCTCTGTTATCACATGTGAACGTCCAACAAGGCTCTCTAAATCAATTGCATTGTCTTCGTCCTCTATTACGATCACCTTAGTCAATCTTTCCTTCAACCAATCTGGGATATTTGATCTTGTCTCTTGAACTTGAATCTCTTTATGCACTGTTTCTTCTTTTCTGGGAGGAGATGTCATCTCATTATCTTCATTTAAATCATAGTCTTGGAGAGATCCATCTGACGAAACATGTTGTGCCTGTCCTTCCTCCTGCCTGTCATTTTGTACCATAGACTCCATGGACTCTTCCACTTGAGTTGTTCTGTTCTCTGGTCTAGAAGAAGTACCTGGTGTTTGATCTTTGTTGGCCCCTTGCTTTTTCTTGGAAGGCTCTTTCTTTTCTGATCTTTCCTTTCTCTTCGAACCTCTCGGATGGAGATTGCCTTCACTGGCACATCGAAGGTTACCTTCACCTGAATTCCTAGGATTAGGATTGCCTTCACTCACACTAGCTCCACCTTCGGCAGGTTTCTCTTCCAAAGTAAAAGACATAGCTATGCCTTGTTCTCTCAACTTTTGATGCTGAACGTCTACCCATCTGCGAGTACAAGGCAAGACTGGTGCCATCAAAGTATCTAAATCCACGACCTCGGGCTCATTCCAATCCAACCTTATTGTTTTGCTTTCTCTATCATAGGAAGACTGGATATGCCTGCCATTGTCCTGAGCTTGGTCGGCCACTCTGTAAATCCTGCATTTCCTGATGAAATCCAAAGGCAATCTAGAATGTATCTTTCGTTTCACTTCAAGATCATCCAGGAGGTTCATCATAAAATCTTCAATTTGATGCTCATGTCTAAATCTTCTACCGACCGTCTCCTCTAAATGTCCATGTGGATCAAAACTCTCTCTCCAAGCAAAAGATGAAAAAGAATACAAGGCTAACTCCTTCTCTGCGTCATCCATGGCTAAGACATTAGGACATACCTCAACTGAATTACCCAAAATAATAGGTACTTGGACTCCATTCTGATGTCTGTGTCTGAATGCCTTCACATATGCTGCCAACTGCCTTGTTACTTCAAGTAACACAATTCTGTCTGTTGGATACCTCGGCAACATGTATGGAGGTAAAGGACATCCATGCACTCTAATGTAAGTAAACTTGGGAAACTGAATGAACCAAGCACCGTACCTCTTGATGAATTCCTGGGCGTCCTGAGATAATCTATTGTGAATCCCTCCTTGCAACGTCCTCGTGATGTTCATCGTGAAGGTATCATTGACTAACTTGTAGTTTTTCCCTGACGGATGATGCAAGTAGGTATAGGATTCACAAGCTCTGACCTCGCCGGGCCCTCTTCCAATCACTCCTCTGTGAGGTAGTCCTGCGTACTCAACACTCCTGATCAAAGCATAGATGACGTATGAACTCATGTGGAAGGACTTAGTAGCCCTGAGTCTCCTCAACTGTACGTCTAAGCAATGGCTAATTATCCTAGCCCAATGTATTGTACCCTTTCCTTGAACAATCACCTGGATGAAGTATGTCATAACCCCTCTTTTGACATTGGATTATTGTGATTAGCTAAATACGATAATTAAAACATTTATTAATTAACATTGAATAAGATTGGAAAATCGTCTCATTTATGAGACTTCACGATTTTCCTCTAAAGTGAGAGGGTTGTCATAAACCCACATCCTAGTGATGTAATCAATAATAGATTTTGTGATTCTTCATCATAATAATAAATTATCATTTATTATGTAATTAATAATATTAATATATAATTTAATATATAATATTAAGGTAATTTCAATGAACAATTAAGTCCGAGACTGTAACTTGTGGACTTTGGCTTGAGATATTAGTATTACTCCAGAACTGTGTATTAATGTTTCCTGTTCAACAATACACCAACAATGATTGCATGCATTAAACAATTCCTGATATGTTTCTGAGGCATTCAAACAAATATAAGTTGAGGAATTTTACAATTTTCTCCAAGTTTTTGAGTTTGTAATATCCCTTATATTTTGAGTATATACATTCTATTTGAAGAAGATCTAAACTATTTATTTGTTCACAAACCAATATTCATAATAATTATTAAATAGATATTGATTTGCATTTTATAATCATAATCTATAATTATTATTGTTAACTAACATTCACAATAATTATTAAATAAATATTAATTTGCATTTATAATCACAATCAATAATTATTATTAACTAATATTCACAATAATTATTAATAGCCACAGTAAATATTAACTTACATTAGTAATAATTACTGTTAAATAATATTTAAATAACCATAGGCAAGTTCGTATAAAACATTATCAAGAATAATAAGGATATATAACCATACACGTAAACAATGATTTGTCAAAGTCCAAAAGCAAGGGCCATCAATTAATGCCACTCCACCAAAGTAACGTTGGCCCACAAAGAATTAGCGAAGAAAAGAATTATATCTTAATATTTATTGGTATGCTACTATTCAAACAACCATATTATGGCCCATAATAATCAGCGATTACTATATGGAAGCAAACAATAGTGATTAGTCAAAAGCAAGTAAAAAATAACAAATCGTAGTTAAACATAAAAGATGCGATAAGGGATAATTAATCAAATAGCCATGAAGAGGTGCACTTAACAAAAAATACATCTCTTACGTCTAAAGGATTGCAACCCTTCAGCATGATAACATATATAATGGATATCAAATCCATTTTCTATACGGTGGGGTGTTGGGTGTGAAAAAAGAAGGTAAGTGCATACACCAAGAGAGTAAGCAGAATTTTTAAGAAGAGATTGAGATCTCTTTGGAGAATAAGAAAAAAGAGGAAATAAGGAACACATCAGCCATCACATTGATTGGGAAACACTACGGGTATGAATATGAGGTTTGCTGGTAATATTATTAAAACAATTTAATATTATTAAAGCAATTTAATAACAGGCTGCTATTAATATAATATAATATTGTTAATACAATAATCTGCTGTTAATATAATAATATTGTTAATACAATATGATGCTGATAATATAATATAATATTGTTAATTCAATATAATTAATATGACATAAGAGGGGAATGTTAAATACTATTAATGTAATAAAACATAATGATGTATAATTTGTATACTTTATCATTGTTTGCAATTGTGCTTCGAAGAGATTTTTACGTGTGTTGTTTTGGCAAGGGTTGTAATAGTTGGTGTGTTAAGTTAGATTCATCTCCTACTCAAGTTAGTTTTAAGTCAAAATGTATAGAAGTAGATTAATTATGGTTTAGTTAGACCAAACCCTAGTAGGGGACATTACAAAGTAAAACATCCACTTCTCAAAATAGAAGGCATGAGGTGCTCCTGTAACTCTGTTGAGCATAGTAATCAAATCTTTGTACTCCTCCTGGAAATCAATCTGGTGCGGTGTGTTCGGTACCTTGCTTAGACGGGGACGACTCTTGAGTAGCCAATTCTTGTTGATTATGCTTAGGCAAGCATCTGGATCATCATCGTACACTGATCTGGCTCCTTCAATGCTCTTATATATCATATCCCTGTGCTCTGGAAGATGGAAAGCTTCACTTATAGCTTCCTCTGAAAGGTACGCCAAAGTGTTTCCCTCATTGGACACAATTGTCCTGGACTGTGGATTGTAGTGACGGGCACACTCGATCATCAACTCGTGGCACTGAATAGCTGGAGAAAATCCGGCCGCCTTGATGATGCCACTCTCTATTATTCTCCGGGCGACAGGTGATGGCTTGCCAATGTAAGGGACCTCTCGAAACTTCTTCGTGCTAAAGTTCCCCAAGTTTGTATCTCCAATGTTTTTCCACTTCGACACGATCTTGGTCTCCACTTCTTCGGTCTTCTGATCTTCTTTCATGAGAGCTGAACGGCTGGTGGATGCTCCCGTCTTCGGAGTCGCCATACCTACACACCATTTCATTATAAGAACTTGATTTTGCAATAAATAACATAGATTAGAGAGAGAAGTTTTTAGGAAACGTCATGATAAGTCTCTAGAGTTATCATTTCCTAAAAAACAACGATTGAGCTAAGAGAACCAAAATTCAAAACTTCAAAATTTAAAATATGACGATGAATGAATAAAAGCAATAAAATCAAATCGCCATACCTCAAAAGAGAGCTAACTCTAGAATGCAAAAAGATAAAATTCGCCTAGGCAAAATTGAGGTATAAATGATCTTCAATGTTATCTCCTCAAAAGATCAACTTCGCCACCTTTGTCTTCAACGTGATCTTCAAGTTCGCCTTTGATGTGGTCTTCAACTCTTGGCAAATTCACTCAAATGAAGTATCGCACCACCTTTGATGTATTAGCGCCACCCTTGGTTTGAATGGAATTCGCACCCCTTCAAGCACACTTCGCACTATCTTCTTTCTCCTTAATTCGCATGTAGAGGGATAAAAATAATGATGTGAAAATAATAGTTTTCACCCCCCTATATATAGCGCTTGCACCTCAATTCATCCCTTAGGCCGACTTGATAAAATATAGCAATTTTGAACGATTTTTAAATGATTTTTAATTAAATAACAAGGCCGACCTACATGCCAAAGCGCTCCAATTCGATTTTTTATAGATTAATTAATAATTAATTAAATGCCTTTCGTTTTTAATTTATAAATTTCGATTTTTTAATAAAGGCAAAATAATTAATAAATGATCAACGCCATATTAAATGCTACTTTAAATAGGATTTTCAATTTTATCGAAGTTAGCATTTAAGGGAAATTTGAAATGTTTATTTGGCGCCAAAATTATGAAAATGAAAGGGACGTACCTCATCGCCCTGGTCCCTTGGAGAGGGACAGGAGCGATTCATGATTTTTGTCTTGATTCTTGCAACTTCAACGTTCATCTCCTTCCTTTCCATGTTCAATATCGATCATTTTGATGGGTCCTTTGAGTTAGATCGTCTTGCATGTGTGCTTAAGTGCCTTTGGATGTTCATCGCCCTGGTCCTTGTCCAAAGGACAGGAGCGATCTCCATGTTTTCACATTCAATATGCATCTTTGATCTTCGATCTTTCATTGTGAAGCGAATAACATCTTTGCTCGTTTCTTCTACGCTTGTTCCATTTGTTTTCATGAAGTGTTCGGACATTTTAGAGGATCATCGCCCTTGTCCCTTGGAGAGGGACAAGAGCGATCCATGTCTTTCTCTCTAATCTTGGCAACTTTTAACTTCAATCTTCGTTGTGATGTCTTCCAAACGCCGTCCCTCACCTGGCCCATCCTCGCCTTGCCTTGACTTTGAAGGAATATGAGTGTTTTTGATGGGATCGCTTTGGTCCTTGTCCAAAGGACAGGAGCGATATGAGCTCTTTAGCATGTTTAACAATGTTTGGACGTTCAACACACTTGCATGTCCTCTTCAAAGAACGCCTTGGACCTTGCATAACCTTGCGAAGCTTTGACTTGGCATGAACTTGGAGCAAAACGAAGAATCCAAAGCAAATCGCCCTGGTCCCTTGGAGAGGGACAGGAGCGATATGGTCTCTATGTTTAATTTGATGATCATTTTACGTTCAAAATCCTTTTGTATCACCCTCTAATCATGCCATGGACCTTCTACAATCTCGCAAAACTTTGACCTTACGTAAATCTTGCATGAAGTGGCCAATATATCCAACATCGCTCTGGTCCCTCCCTGAGGGACAGGAGCGAAGTTCATCATTATGTGCTTGTTCTTGTTTTTACCAACTTGCAATCATCTTCATTACGTGAAATGATGTCCTTTCGACCCTCTTGGTTGCTCGAAACTTGTTTGCCTTTGAAATTCACGCCATTATAGAGATATCGCTCTGGTCCCTTCCTGAGGGACAGGAGCGATCTGGGTCTTAGAGTGTAAATCTCTTCATTGTGATGACCTTTAAGTGCTTGTGCTCGATGAAGATGTCTTGAAATGTCCTTGCCACCCTCGTTCCTTGTCTTAGAAGGTCTTGAACTTGGAGGAACGGCCTTGAACCACTGTATCGCCCTGGTCCCTTCTAGAGGGACAGGAGCGATCCATCCCTTGTGGCCTTCATTCCACTTTGTCAGGTCCCAAATTTATATTCAACGGACTCGTCATGCTCTACCCCATTCATCCATGCCTTGATATCGTCTGCAACTTGGCAAGAAAATCAATTATAACAAAAATCGCTCTGGTCCCTTCCTGAGGGACAGGAGCGAACTTAGGCCTTTTGGGACCCTTGCAGACGTTTTAAAATCTTCCATTTGTATTCAATGAGTTCATCTCACACTCTTCCTTGCCTTTGAACGTAAACTTGTCTTGATTTTTGCCTGGATTTTGCCCAATGAAGGACATCGCTCTGGTCCCTGGGAGAGGGACAGGAGCTATAAGGTACTTCGCTCTGGTCCCTTCCTGAGGGACAGGAGCGAACTTTGCATTCTGGACCATTCTCCTTCGTGTTTGCATCTCAAATTATATTCATCTGGTAAAGCATCTCCCTTTGGACCCCTTCAAATCATCAAGTCGTCGAAATCTCGCAAGGACAAGGCAAAATTTGATTTGTAGCTCCGGTCCTTCACTGAGGGACAGGAGCGATTTTCCTCCTGGAGGCATTTCTGTGTTCATGAAAATCTTCAATTTATATTCAATGGAAAGATCTCGCCGTTCTCCATCACTTCCAATTTGAAATTCGTCTTGACTCTGCAGGAATAGTGAGATATTTGAAAATGAGCTCCCGTCCTTCACTGAGGGACAGGAGCGAATTTGCTCCTACAGGCCAAAATAACATGATTTTTCACATTTAAACACTTCACAAGGCGAAAACAAATCATTTCAAATGCCTAGGATCAAAAATCATAAAGGTCAAAATTTGGTCAAAAATATTCAATCAGACAAAAATACACATTTCACTTTCAACACTTAGACAAATTTAAGCTCTGCATCAACATTCCAATTGAACATTAAACCATTCTGGCGAATTTATTGCATTCAAAATTAGCATCCTAGAAAAGGAAGCTCGAAAGCTCTCAAAAACGACTGGATTTTGGCCTGAAAAGACAAAAATAAAAACCCTAGGGGTTGACCCTAAATCCAGACAACTAACTGACTAACAAAATCCTAAAAAACGAAGCAAAAGGCGAGCAAAAAGAGGGGGTCCCCATTTGCGATGGGGCGATGTGTGAAATGGTCACAACACGTACCCAACGAGGTGTTCTATCGCCATTACCCCTTATCACAACCACCTTCTCACTTAAGCCCAAGAGAAGATGCTTCACCCCTCTTGGCTCTATGTGGCGGGTGTGAGGCATCCACTATGGAGTGGTGTACTTAAGAGAGTCCCTCATTTACAATGAATCATTTATTATATTTATTCAATTCATCACATTATAATAACCAATTATATCTGATATAATTGTCACATTCCATTATATTACATTAGTGCCTTGTATTGTGTTATCATCAATATTTTTTGTTAGTATCTTTGTATCAGTATTAACCATTTATTGTCATTATTCCATTATACTGAATTTCTTAATCCTTATATTATTCGCATCATATGGAGTTACAACATTACAATATGTTGTGCAGCCTGAATTTAATTGTATTATGTATTCCAGAATTAATGTGCATATATATATTTATACGTCTAGTCTGACACTATTATCATTTTAATATTATTTATCTAATTTGTCTCTCAAATTAATATCATATTAATGCCCTCTATTTGATTAACACAATACACAACAGTTACCATTAATGATATATCAATAAGATTTAATATAATCATAATTTGTTGACTGCTATACTTTAATATTCTAACAAAAATTGGTCTTCTACATACCTGTTGCTGCCTGCTCCTATTTTCCTATTCTCGCAGACCTGAAGATTCTTCTCGTGCTCCTTTCTTACCTTATTAGCAGACTCAGATCAATACTCTGTGTTTATTCCCTCTTCTCTTTTCCTTCCTGGCAGTTTCTATGTATATTCCTTGCTGGCAGACTTTATAATTTCCTCTATGTATTATGAATATATATGAAATTAAGTATGATACCAGGAACCAAGATGCTACTGCCTATAACTTAGTAACAGTTCTGATCTAATCCAACCCATGGTGATGTTCCTGGATGCTTTGATTCCCTTCCTTTATATCTCTCAATGTGAGGGAGAGGTCACACCTCTTCATCATGCAGGCCCTTTGGCAAGGGACGCACCCTTTCACCATTAGCATCTTTTTGAAAGAGTGCAACTCTTCATTATTTCTGTCGTTTGAAAGGGACATAACCTTTCATAATCAGGTCTGCACTTCTTATTTAATCAGATGTGCACTTCTCATTTCCCCATTTTTCCCCCTCTCAAATGAGGTTCTCTTCTCCCTTTTAGATCTCATTGTTGAGGGAGTCACAACTTTTCCTTCCATGTCTTTTTACCATTCATTAACTTAATTAAATTTTAATTAATTATATTTAATTATATTATTTTATATTTTAATTTAATCTCTAATATTTAAATTTATTATTATTATTTATTATTAAATTCTATTTCAAAGTGGGGACATTACAGCCAACTACAATACAAGAGAACCCAAAAACGAGGACATTACATAAGTTGTTGGAATGAACCCGGTGTTCTTCCAAATCTTTTGAGGATGAGAACCCTCCCAAGATTTCTACTTGTTGTCCTCAATTTTTGATTTCAAAAATTGGACTATCACATGGAAATTTTTATTAAAAAATGAAAAATTTTACTCTATGGCACGCTTCCCGAGGTAGAAATTCATCCCATCCTTGGACTAGATCGATTGTTGACCCATCCCCAAGCTACGTTTCGAATTTCGTCGCGTTTCGAATCCGTTTGCTATGTTTTTGCTTCAATGTAGGGGAATTTTTCGATAATTACCAGTAACTGGTAATTTGTTTTTCAAAACCCCCTTGAAGCTTTTGGTCTTGTAGGGGAATTTTTCTCCAATTACAAGTTTTAAATAGAACTTGTAAATGGGATTTTAAAATCCCTTTACATGTTTTAAGTAAAATCACTTGTAAAGGGAATTCTATTTCCCTATTACAAGTAATTTTACTTGTATTTTCTTTTCTAAAACCCGAAATTTGCCTTAGAGGCAAAAATATGAACATTTTTAAAACTTGTATTTCCATTTCTAAAACCCGAAATTTCTCCCATGCCTTTGCAAATTGATTTGGGTTCGAATTTTTTGGAAGAAAGATAGGGATTCCTTCCAAAGGAGGATTTGCTGCAACTTTGAAGGATTCAAACCCTTGTTCTACGCATCTATCAAACTGATTTTCGCCATTTGTCTTCTTCAACGTTTTTTTTTCTGAATCATGCATTTGTGCCATTTGCCACGGTTTGGAGGTTCGAATCTGCTCTTTCCTAAGGCGTTTTTGATTTAATCATAAATGCGTTGGATTTCAAGCTGCATTCAAACCATTTTGTGCGCATTTTGGGGAATCGATTTGCAAAAACGCCCTAAAAACCAGTCACGTTTTTTGCAAGTTTCGCACCTTTTTCATTCAAGGTATGCTTTCAATTCTAAATCATTTTTGCTTTCTCTTGTATGTAATAATGAATCAAAATCGTTTTTGAACTACTTCCTTGGCATTTTTCATGGCATTTTTATAGCGAATCGGTTTTTCTTTGGTCACCATGCGTGGCTAAGTTTCTTCCTTTGTTTAATTTCTATTTAAAGGGTTTCGTCTTCTATGTTTGGTTGACTCTACAAGCTTGGATCTCTCCTCATCTTTGCAAGGTAATTTTTATTTTTGTATTTCTTTCTTGTTTTTTTCCTTGCAATTTCCTTGTTTAAGTTTTGTTTTCGTTCATGTTCATATTGGGTTTATGAGAGGAAATTCCCCATTTTACAAAGAAATTTGTAAAGTAAAAGTTGTTCTTCCCCATTGAAAATTTTCCTTCTTTACTTGCATTCGGGTTTTAGAAACCCGATTGCAAGTTAGAGGAAAATAAGTGTTCTTCCCTTTTTGGACAAAGACTTAACCTTCTTTAGTCCAAAAATCAAGTTTCAATGACGGAAAAATCAAGTTCTTCCCAATTTCGGGTTTTGAAATCCGGATTGCAAGTTGAAAGTCCTTCCCATTTTGGCATGACAAAGTTCCAAGTGATCTTCCCGAAATTCATTTTTACCTATCCACTTCCAATTCCCTCATCCGTACTTATCATCTTCGTCATTTCCCGCATGCCTAAATATCTTTTTCCGTCCATTCCTTTGATTTTCAGTTTGTAAATAAGTTTGCATTTGGATTTAGAAAACCAATTGCAAATGTGTTCTTCCCAACTTCCAAACTGAAAATTCATTCTCCTTCCATTCAATCATGCTTCGTGTTTCGCAAGTATAATTGCATTCGGAATTTAAAATCCGATTGCACGTTTGTACTTCCCTCTTGTATACTTGCGAAACATGTTTCAAAACCCAAAATAAGTCAAAAGCTTATTTTTCCACCTCTTATATCTCCTCTCACAAAGCCAAAATACGAAAGTTGAACTTTCTCATTTGGAGGAGTGAAAATGTCTAAAGATACTGACTTTGATATTGCCTTGATACTCTTGGATTTACATTGCAGCATTCCCAGTTGTTTCCAGATGACAGATGTATCATCATCTCCCACTCCAAAAAAGATGAAATACAGGTATGATAAATACCAGAATGAAGTTCCGCAGTCACAGATCTCCTCCTCCCTTGATCATATCAAGGATACTGAGATAGGGCATGTTGACATGTCCGAATTCATACAAAGGATTGAAGATCCGAAGGAGGGGGATATGCAACGGTTGCTGGACAGCCATATCCATCATGCTGCATCCTTTCCAGTTGCTGCCCTAGAACCAGAATTTATTCTAGCATGTGCTCATCATTTTGACAAGTCACGAGTCATTAGAAATGATGATGGGGAAATGATCATTCGCATGGATGCAGAAGCTATAGAGAGGGTCTTCAAAATACCTTCCGAAACCATTTATATAGAGATCTCCAAGCAAAGTGCAGCTGAATACTTTGCCAAAAGGGAGAAAGACTATAAGCGTCATATCAACAAATGGATTCATGAACCTCGCACTGCGCTTACCAGATGGGCAAAGTTATATCGGTCTGATTTCAAGAATGAGATCGGTGATACTATTACTCTTCTTAGCCGTATGATGGGATTGGAGCATTCCAATGTTTTTGAACCTTGGATGTACCAATTTGTTATGTTAGTAAGGTAGTCTCAGCACATCTGCTGGGGTGAAATCATCAGTGATGCTTTGTGTGAGCAACTTGCAGTCGTCACTACTACCTTCACCTTCTACATGAATTCATATCTCGTGTATATTGTTGCGTCACTTAGACATTTCCCAGGTCTTTCCACCAAGGGTGACCGCATGCTTGTACCGGTTTGGGAATACTATGATCAGTTGCCTCTAAGATCAAGTAGGTCTTATTTCAGAAGGATTCAGGACACTTTCTTTGGTCATTATTTGTGTCAATTTGACAAGAACCTGAAGAACAAAAGAGTCTCAGATGAAGCATGGGCAAAGGTGAAAGAATATGGTTGTTTGTTTCTCCAATTTCCAACTTTTACCTACATGAGAGTTGGGTGTTATGGCGGGCAGCCTTACATGCTCCCACGGTACCCAACAGATAAGATTATTCTCATAGAATTGGGAAGGCAGATCATGGCTGTGCATACACACCAGTCAGTTAAGCACAAGGTTGGCATGGGTATTTCTTCCAACAACCCATTGAAGATTGGTCAATATTCTCTAATGACTTCAATCAAGGCCAGGGCTATGGAGACTGAGTTGCAGGAAATCAGACTCAAAAGATTCAAACCTAGAGCTGATTTCGATTACCGAGGCATGAAAGAGAAGATCAAGAAGACCTTCATCCATGTACACCGGATAGAAGATATCTGGGCTGACCTTCGTACCGAAAAGAAGATTCGCAAGATGGATTACTGCCAACTCACTGCAGAACAGATTGTGGATCTAAACCTCGCGAACATGCCACAAGGTATGATTGATGATGGTAACGTTCTTGATCCTGAGTTTGTCAATCAGAATGTTGATGAGGCTCCGCTTCCTTCTATCCACTGGTCTCACAAGGAAGGCACTTCTATCTTGGATAGATTTCAGTCAGTTCTTGCCAATACCAATATCTGGCTTAAGAATAATGGTGTCAAGCTCATTAAGATTAAGGTGGGGAAAGAAGATGATTCTACAGGTCCTCTTGGGCGGAAGTCTGAAATTCAACTAGACAACAAAGAAGGTGCATCCTCTTCTAGTACGAGGATTAAATTGTGAGTCAGCCGTGCAATGGTGCTTCCTCCCCAGGAAATAACGGTTCAAGGCAAGGAGAAGCCACAGTTGGAAATTCATGTGATTGATCCTGAAGCTTCAAAGGAAGAAACTCAATCTGATAATGCTCCTCAGTCACTTTCTACAGAGTCTCCACATAATTCTCTTTCTTCATTTCCTATTGAGGTACCCATGTTTCCTCCTGTGATAGATGTGAGCTCTCAATCTGCCCCTTCAGTTTCGAAATCTCCACAGAACGTCCTCCCACTTTCAGCAGCAGAACCATCTCAAGGCCATCCTCAGGAAAATTTGTTGAATATCTTTTCGAAAGATCCTTCATATGTACCTATGCCTGATATTGATACTTCTATGACCTGTTTTGATGAGTTCATGACATCTTCATCACATCCTGTCGTCACTCAACAGACTATGGTGGCTATCCAGACGGACACTTCTCCCAAGGTCACCACTGTTATTCAAACAAAAACTGCTTCTCCCTCTATCCCAGAATCAGAGTTAATGGCTTTACCTCCATGGCTCAGTTCCTTCACTGCAAAGAGGAAGAAGCAGGTGATCTCCCCTAATCCCTTCGACTACCAACAGTTGAAACAATCAAAACCTAAAGCTGTTAAGAAGGCAAAGACAGTTTCAAGGGTGATCGTTGATGAAAACCGGATGAGAGTGGCAAAGATTGCTGAACCAATATCAGATAAACCAGTTGAAGAAATGCAAGCAGCTGATTATCGAATCACCAAAGTTCAACTGGGTAAGCAGACTCATGAGGTTGTCAAGCACAATGCTCAACAAACAATGGCTACATTGGTACAACGATATGATGAGGTGTTGACCAAGAAAGATCAACTACCAGTAGAGAATCAAAGACTCGTGGCAGCTATCCAAAGTATTACTCAACCTTCAAGTGGAGAAGGCCAAGTACCTATTTCTTCTAGGGTCAGTGAACCAATCCAAGGTATCGAGAGAGCTGCCCAAAAGGTTCAAGCCTTAGACACCTGGGTTGATCAACTGCATGACTTATGTTCACAAGTCATAAGACAGGTATTTGAAATGATGGTTAAATTGGAGATCATTGAAGATAAGTTGAATCAGATCTTGGTTGCTTTCAAGATAAATTTGGAGGAGGTTGAGGGAAATTTAGTTTCTTGGCGAAAGATGCCTCAATATCAGTTGGGCATTCTTCAGGGGCATGACGTGATTCCTTCCAGAGTCACGTACATTGAATATGAGGAACTCCTGGACAACAAATCTCTTGTTCTCAAATCACTCATTGAAGAAATTGATGAAACCTTAAAGTTGCGTGAAGCAGTCTTTCAAGATGTAACTTCCATTGCAAAAAGGCATCCTGCGACATTTTAAATCAGAATGATGAGCTGCTGCCCGAGGAAGAAGTTCTTGCAGACCTGCAACTCAAGATTCATGATGAATGGAGAAGTGAGCAATTCTCAGTCGCTTCCATTCAAATATTGATTAAGTATCAAACTGAGTTGCAGGAAATCCGGTCAGCATTGGAAAAAGGGAATTCCACGCTATGCCAATGCCATGATGTCATCGTAAAAACTAGGGTGGTGGCTATGAACACTCATGAACCAGATCCTGATGAATTGCAAAAAGTTATTCAGAAGTTCGATTTGTTCGTATCTTCAAGAGTGGCAACTTAAGTGTTTTTAACACTTGTTGTAAATTTTTAAAAATTGTAATTTCAGAATTGTAGTTTCCCTTTCGGCAAGTTGTCATCACTTGCATTTTTGTAATTGCAAGTTGTCATCACTTGCATTTTTGTAATTACTAGTAAGGCAACTACAAGTTGTGTCCGATTAGGACTGTAGTTAGAATAAGTCTTACTTAGTTAATGAAGTCATAATTAGTTGTTGAATAGGTCTTGGTGGTTGAAGGAATTTCTCAAGTTAGTTAGGATCCTCCCACCTTTTTCTCAAGGCTCCTCTCCTATAAATAGAAGAGAGGATCCTTTGTAATCTTTATCTTTTGGAAAGCAAGCACAAACTCTGCCAAATTTACAGCAAGAAGTCTTTGAGCTTATGTATGTGGATTGAAAGTTTTTGAAGAATAATAAAGAAGGATTACTCAAGTTTTGAGTCTTTGAGCTACATGTTTGAGTTTGAATATTTTATTTCTTCTATGCCAAGTGTTTCTAAAGGAGCTTAGTCCAATCTGATTTGAAGTCTCTGAGCTGCAAGTAGAGAAGATTAATTAAAATAGGAAACTCTCTAGAAGGAGCAGCAAGTCTTTGAGCTTGCGTCTATTCTTGAGGAAAAATTGCTGTTTGATAAGAAATAGCAGCAAGTCTTTGAGCTTGCATTAGTTCTTGTCTTTGTGTTAAAAGAATAAATTATTCCAGTCTTTGAGCTGTTGTCGTTTATTCATTGTAAAATTTAGTATAGAAAAGGGTAGATAGGACTTCCAATAGTTAAGTCTTTGAGCTTGATATTGCTGTCCCGTCCCGAAGGAAGTGACGGAAGTCTTTGCGCTTTCAGGAAATTTCATTTCCTTTCTCTTATTTCACTTTAAAGTGGTTACTGCTGTTATTCAATCGCTATCCTTTTCTATGAAGAGAAAAGGATATTGTCTTTCTTGAAAAAAGAAGAAAGATTGTTGTCCCATCCCATTTTACTTTCCAAGTTGTAGTTAGATAGGGGGAGCCTTCCCTTAATTAGGAGAGTTTTTACTCGTGTGCTGTGGTTGAAACCACAATTTTGTATATTTCCCCAAGTGTACAAAATTTTCAACCAACACTAGTTTCAAGGACAAAACCCCCTTAGCTATAATGGTGTCATTTAATTCAAGAATCACCATTGCTACAGAATGAAGTTTCAATTTGATGTTTTCGATCATGGAAGACTTTGATGTGTTCTAGTTGCGGGTTTTTGAGTGATTGTTTTCAGTTTGAAAAGATTTTATTGATGGGTGTATTGAGGCAATTAGGAAAGGATATTTTGCTAGTCATACCATCAACCTAGGTTGGCCGTACTCCTCAAGATTTATGTACCTGTTCTTACTTGTAGATTGTGCGTAATCTCTTTATGTTTTGGTTTGAAAATTGCAATTTGGGAACGCCATTATTTACCTTATGTGCATGTCATATAGTTTAGAGTGAGCTAGAAAATAAGAGGAAGTTGTACATCCTATTTGGCTAAGTCGTACCATGCTAGGAGGGTGTAGGAACGAATAGATGAAGCGCCTACCTTTTGAGGTTCCTTTGTGTTTGTTTGGAGGCGCCTTCGGTATATTTGATGTTGCTAAGTGTTTTTTTTGTTAATTTTAGTAATCAGAATTAAGTAAACTCATAAATTAATTTGAAATACAAACACACATAACACAGAAGACCTGGGAAAACCTCCCTCTTGGAGAAAAAACCCAACATCAAAGATCCAAATCGGATCTTTTAATCATAAGCAGATTACATGTACAATATAGATCAAATTGCTTATCTGATTGTGCTATCGATCTAGGGCAGATTTGCAGAGACTTTGCCCAAATCAAATCAATGATGTTGCAGGATATCAATTTCGTTGTCTCAGAAGGGGCAGAATATCGGCGCTACTTGGAGAGGAAGATCGCAGCAATATGAAGACACAAATTCGCCTAACAAGATGCCTAACAAATTCGCCCAATAATCAGACCAGATCGCAGCAGAATGGAGGCTTAGATTGCTCACCAACTTCGCACAAACTGATTATCTGATTCAATGATCAGATTCGCTCAAGGTGACAACTTTGGATGATAGGAGATTCAGTTCACATAAGACAGATGAGATATTCGCTTGATAGATGAGATGCTTGATGTCTAAGATGAATCTTGTTTATATACAAGATTCATCCTCATAATTTACCCATCGGCTGGGCAAGATTGCCGCCCATTTACATATTCAAATTACATTTTACAATGTGCCTTTAACGCCCAATTTGGGGCCTATATTAATTTTACAAGTTACAATATTGTTCAATTTGGGCCTAGCCCAATAGTACACTTAATCGCTCAAGTTATTACTATATATTTAAATTTTAATTGCCACTAGGCAACATTAAAATTTAATCTAGTATAATTTGAACTAGCTATCTATTTTCAACACTCCCTCTTAGCTAAGGAGGATTATAGCAAGTAACCACATCATATTGTAATAACACATCATGGACCTTTTCATGAAATCCATCTTGCATTGCCCGCAAAGGATGGATCCACCTTGCATTGCCCGCAAAGGATTGATCCACCTTGCATTGCCCGCATAGGGTGGAGGAGGTCTTTCACCTCAACCTTCTCCCTGAGAAGGATTTAATGTCACCTTGCATTGCCCGCAAAGGGTGGAAGATGCAACTTAGTGCATCACTGGGACTAAGACTCCCTTTCAGCCAAAGATGTGTTCTCAACAACTCCAAGTCTCATTCTAAAGTACTCAAACTTCACTCGAGCAAGAGGCTTGGTGAGAACATCTGCAATCTACTCATCAGTGCTGACATATTTTAGCTAAATGGCACCTCTCTGTACCATATCATGAACATAGTGATAATGAGTTTCCACATGTCTTGACCTATCATGAAACACAGGATTAACAGACATCTTAATACAACTCTGATTGTCACAATGAATGACTGTGGGTTCCCAGGGTTGTCCAAACAACCCAGCAAGAAGCTTGCGAAGCCATACTGCTTCTCTTGACGCCACACTTGACGCAATGTACTCAGCTTCTGTAGTACTCAAAGCAAATGAAGATTGTTTCCTACTGGCCCAAGAGATCACGACAGAACCCAAACTGAAGCAAACCCTAAAGTACTCTTCATATCAGTTACACTTCCTGCCCAATCAGAATCAGAGTAGCCTTCCAGGGTGATGACAGTGTTGATTGGATACTTCAGCCCATAGCCAACTGTTCCTCGCAAATATCTTAGGATATGCTTGGCTGCAACAAGATGAACATGCTTTGGTTTGTTCATGAACTAGCTGAGGGCACTCACTGCATAACAAATGTATGGTCTAGTGTTAACTAGATACATCAAGGATCCAACCAACTGCCTGTACTCAGATGGATCTACAAAATCAGAGTTAGCTGAAAATAAACTCAATTTCTTCAAGTTAGTTTTCATAGGAGTAGACATAGGTTTGCAATCCATCATACCAAATCTCTTCAATATATCAATAGTATATTTTCCTTGACTAAGAATAATTTCATTTGATCTTTGCCATACTTCTAAACCTAGAAACTAATACATTAGGCCTAGATCCTTCATTTCAAATTCTGTAGCTAATTCTTTCTTACATCTAATGATGAGACTGTCTTCACCAATTAGAAATAAATCATCCACATACAAAACCAGAATTAGCATTTTACCATCAAATACTTTAAAGTAAAGGTTGGAATCGGCATCATTCTTACAAAATCCTAAACTAACCAAATATTTATCAATTCTTTTATACCAAGCTCGAGGGGCCTGCTTGAGGCCATATAGAGCTTTCTTCAATCTGCAAACGTGAGATTCTCTATCATGAATCTCATATCCTTCTGGTTGTTCAATAGAGACTTCTTCCTCAATGACACCATTAAGAAAAGCAGTCTTTACATCCATCTGATGTAACTTCCAACCCTTAGCTGCAGCAATAGCTATAATGGTTCTAAGAGAAGTATATCTAGAATCAGGAGCAAATGTTTTCTCATAATCTATGCCTTCCTTTTGAGAAAAACCATGAGCTACAAATCTAGCTTTATATTTCTCAATACTTCCATCAACAGTATGTTTAATTTTAAACAACTATTTAGAGGATACAACAGAGTTACCTTTAGATCTAGGCACAATATCCCAGACATCATTCTTGATGATGGATTGATATTCTTCATCCATGGCTAACTTCCACGCTTGTTGGTTCACAGCTTCTTCTACATTTAATGGTTCGGTCTCAATAATGTTGCACATCATTGAAACATAGTTGGAGAACTTCTGAGGTCTCCAGCTTTCTCTGAATGTTCCTTTGGGAGCTGCAAACTTTTCAGCTTCTTGGATTGTGTTCCTAACCCAAAGTGGTCTCTTCTTACTGATTGCAATATCTCTAGGTCCACCAATTGGATCCAAAGGCTCAGAAGGATCACTATGCTCAATATGTTCAGGAGGCTCAATAAAATCCCTCTGAATCTCAGGGTTAGTATCTGATGTAGCCAATTTAAAACATAACCAATATAACAAAGAATAATCAGAAATATACACAAGTCTAGATCAAATGTTCTTCATTATTCTTCTGCAACTCCAACCATTCTGCCATTACAATGAAAAATTCCCTATTTTAAACAATCACCAAAAATTTCCTTTTTGGGCAGATTTTTACAAAATCCAAAAATTGCCATTTAAGGAAATTTTCAAATCTATCCCCAAAATCACAAAATCTTCTAGAAATCTAAAAAACATTCCTACGACACAAAAAAATAACTTTCTAATCTCAAAAAGATTACGAGCTCAAAATTAACTAAAAAAACAACTTTCTAAAAAACCGAAAAAGAAAGTAAAAGCCAATTTTGAGGCCTTAGATGAAGGAATCCGGCCCTGAAAATTTGAATTTTTGGAGGCCCTACCGAACTAAGTTTGTTGGCAATCCAATCAACTCCTCAAGATCTATGTCCACGTAAAATTTCAGCCCAATCGGACAACCGAGTCAAAAGTTATGACCCCGCGAAGTCCCTACATCATTCTCCTCTGGTTGAAATGAACACAGCTACTACAAGTGGGTGTCCTGAAATTGCTCCCACTGACCTCGATCCAACTGCTGCAATTCCTACTCTGTAATCCAGGTGCTCTCTGCTGGTGCTAATCCATCCCACTGTACCAAGTATCTATGGTATTCTCCTTGCCGAGTGCGAACAGCCTTCTTGTCCAGAATCTGTACAATCTTCTCTCGTTTCTTACTAGGGAGTGTCCGCTGCCAATCTACTTTCTCCTCACCGCCATCATCATGAATGTCACCATGAAATGTGTATAGATCAGAAATATTAAATACAGGAGAGATATCAAGATCAGGTGTTAAATCGATCTGATAAGCATTGTCATTGATCTTCTTGAGAACCCTGCAAGGACCAACTTTCTTATATTTTAACTTGTGGTATGTGCCTGTACGAAACCTCTCTTTCCGCAGATAAACCATCACTAAATCACCTTCCTTAAAGATGTGATGTCGTCGACCAACATCGACTATAGATTTGTACTTCGCATTTCTTTCCTCCAACTTTTGTCTCACCTCTTCCTGCAATTGGTGAAGGTGTTCTACAAATGCTACTGCATCATCACTGATTCTTTCGCCAAGGGGCAACTGCACCAAATCTAGAACACCCTTAGGATTTCTATCATAAACAATTTGAAATGAGGATTTACCTATAGATCTGTTCACTGAGCTATTGTAAGAAAACTCTGCTTGGGACAATGCCAAATCCCACTGCTTGGGCTTTTCTCCAACAATGGACCTTAACAGGTTTCCCAAACTATGATTGACTACCTCTGTTTGCCCATCGGTTTGAGGGTGATAGGCACTGCTAAACTGCAACTTAGTCCCCATCTTCTTCCATAAAGTTCGACAAAAATGACTTAAGAACTTTGTATCTCTATCAGAGACAATGGTTTTTGGCACACCATGCAACCTAACAACTTCTGAAAAAAATAATTCGGCCACTCGTGTTGCATCACTAGTTGTCTTCCAAGCAATAAAATGAACCATTTTATTGAATCTGTCAACAACCACAAAAATAGAATCATTACCTCGTTGTGTATTTGGCAATCCCAAAACAAAGTCCATGCTCAAATGTGTCCATGGTTCTAGAGGTACGGGAAGTGGTATGTACAATCCTGTATTCTGTGAGTGTCCTTTAGCAACCTGACAGATCCTACACCTTGCCACATATCTGGTTACATCTCGTTTCATCTTTAGCCAATAGTATTTATCTTCGATTAAGGCTATTGTCTTATCCTTGCCAATATGTCCAGCCAAACCATTGCTATGAAATTCCCTGATGATATTCTCTCTCATGGAACCAACTGGAATGCATAACTGTTTCCCTTTGAAGAGATAGCCATCTTGCATAAAGTATTTACCTTGAATATCAGACATATGTCCAGCTATTGGGTTCTTCAACTATTCCACAATCTCCCAGAAGTCACTGTCAAACTCATACAAATCTTTGATTGCATCAAAACCAACTACCTCATTCTCCATTGTTGTTAGAAGTACAACGCATCTGCTCAATGCATCTGCAACTTGGTTTTGCTTTCTTGATTTGTGTTTCAAAACAAATGTATAGCCTTGTAAGAACGAAACACATTTCGCATGTCTACTACTCAATTTCTTTTGTGTGTTCAGATATTTTAATGCGATGTGATCTGTGAACAAGAAAAACTCCTTTGGCACTAAATAATGTCTCCAATGTCGCAAGGCTTGCACAAGTGCATAAAACTCTAGATCATATGTGGAATAGTTCTTCCTTGCCTCATTCAACTTTTCACTAAAAAAGGCGATTGGTTTACCTGCTTGGCTAAGAACAGCTCCAATACCTACATGTGAGGCATCACAATCAACTTCAAACACTTTTTTGAAGTCTGGTAATGCTAATATGGGAGCTTCAATTACCTTCTTCTTTAGAAACTTGAAACTTTCTTCAGCCTCATTGGTCCACATGAATTCCTTTCCTTTGGTACAATCTGTTATGGGTGCAACAATACTGCTAAAATTTCGAATAAACTTTCGATAAAATGTGGCCAGACCATGAAAACTTCTTACCTCTGTTATGCTCTTAGGACTAGGCCATTCCAGAAATGCTCTAACCTTCTCTAGAAATGCTCTAACCTTCTCTGAATCCATCTTGATACCTTCTACAGAAACAATAAATCCCAGAAATACCAGACTCTCTTGCATAAAGCTACACTTTTTCAGGTTTGCATAAAGTTTCTCTTTCCTCAACACATCCAATATGATCCGCAAATGCTGCAAGTGCTCCTCTTTGCTCTTACTAAAAATTAAAATGTCATCAAAATAAACTACAACCAACTTACCAATGTAAGGTCGAAGCACTGTATTCATCAATCGCATGAAGGTACTGGGTGCATTAGACAACCCAAATGGCATCACCATCCACTCATATAATCCATCTCTAGTCTTGAAAGCAGTCTTCCATTCATCCCCTTCTTGGATCCGAATTTGGTGATACCCACTTCTCAAATCAATTTTACTGAAATACTGGGCCCCTGCAAGAACATCCATCATGTCATCCAAGCAAGTTATAGGGAACCAGTATTTGATGGTAATTCTATTGATTGCGCAGCTATCTGTGCACATCCTCCATGTACCATCTTTCTTTGGTGTTAATAATGCTGGTACAGCACATGGACTCATGCTTTATCGCACAACACCTTTCTTCATAAGCTACATCACCTGCTTGTTGAGTTCTGCATGTTGTGTAGGGCTCATCCTATATGCTGCCTGATTAGGTAAAGATGCTCCCGGATTTAGATCAAGATGATGTTGAATATCTCGCTTCGGTGGAAGACCATCAGGTAGCTCATCAGGTATAACATCACTATATTCTTTGAGTGCCTTTGCTACTTCAGCAGGTATTGGTATCCCTCTTCCTTCCTCCTTTTGTACCATTAATGCATAACAGAATCCCGTCACCTTCATCTCCTTAACAAGCTCTCTTTCAGACAACATATTCTTAGCTTACCCTACATCCTTAAGGGGTAATAAGATGACTTTCGATCCCTCCTTCCAAAATGAATATGTATTCCTTTCCCCATCATGCATGACCTTTCTGTCATATTGCCAAGGCCTCCCCAATAATACATGATATGCATCCATTCGGATGACATCACACCAGACCTCATCTTTGTAAGTTTTGCCTATAGAAAACTTGATCAGGCACCTCTTATCAACAGTAACTTCATTCCCCTTCTTAAACCATGCAATACGGTAAGGGTGAGGATGTTTCTCACACTGTAAATTCAACTTATCTACCATCTCTCTGGAAACCATATTCTCACAACTACCGTTGTTAATAATAACTTGACATACCTTTCCTCCTGAGGTGCATCTGGTCCGAAAATTATTGGTTTGAAGCCATGAGCCATCAGAGCTTTGAATCTATGTTTTCTCCTTCTCTAGGATTATCAAGGTTTTCCTTATTATGAGGTTTTCTCCTATGTCTAGGAGAACTTCTAAATCTGCTCCATCATTTTCAGATTTAGCTAAAATCACCTTGGATGGTCCTCCTTGATTTCTATCTTGCATGTTAAAATCCGAGCACTCAAATGCTCTGTGGCCTTCTTCCCCACACCTAAAACAAGTGAATGGTCTCCTTTGGCTTTCCCATTCTCTACTGCCACCATAACCTCTTCCTCTTTGAAACCCTCGTCCTCATTGTAGATTAGAGGACTCCAGGCAGGTATCATCTTGCTTCTCTACTCCTTGGGATGAATCTCCCCTACCATAACTTGAACCGCCACGTGGAGGAGATGAAGTACCCCTTCTTCCTCGTCTATTCCTTGAAAATACTATTTGTTTTGCTTTTCTTCTACCTTTAGAGCCAGCTGATAGGCCTCTTCCATACTGTCGATCCGGTGCATGCTTAATTCATCCTGAATTGAAAACTACAATCCATTTACATACCTAGCAGCCATTTGTGCATCAGATTCTTGATGCTCAACCCGAATGGACAACTGGTAAAATTCATCTGTGTAATCTTGTACGGTAGATAAGTTTTGCTTCAGATTTTGAAATCTGTGAAATAGAGTTTGTGCATAGTCTAAAGGCAAAAACTTTTCTCTTAATTTCTTCTCCATCTTGCTCCAAGTTTTGAATTTCTCTTTTCTTTTCGTCGTTCGCTCCTTTTGTAGATGATCCCACCAAATCATTGCATGACCCTTTAACTTAGTGCATGCAAACTTAACTTTTTTTCCTCTATCATAGATTTCCACTCAAAAAATTTCTCCATCTCATTCAGCCAATCAATCAGCTCCTCTGGTTTAAGACTACCTGCATATTTTGAAACTTCAACTTTAATTCCTTCATTCTTCCCTTCTAATGCCCTAAGCATCCTCTCTTCAAAATTTCCATGATTTACTAGCTCTTCTTCAAACTCTTCAGACTGATCTGTATCTCCTTCATCTGAACCTTCTTCAAAATTATCTTCCCTTTGCCTCAATCTCTGATTTTCCATTATATTCGTGAGCTCTGCAACCTGCCTTTGGAGGTTTTACATGTCTCTATGCATCTGAGCAAGACCTCTTCCTCTTCCTCTCCCAACCATCTTCCTGCTCTGATACCAGATGATGTAGCCAGTTAAAACATAACCAATATAACAAAGAATAATCAGAAATAAACACAAGTCTAGATCAAATGTTCTTCATTATTCTTCTGCAACTCCAGCCATTCTGCCATTACAATGAAAAATTCCTTATTTTAAACAATCACCAAAAATTTCCTTTTTGGGCAGATTTTTACAAAATCCGAAAATTGCCATTTAAGGAAATTTTCAAATCTATCCCAAAAATCACGAAATCTTCTAGAAATCTAAAAAACATTCCTACGACACAAAAAAACAACTTTCTAATCTCAAAAAGATTATGAGCTCAAAATTAACTAAAAAACCAACTTTCTAAAAAACCGAAAAAAGAAAGTAAAAGCCAATTTTGAGGCCTTAGATGAAGGAATCCAGCCCTGAAAATTTGATTTTTTGGAGGCCCTACCGAACTAGATTTTGCTGGCAATCCAATCAACTCCTCAAGATCTACGTCCACGTAAAATTTCAGCCCAATCGGACAACCGAGTCAAAAGTTATAACCCGGCGAAGTCCCTACATCAGTATCAATATCCATATCTTGACTATCATTAAGTTTTTTATCATTATCAGCAAGCGAACCTTTAGATTTCTTAAAAGCAATATTTTCCTCAAAGGTAACATCTCTACTTACCTCAATATACCTTTGCCCTGGAATGTAGACTCAGAATGCTTTGGAAGATTCACTGTATCCAACAAGGATACCTTTCTTCCCGGATGGCTCTAGCTTAGTTCTCTTTTCCTTTGGCACATGAATAGACAGGGCTTCCGAAAATCCTTAGGCGGCTGATATCAGGTTTGACTCCAGTGAAGGCTTCTTCAAGAGTCATGTTCTTCAACACACGATGAGGACATCTATTCTGAATATACACTGCAGTCTTAGATGTCGCGGCCCATAAGAAGGTTTGCAGATCCTGATCATGAATCATTGCCTTAGCAGCTTCAACAATGGATCTATTCTTTCTTTCAGCCACACCATTTTGTTGAGGATTGTAGGGAACACAGAACTCCCTCTTAATTCCTGTCTCTACACAAAAGTCATGAAAACTACCTGAGGTGTATTCACCTCCATTGTCAGACCTTAAAACTTTAATTCTTTTTCCAGATAGATTTTCAACTAAAGCCTTAAATTCTTTGAACCTACTTAGTACTTCATCAAATTCTTTAGTTTTCAAAAAGTAAATCCAAGTCTTTCTAGAGAAATCATCTATGAATATAACATAATATAAGAATCCACTAAGTGAAGCAACAGACATAGGTCCACATAAATCAGAACAAGTGCTAATTTTTCTTTAGCTCTACTTTCACTTTTATGAAATGAACTTTTAGTGTTCTTACCTAAAGCACAACTTTTGCAAATATCATCATGAAAGTGACTAAGTTTAGGCATACCTTTGACCATCTTCTCAAATGAGGGAAGTGCTTGGAAGTGTAGATGACCAAGCCTTTTGTGCCATAGTTCGTTGGATTCAGGAGCCTCATGAATGAGGGCTTGAACAGGACAAGTTGAAAGCTTGTATAAACTATTATATCTATTACCAATAACACGAGCAGATTTAAAACTAGATTTCTTATGCCATGCAAGTACTCTACCCTCAGAGAATGCTACTTGATAACCCTTATCTTCTAATGCAGAAATGGAGATAAGATTCCTTTTAATTCCACGTACAAATAAAATATCACTGAAATGTAGAGAGATTCCAGAATCTAAATTTAAAGAAGTATTACCAAAACCTCTTACCGAATATCGCGCATCATCACCAATTACCACATGAAGATTAGACTCTTTTTCTATCAAGTCTGAGAGGTGCTCCCGGTATCCCGTGATGTGCCTGGATGCACCACTATCTATAAGCCAAGTGTTGCTATCACTCGGCACATTGCTTGATAAGGCAGAAATGAAGAGGAAGTCTTCATTATCCTTCGGTTCTATGACTTCATTTAGGTTTGCTTCTCCTTGCTTAGGCTAATATTGACATTCTTTCACATAGTGACCAAACTTGTCACATCTGAAGCAGCGAATGCGTGAAAGATCTCTTGGCTTCTTCCTTGAATCATGATTGGCCGAAGGTCTGAAGTCTCTATTCCTCTTGAAGTTGCTCTTCTTCCAATTTCCACCTTTCTTCTTGACAGATTGGGCTGCAAGCATATGATGAACTCCTCCATGAGAGCTTCTAATTGCTCCCTTAGCAGCCAGCCGAGATTCTTCTTGGATGCAATCTCCCCTCAAACGTTCAAACTTGGGAAGCTCAATCCTAGCACTGATTCCTTGAATGAATGGTTGCCAAGCTGGAGGAAAACCATTGAGGGTAGTCAAGGTAAGATCGTTGTCTTCAACTTCTTTCCCAACTGTTGAAAGTTGATCCTTTAGATCAGTCATCCTTATGAAGTAGGAGCTGATGGATTCCCCTTTCTCCAATCAGATGTGAGTGAGTTGATTCCTCGAGGCAAGAATGCGGCTAGTGTTGTTGACTTCATACATCTTCTCCAATGTGCTGAACATCTCTCTAGCAGACTTCATCTTGGAGATGGATGACACAATATGATCTTTGACGGAATCAATGATCAACCTTCGAGCTTGAAAGTCCTTCTTCCATTCTTCCTTTTCCTTTTCATCAGTAGGTTCTTCAGCATCCTTGCTAACATGTTCAGCAAGATCATTCAAAGCCATCATCATTCTGACCTTCCATGAGGTGTAATTTGCAGAACCTTCCAACCTGTCTTCAGCCCTAAGAGAAGAAGCCATGTTGTCTAAACTTTTGAACAGTAGGTTAGACTGAAAAATAGTAAAATTGATAAATCTGATCACAACTATTTACGAACCAAGCTCTCATACCATGTTAATTCTAGTGATCAGAATTAAGTAAACTCAAAAATTAATTTGAAATGCAAACACACATAACACGGAAGACACCAAAATACCCTGGGAAAACCTCCCTTTTGGAGGAAAAACCCAGCATCAAAGATCCAGATCAGATCTTTTAATCATAAGCATATTACATGTACAATATAGATCAGATTACTTATCTGATTGTGCTATCGATCTAGGGCAGATTCACAGAGACTTTTCCCAAATCAAATCAATACTGTTGCAGGATATCAATTTTGCTGTCTCAAAAGGGGCAGAATATCGACACTACTTGGAGAGGAAGATCGCAGCAATATGAAGACACAAATTCGCCTAGCAAGATGCCTAACAAATTCGCCCAATAATCAAACCAGGTCGCAGCAGAATGGAGGCTTAGATCGCTCACCAACTTCGTACAATGATACCCAAGTTCGCACAAACTGATTACGTGATTCAATGATCAGATTCGCTCAAGGTGACAACTTTGGATGATAGGAGATTCAGTTCGCATAAGACAGATGAGATATTCGCTTGATAGATGAGATGCTTGATGTCTAAGATGAATCTTGTATATATACAAGATGCATCCTCATAATTTACCCGTCGGCTAGGCAACATTGCCGCCCTTTTACATATTCAAATTACATTTTACAATCTGCCTTTAGTTCCCAATTTGGGGCCTATATTAATTTTACAAGTTACAATATTGTTCAATTTGGGCCCAGCCCAATAGTACATGTAATCGCTCAAGTTATTACAATATATTAAAATTTTAATTGCCACTAGGCAAAATTAAAATTTAATCAAGTATAATCCGAACTAGCTATCTATTTTCAACACTCCCTATTAGCTAGCGAGAATTATAGCGAGTAACCATATCATATTGTAATAACACGTCATGGACCTTTTCATGAAATCCATCTTGCATTGCCCGCAGAGGATGGATCCACCTTGCATTTCCCGCAGAGGGTGGAGGAGGTCTTTCACCTCAACTTCTCCCTGAGAAGGATTTAATCAAGTATAATCCGAACTAGCAATCTACTTTCAACAATTTTGGTGGAGAACAGAACGTGTGAACAAATTTGCTCTTGTATATACTATTGTTCCTATTGCACTAGCATTATAAATGACTTATATCAGACCTTTATATGACTATGTTGCCTTTGAGACTGATCTATCTACAACTTCATGATGTTATGATATGTTTTCAAGTGATCTTGGAGTGTTACAAGAGAAGTTGCAGACTTGGGTGTGAGTTGAGTGCTTGATAGTGAGTTCGTTGGGTGATTATCCTTGTTGTTCCACCTATTACAATGGTGTTTTAAGTGCATTTCCAAACCACAACCAGCCTACCTAGCCCTCCAATTAAAGTATAATATTGTTATCTCATAGCTAGGAAGTTGGAGATTCGATACTTGGCACTATTTGTTGAGACATGGACCAACTAGGACTCGAACCTAGGACCTTCCATACGCTGTTGGAGTGCTCTACCACTGAGCTACCGGCCCCCTCTTGGACCAGTCCATTGTCGGTCCAGGTGTGGCTTATTTCCAACACCAACACCCCCCCTTAAGCCACACCTCTCGTGTGCTTGAGGCTCCTAGCCTGGACCTGGCTCTAATACCATGTTGAAGTTTTATCAGATTTGAATATAGGATATTTTAAATTTAAGAATGTAATCTCCAAGTCTTATTACAGTATTATCAATCACTAAGAATATTAATTTATTATAATATGAACTGTTGTTCCAATGATCGATTTATAATAATATCGATCTCTCTACAAATGCTGTTTTAAACAAAGAAACAATCGATATATTACTTGTCGATTTTACCAGCATACGGGCTGTTGTGATGAAGGTGGCAGTCGGGCTTGTGTCAACACTTAATATTTTTGTATGTTCACAAGTACCGATTGACCACCTCTACATATAGAGGGAGACATGCCTACGTAGAGGCATGCCTCTACGTGGAACATGTCCACGTAAAGACATGTCTCTACGTAGATATGTCTTATCGGCTGTGATAGTCACGCTGATACATAACAAAGGTTAATCGATTGTTATCGATTCCAATTTGCATTTGATACCGATACACTTTAATAATATGATTCGCTTAGAATATATATCTGATCGATACTCAATATCGATATACATATGATTAATTTACAATCATATTTCATACATTAATAATTAAAGCAAGAATCTTATTAAACATATAAAGCACATAGTTTGATTAATACTTGTAAAGGATAGATATCAAATGCTTAAGGCCGATAGGCCAATTAAGCAATTGATTTCATCAGTTAGAATAATCTGACCGAAGCTACAAAACATTAACACTATTGTGGGTGTTTACAGAAGTTTGATATACATCAGCATTTATATCAGATGTTAATTAGTGATAAGTTTGCATATGAACTAACATTGTAATGCTTTGGATGGTCATACCACCGAAAGCCATCTTTTTCTTGCTTTCTAAATCGTAACACTGGATGGTAGTACCCACAGTGAGTTTATTCTTAGTTTAATGTTGATACTTACCCCATTAAGCAAGTAGTTTATTGTAATCGCTTACCACTAAATAAGTGGAAGAAGCTTTCTTTTACCTTTCAATATTGTATAAGCTTTCCCACTGAAAAGTGGATGTGCCCATGAGATTTCCCACCAAAAAGTGGAAGTGCCATTGTAATGTTGGTCATTGCTGCTACCAGAATATGTTGTTGTCATTGATGTCAACATATTCCTGTGATTTATTGCTCTGGTGATTGCAAACTGGTTTATTGGGATCATGGTTTGGTATATGGAGTATTTCTAGTATCATTATATCTTTTTGTATTGATTTTGGTGATCCGGAACGCCTAATTGATCATATCATATGATCCAGTTTGCAGTTTACTTTTCTGATCAGTGCTTTCCAAAGTTCGGTATTTCCTCCAGTATATTCCGGTGTGATCAGATCTTGAGCTGAGTTCTTGGGAGATTGTTTGAGGTGGTCGTGTGTATCTTCAGTTCAGATGGTTCCTGATTTGGCGCTCCGCAAGTTATCTTTCCTCGTGACAGTTGTTGCTATTTGACTGTTCTTGAGGTTGAGATGGTGATCGATGAAGATTTGATAAGTGGACTTGGTGCAGTTGTTACTGATGATTATAACGTGCTTGTTGGTGTTTCCTAATTGTGTCCTATTTGTTTTGATGATCTCCATTGATCATTGTGCGAGTTTTTGGTGATTTTGTTGAACCAATGATGTTCTTCGTGTTATGCGGTATTCCTGGTGGTGTAGCGTGTTGCGGTTGATCTTGACATAATTTCCGATGGTGATGAGTGTTTGGAGATTTAATTTAGGTCCATGTTATGTCATGTATGTCATTATATTGGTCCAATGGTCGATATTTGTATCATGTGATGTAATTTTGTAATTAGGTGTTGAGGGTTTAGCCGACCTTGTTGTCAAGGTTGATGAATTGTATAAATAGGTGTCATATTCATGTAATTTTGGTATGGATGTTCATTCTGCATTATCAGAGAGTGGTGTTTGTGTGAACAAGGATTCATCTTTTGGTATGGTGTATTGAGCAGAGTTTTCGAGTGATGCAGAGCAGACATATGTGCCTAACCGAAACTGTCATCAGGGATTAGCAGATACTGTTATTGCAGTTCATTTGATTCCGGATTGTTGTCCGATCATTTTCTAAGTCAATGAGACTTCTTTGTAAGGTAGTGAACCTTCCCTGAGGGTTGTAGCCTTCCGGGTTATCGTATCTGTTAATGATTTGTAGCTTTGGTCGAATTACTCCTATCGTTGAAATCAAATGCATAAGTTGCCTATCGGCCTTCAGCATTTGATTACTATCCTTTCCTTGTATTTTTACTATGATTGTTGATTGTCTTAATTCATGATTAACTACAGTGTTGGTTGAAAATTTTGTACACTTAGGGGAAATATACAAAATTGTGGTTTCAACCACAGCACACGAGTAAAAACTCTCCTAATTAAGGGAAGGCTCCCCCTATCTAACTAAAACTGAAATAAAAATAGGATGGGACAGCAGTCTTCCTTCTTTCTTCAAGAAAGACAATATCCTTTTCTCTTCACAGAAAAGGATAGCGATTGAATATGAACAGCAGTAATTACTTTCAAGTGAAATGAGAGAAAGGAAATGAAGTTTCCTGAAAGCGCAAAGACTTCCGTCACTTCCTTCGGGACGGGACAGCAATATCAAGCTCAAAGACTTGACTATTGGAAGTCCTATCTACCCTTTGCTATACTAAAATTTACAATGAATAAAAGATAACAGCTCAAAGACTGGAATAATCTATTCTTTCAACATAAAGACAAGAAATAATGCGAGCTCAAAGACTTGCTGCTATTTCTTATCAAACAATAATTTTCCTCAAGAATGGACGCAAGCTCAAAGACTTGTTGTTCCTTCAAGAGAGTTTCCTATTCTAATTAATCTTCTCTACTTGCAGCTCAAAGACTTCAAATCAGATTGGACTAAGCTCCTTTAGAAACACTTTGCATAGAAGAAATAAAAAGATTCAAACTCAAACATGTAGCTCAAAGACTCAAAACTTGAGTAATCCTTCTTTATTATTCTTCCAAAACCTTCAATTCACATTCATAAGCTCAAAGACTTCTTGCTGTAAATTTGGCAGAGTTTTTGCTTGCTTTCCAAAAAGATAAAAATTACAATGGACCTCTCAAGTATTTATAGAATAGGAGCCTTGAGAAAAAGGTGGGAGGATCCTAACTAACTTGAGAGATTCTCTCAACCACCAAGACTTATTCAATAAATAACTGAGACTTCATTAACTAACTAAGAGTTACTCTAACTAACTACAGTCCTAATCGGACACAACTTGTTGTTAACTTACATGTAATTACAAAAGTACAAGTAATGTGTAACTTGCATTTTACATAAACTACTTTTACATGTATCTTGTTAAAACAAAATTACAACTAAGAAATTACAAAAAGAGAGAAGATTCAACTAAGTGCTGAAAAACACTTAAGTTGAATTTTGCGAAGACATGAATCCTTGAAACTTCAGGATGCTTGCTTGTAGTTCCTCGGGATTCGGTTCATGAGTATTCTTAGCAACTACCATAGTCTTCACAATAGTGTCGTGGCAGCGGAGAAGCGCGGAATTGTCTTTATCCAAGATGGACTGAATCTCATGCAAGAAGGCTTGGTGTTTCATCAATGTTTGAATTGAAACTGCTGAGAATTGTTCACTTCTCCATTCACTGTGAATCCTCATCTGTAAATCTGCAAGAACCTCTTCTTCTGGAATTAGCTCTCCATCCTGACTTACTATGTTGCAAGAGACCCTTTCACAATGTGAAACAATACCTTGATAAATTTCATCCCAGAATTTCCTTGCATCGCTGATCTCTTCGATGAGGGATTTAAGAACAAGAGTTTTATTTTCCATGAGTTCCTCGAATTCCAAGTACATGACCCTGGAAGAAATGATGGCGTGATCCTGCAGGATATTGAGCTATTGTTGGGGCATGGTACGCCAGATTGCCAGACTTTTCTCAACACTTTCCAGATTCTTTTTGAAAGTGTTAGAAGTCTGATCCAATTTCTCCTCAATGGTTTCCAGCTTAGACATTATTTGAAAAATGTCTTTTATAACTTGCACGCATTGATCATGAAGCTGATCAACCCAGGAATCCAGTGCTTGTACTTTCTGAGCAGCTCTTTCCACTCCACGAATCGATTCTTGGGAACCAGAAGAACCAATAGAGTTACTCCCTTCGGCAGCAGGTTTTGTGATTTTATGGATGGCTGTCATGAGCTGTCGATTTTCTTCTTCTAGCTTGTTTTTCTTAGCAAGAAGATCGTCACATCTTTGCACTAGTGAAGCAACAGAAAACTGGGCATCATGTTTAATAACCTCATGTGTTTGCTTGCCCAATTCTACCTTTGTAACCCTATAATCAGCAGCTGACATTTCCTCAAGTGGTTTATCCGCAATAGGTTCCACAATTTCAGCTACCTTCATCTTGTTGCTATCAACAGTTACCCTGGAAATAGTCTTCGCCTTCTTAGCAACTTTGGATCTGGACTGTTTGAGTTGCTGGTAGTCGAAGGCATCAGGTGAGATCTCTTGCTTCTTTCTTTTCGGGGTGAAAGAACTAAGCCATGGAGGCAAAGTCATCAACTCACTTCCTGTAGCAGCTGTAGGCAAAGGAGAAGCAGTTTCTGTTTGAATCACTGTGGTCACCCTGGGAGGAATATCTGTTTGAATAGCAACTATGTTTTGCTCAGTTACCAACGGACATGAAGATTGCCTCATGAATTCTTCAAAACCAGAAGTGGAAGTGTCAATTTCTGATAACTGAATGCAAATGGGAATATCTTCAGGAACTTTCAACATACTTTCTCGCTGTTGATCAGGAGAAGGCTCGTATGCTGAAATTGGAACTGCATTCTGAGGAGACTCATCAATGAGCAAATCAGGAGGAGAAAGAGGCGTCTCAATGGAAACTGGAGGAATGACCTCGTGAGGCGTGTCTAGAACTGGAGACCTAGGCGCATCATCAGATTGCTGCCCCTCTTTTGGATTATCCAGATCAACCACCTGAACATGGAACCGCGATTTCTCCTTCCCACGAGTAGTTGTTTCTTCAGGTGGAAGCACTACTGCACGACTAACTCGTAATTTGATCCTTGTGCTTGAAGATGAAGCACCCTCCTTATTATCAATCTGGATCTCAGACTTCCGTCCAAGAGGCCCTGTAGAATCATCTTCCTTCCCAACCTTGATTTTGATAAGTCTAACAGCATTGCTTTTCAACCATGCGTTAGTGTTGGCCAAGATGGGCTGAAATCTGTCAAGAATGGAGACGCACTCTTTATGTGACCATTGAATCAAAGGAAGTGGAGCTTCCTCAACCCTCCGTGAAATGTATTCAGGATCAAGTATACGCCCGTCATCAATCATCCCTTGTGGGATATCTGCCAAGTTCAAGTCAACAATTTGCTCAACAGTGAGCCTGCAGTAATCCATCTTCAGGACTTCAGCTTCTGTGCGAAGATCTGCCCAGATGTCTTCAATGCGATCAACATGTACAAAGGATTTCTTGATCTTTTCCTTCATACCTCTATAATCAAAATCAGCCCTAGGTTTGAACCTCTTAAGCTTGATTTCCTGCAATTCAACCTCCATGGCCTTAGCCTTCACAGATGTGACAAGGGAGTATTGACCAATTTTCAATGGATTTGTGCTGGAGATTCCCATTCCGACCTTGTGTCTAGCAGACTGAAGAGTATGAACAGCCATAATCTGTCTTCCCAACTCCATAAGAATTATCCTATCGGTCGGGTATCTTGGAAGCATGTATGGTTGTCCATCATAGCACCCAATCCTCATGTAGGTGAAGGTGGGAAATTGCAGGAATAAGCAGCCTTACTCAGATACCTTGACCCATGCTTCATCTGACACTCGTTTATTTCGGAGATCCATGTCAAACTGACACATAAAATATCCAAAGAATGCGTCTTGGACTCTTCTGAAATGTAGTCTGCTAGGTTTCAAGGGCAGCTGGTCATAATATTCCCAAACTGGTATGAGCGAGCGATCACCCTTGGTAGAAAGACCTGGAAAGTGTCTAAGTGATGCTGCTAAATATACCGAATAAGAATTCATAAAGAAGGTCATAGTGGTAGGAACTGCTGCAAGTTGTTCGCACAAAGCATCGCTGATGATTTCACCCCATGAACTGTGATGCGACTGCCGTATGAACATGATGAATTGATACATCCGTGGCTCAAAGACATTAGAGTGCTCAAGGCCTATCATTCTGCTGAGAAGAGTGATGGTGTCTCCTATCTCCCACTTGAAATCACAACGGTACAACTTTGCCCATCTTGAGAAGGAAGGACGTGGCTCATGAATCCACTTATTGATGTGGCGCTTGCAATCTTTTTCTCTTTTCACATAATACTCTGCTACACTTTCTTTGGTGATTTCCATATAAACAGGTGCAGGAGGTATTTTGAACACCTTCTCGATCGTATCCGCATCAAGACGAATTATGGCTTCACCATCATCATTTTTTATGACTCTTGACTCTTTGTCAAAATGATGGGCGCATGCAAGAATAAATTCAGGTTCTAGGGCAGCCACTGGGAAAGAAGACTCATGATGGATATGGCTGTCCAACAGCCACTGCAAGTTGTTATCCTGTGGATCTTCTACCCTGTGAATGAATTCCGCCATATCAACGTGCCCTATTTCTGTATCCCTGATACGATCCAATGGAGAAGATACCTGGGAAGGTGCAATCTCATTCTGGTATTTGTCATATTTGTATTTCATTTTCTTTGGAGTTGGCGATGCCGGCAAATCTGACATTGATTGCGAACCTGGAATGCTGTGATGAAGACTTAAAAGGGTTAAGGCCACATCATAATCAGCTGCAAATATCATTTTTTCTTTTTTCAAATGGGTAAAACTTTGATCTCTAAATTTCACGGTTTTGTGAGAAGAAGAGGGAAGACATGTAGAAATGGGAAAATCTTGACTTTGACCAATTTCGGATCTTGGGGGAATTTTCGTAAGTATACAAGTTGGAAAGTACGTACATGCAATCGGGATTTTAAAACCCGAATACAAGTATACTTGTAAATTCGAAAATGGAGAAACGGATGGAAAATGGGGTTTTGACTTGCGGGAAATGATGGAAATGAAAAGTGCGGATATGGGGAACGTGGATGGATAGAAATGGGAATATCCGGGATAGTCATTTTCATGAAAATGGGAAGATCTTTTCAACATGTAATCCGGTTTTCAAAATCCGAATTTGCAAGAGAGAGGTATTTCACATTTTTCAAGCTTGGAAATTTAACCAAAAATGATTAATTTTCTCAACCGTAAGGGAAGAACAAGAATTTCCAGCGAACTTGCAATCGAGATTAAAAATCTCGAATACAAGTTAAGATGGAATTTTGAGAAGAATAGTGCAATTTAACAATTGCATTTTAGAGGGAAGATTTGTTTCATGAAAACCAATTTTAAGGGAAGAACAACACATGCGAAGAACGTAACAAGAAACGAAAAATGAAGAAGACATGAAAATAATAAAAAGAAGAGAAGAAAGGAAGAACATACCTTGATTGGAAAATCAAAATGCTTCTCCAACAATGTAATACTTCTTGAGATGAAGAAGCAAAACTGAACTATTAAACCCTTATCACGTTTTTGTGAAAATGCCCCCAAAAATGGCAGCAATCTTAAACTTGCAAGAGTAAAATGCCAATGAAAGTGTTCCTTCCGGGTTTGTTGAAGCAAAACGATCAAGGTATTTGCTGGAATAATAACACCAAAGGTGTTTGAAGAGATATTAATGCCAAAGGATTAAACACGCAGCCAAGAGAGAGTCACGTTTTTGTTAAAACGTGGCATTTATCGCATATTGCACATTCAATGCACCATTAAATGGTGCGAAACCTTTCTTACCCTCCACGCCTTAGGAAGAAAGGCCAAAACGATTTAGGAGTGTGGGCAACATTGAAGATTTAACCGCTCAAATCATGGCATTCATGAGGCATGTTAAAAAAAAACGCAGTTGCTGTTTCTTAGGGTAAAAACCAGCGGATTTGTCTTTGAAATGGCATGATAGACGTCAAAAAATGCAAGAAGATAGGATGAAAACTCAAAACGCCCCCATCATCCAACGATTCATCCACGAATTTCGCCTTGAAAAAGTCCAAAATCGCTTCATTCTTGCATTTCGGGTTTTGAAAAATGAATGACAAGTTCGATTTTCTTCAAAAGGAAGCAAATCAGGTTTTAAACATAAAATGACAAGTTCGATTTTCTCCTTTTTCCTTTTCATGCTCAAAATCGGGTTTTAAATATAAAACAACAAGTTTAAAATTTCACTTTTTCACTCATTAAGCCAAAATCGGGTTTTTTTGGACAAATGACAAGTTTAAAAATTGTCAAAAATGAACTTTATGCTAAAATCGGGTTTTGAAAGACAAACTGCAAGTTTAAAATTCCTTGTAAGGGGGAAATAAAATCCCTACAACAAGTATTAAACACTTGCACACATGTAATGGGGATTTAAAATCCCTATTACATGTAAAACCCATTAAAGTAGGGGTTTTTTGGACAAACTGCATGTTTACTTGCAGTTGAGCTAAAAAACCCCTATTTTAACTAAAAATGACCAAAAAACAACAAAAAGATAAAAACATTAAATGGGAAACTTAAAATAAATTACAAGTGACATATTTGAAATAAAAAATGCACATGTAAGTGATCAAAAATTCCCCTACAAAGACCACAACAATGAATATCATTAAAACTTGCAGTTTAAAGAAAATTCTCCACCTGCAGTCTGGGTTTTAAAACCCGAATTTGAAGGAAAGGCATAGCAAACGAACTCAGAATTAGACGAAATTCGAAACGTAGTTCGAGAACGGACTGAGGATTAAACCAGTACAAGGATTAGTCATAATTCTGCCTCGGGAAGCGTGCCATAGAGTAATAATTTTTATTTTTTCATAAAAATTTCCTCGTAGTGGTCCTTCATTTTTGGAAACAAAAATGAGAACAACATACAGCAAGATAACTATCATGTATACATGGAACAAGAACAATGGAAAAGCCATGAAAGTGATCGTGGATGCAGTTAGAGACCATATAGTTCCAGTTATTTCAAAGTATGACACAGTATACCACATGTTCAAATCATTTGAAGACATGTATGAAATAAACAATTCCAGTAGAGCTCTCACGTTGAAAAGACAACTCCATCATGTGAAGATGAATAAGGGAGAAACTATCACATCCTATTTTATGAGGATCACTGAATTAAGGGACCAACTTCCTACAATTTGTCATCTAAATGACAACAAGGAATTAACGTTGATGGCTCTAAATGGACTCCAAACATAATGGGAATCATTTATTCAAGGAATAGTTGCACATTCAAAGCTCCCCAAGTTTGATCGGGTGAAGATGGATTGCATTCAAGAAGAATCCAGATTGATCACCAAGGGGATTGACCAAAATATCACCAATGAAGATACTCATGTGTTGAACTCTCACTCTCACAAGAAAGGGAAAAAGAAGAACTTCAAGAGGAAAAACGACAAGGGCACCACTAGAAAAGGCTCTTCCAAGAAGAGGAGAGACATATCCCAAGTACAGTGTTTCAGATGTGATAAGTATGAACATTATGCCATGAAGTGTCTGGATAGGCCAAAACAACAAGCCTCCATTGTTGAAATTGAAAAAGATAACATGGAGAATGAACCCGAGAAGTTTGTCTTCTATTCAGCCTTATCAAGCCAAGTCTCAACCAGCCTCAACACCTGGGTGATTGATAGTGGACCCTCGCGTCATATCACCGGATTCAGAGAACACCTAGACACTATGGTGGAGAATTCTGATGAGGAAGTAACTATTGGGGACGATTCTAACTACCCAGTCAAAGGGATTGTAACCTGTAACATAAATCTGAAATCAGGCATATCTCTACAGCTCACAGGAGTACTATTTGTGTCGGGGATAAAGAGAAATCTAGTATCCATTTCTGCACTTGAAGACAAAGGGTATAGGATAACATTTATGGAAGGCAAAGTTCTAGCATGGCTAAAGAACTCCACAATCAAGAAGGCTCATACTATAGGGGTCAGACACGGATGCCTCTACAAACTATGCACTACTCCCACTCAAACCCTAATTCATGAGACTTCAAATTCAAACGAGATTTGGCACAAAAGATTAGGGCATCTGCATTTTCGTGCTCTACCCTCCATAGAAAAAATGGTGATTGGTTTGCCTAAGCTAAATCAAAATCATGAAGGAACATGCAAAGGTTGTGCCCTAGGAAAGAATACAAAAGGAACTTTCCACAATAGTAATAGCAAATCTAAAAATGTATTAGAACTAATTCATTCTGATTTATGTGGACCCATGTCTATAACCTCTATAGGAGGATTCTTGTACTATGTAATATTTGTACATGACTTCTCTAGGAAAACTTGGATATATTTTCTTAAATGTAAAGAGTCTGAAGAAATCCTTATGAGGTTAAAGGAATTCAAAGCTGTTGTAGAAATCATATCAAGGAAGAAAATCAAAACATTAAGGACAGACAATGGGGGGGAATATACTTCACATATTTTTAAGGAGTTTTGTGTAAATGCTAGGATTAAGAGTGAGTATACTATACCTTATAATCCCCAACAAAATGGGGTGGCAGAAAGAAAGAATAGGACTACAGTAGAAGCTGCTAGAGCTATGATGTATGATCAAAACTAGAAACTTCATTTTGGGCCGAAACCTCTAGGACAACTATCTGTTGGTTGAAAATTTTGTACACTTGGGGAAATATACAAAATTGTGGTTTCAACCATAGCGTGTGAGTAAAACTCTCCTAATTAAGGGAAGACTCCCCCTATCTAACAACAACTTTGAAAATAAAATAGGATGGGACAGCAATTTTTCTTCTTCCTTCAAGAAAGACAATATCCTTTTCTCTTCACAGAAAAGGATAGTGATTTGATATAAGCAACAGTAACCACTTTCAAAATGAAATGAGGGAAAGAAAATGAAGTTTCCTGAAAGCGCAAAGACTTCCGTCACTTCCTTCGGGACGAGACAGCAATATCAATCTCAAAAACTTAATTATGTGAAGTCCTATCTACCCTTTTCTATATTAATGCTATCAAGAACAAATTATAACAGCTCAAAGACTGAAATATCTTATTCTTTTCTACTTAAAAGAATGGGAAGTAGTATAAGCTCAAAGACTTACAGCTATTTCTCACAAAATCTACTCTTAAATTCTCCTAAGAACAAGTGAAAGCACAAAGACTTACAGCTTCTCTCAACAAAATATTTATTTTAATCTATATTAACCTCAACTACTTGTAGCACAAAGATTGCAAATCAGATGTGATTAAGCTCTTTAAGAAACACTTGCAAGAAAGATAATATTGAACACAAACTCAAGAATGTAGCACAAAGACTCAAAGCTTGAGCAATTTCCTTCTATTCCTTTCAATTCTTGAATTTACACATGAAAGCTCAAAGACTTCTTTGCTGTAAATTTGGTAGAGTTTTTGCTTGCTTTCCAAATGATAAAGATTACAATAGACCCCTCAAGTATTTATAGAAGAGGAGCCTTGAGAAAAAGGTGGGAGGATCCCAACTAACTTGAAAGATTCACTCAACCACCAAGACTTATTCAATAACTAACTAAGACTTCAATAACTAACTAAGACTTATTCCAACTACAGTCCTAATTGAACACAACTTGTAGTTGCTTTACATGTAATTACAAAAGTGCAAGTAATGAGTTAACTTGCAATTACAAAGTTTTTTTTTTTTTTACATGTAACTTGTCAAAACGAAATTACAAATGCATAACTAAAACTATTCCATGTGTCTAAAGACGGGACTCTAACTGCATCATCCTTTGTCTGTGATGATCTTCATGTCACTTCAGGATGCTAGAAATTGAAGTATTCTGGATTGGTAAAGACATCTTGAACCGGAACGGGAACTTGCATCCTTGTCTTCTTGCTTGGGGTAGTACTATCTTTTCAAGAGGGAAAGGGTCACCTTCCTCTTTTCATGTCATGACCATCTTTGTCTTGAAAGCATTCTATGCTCTCAACCATGAATTGTTCTTGTATCTCTTCTTTGTATCATCCTTCATTCTTGAAATCTTCTTGCAAAATAAGGGCCATGCCTTAATCCATTGATTTGGTAGATCGTGTGTGCAAACCGGACTGACAAGGGAAGAGATAAATTGATGCAAAAAATGGGCTCACAAGTGAATTCCGGGTTTTGGTAGCTGCATTACATGTGTGGGGAAAACAAGAGCATTAACTTGCAATTGTGGAGAACAAACATGCAACTTCATATGTGTAATAGGTAACTACAAGTTTGCACTTGTAACTGGACCTTTAAAACTCATTTTCAAGTGTTTTTTGCATGCATTTTGGACCAATTTTGGGTTATGGATGGCTGACTGCAGGTAGACTTTAAATGGGATAAATGAATGAAGGTGTGAAATGAGTGGATGAAATGGTGGGAATGGTATGTACGGATGATGGCAATGAACATGGATGAAAATGGAAGGATTTTGGGAAGAACAATTATTTTCATTCAACTTGTAATCGGGATTTTGGGAAGAACAATTATTTTCATTCAACTTGTAATCGGGATTTTAAGTCCCGAATACAAGAGGGAAAATGGGGAAGAACAATGCAATTCACAAATTGCTTTGCAAACTTCGAACACAGGAGAAAATCTCTCACAAAGCCGATTTTAGGCAAGAACAAAACAAAACATATAACTATCATGCAGAGAAAGAATCTCTTATAGATAAAAGAAGAAGATTCAAACCCTAGCCACGTTTTTGAAAAAATGCCATATGTATCAAAATGCCCATTAAAAGCATGAAGAATCGGTCAAGTAAAGCACCCAACCTCCACGCCTAGGCAAGACAAGCCAAAACGATTTAGGAAAGACAAGATTCGTGGCACTTGAATGAGACAAATCGTGGCATTTTTCAAAAACGTTTTTGCTGTTAAAACCCCATAAAACCAGCGATATTGTCTTCCAAATGGCATGAAGAGAGTTGGAAAATGCATGAAAATAGCAAGGAATCCAAAACGCCTTCCTCCTCCTAAGATTTCTCCACAAAAATCGGTGGAAATTGTCAACAAAATCCACCAATATTGCTGGTCGGGTTTTTGGCAAAAAACAAGAAGTTTAAAATTGCATGCAATAAGGAAAATCGGGTTTTTGAGAGCAAACAAGTAGTTTAAAATGTCACTTTTTCCATCAACAAGGCAAAATCGGGTTTTAAAAATGCAATTACAAGTTTAAAATTCCCCAATTTGCACTTTATGGAGAAAATCGGGTTTTTTGGGCAAAATAACAAGTTTAAAATGTCACTTTATTTCATTTCTAGGCAAAATCGGGTTTTGAAGAGAGATGTGCAAGTTTAAAATTACTTGTAAAGGGAATAAAATTCCTACAAGAAGTTTTAATAAATTGCACATATGTAATAGGGGTTTAAAATCCCTATTACAAGCAAAAGACATTAAAGTAGGGGTTTTAGAAAAGAATTACAAGTTTACTTGTAACTTATCCAAAAAAACCCTATTTTAACTTAAAAACCCAAAAAGCATCAAGGGGGAAATAAAAGTAAGTTACAACTTCTTTTTTCAATAAAGTGCACTTGTAATTAGCCAAAAATTTCCCTACAAAGACCAAAACAAAAGAAATCATTAAAACTTGCAATTCAAGGAAAATTTCCCACCTGCAGTCGGGGAGAAAAAACCTGAAATTGAAGGAAAGACATAGCAAACGAACCCAAAATGCGATGAAATTTGAAACGTGGTTCAAGGATGGACTAAGGATTAAACCAGTCCAAGGATTAGGCGAAATTCTGCCTCGGGAAGCGTTCCATAGAGTAATTTTTTATTTTTTTTGACAAAAATTTTATGTAATGATCCATTTTTTTTTTTTAAAATGAGGACAACACTGTCTACATCCAAAATAGATGTCCTCATTCACTTCTAGACAACAAAACACCTAAAGAAGCATTCATTGGCATCAAACCCGATATAAGTCATCTAAGAATCTTTGGTTGTCCCGTCTACTTACATATACCTAAAGAAAAAATGTCTAAATTAGAACCCTCGGGCAAGAAAGGAGTGTTTGTAGGCTATAGTGAAGCATCTAAAGCCTATAGGATATACATACCTAGTCAAAGATTAATTGAACTTAGCAGAGATGTCATTTTTGAGGAAGACATTGCTTTCAGGAGATCCAAAAGCTCTCTTGAGATAGAAGATCAAGATCCTCCTTACAATATGGAAGAGGATCATGCTCCTAAGATTCAGAGGGAGACTCTTGAAGAAATTGATAGTGAAGGTCAAATTGCTCCGTAAATGAACCCAGTAATGAAAACCGAAACAGACCTCTTTGGGCTAGGAAGATGATTCAAGAAGCCAAGAATTATACAGCACCAAAGGGAACCTTCAGGGAAAGCAAGAGACCTCATAGATTCTCTAGTTATGTTGCCTTGATGAGTGAGATCATAAATTCAGAACCATCCTGTGTTGAAGAAGCTCTGAATCATCAAGTGTGGAAAGATGCTATGTCAGAAGAGTATCAGTCCATTATAAAAAATGATGTCTGGGACATCGTACCAAGACCTAAAGAAAAATCTGTCGTATCATCAAAATGGCTCTTCAAGATCAAACATGTTGCAGATGATAGCATTGAAAAACACAAAGCCCGGTTTGTTGCTAGAGGTTTCTCTCAGAAAGTGGGAATTGATTATGAAAAGTCTTTTGCCCCTATTGCCCGATACATATCAGTTAGAGCCGTAATTGCTATTGCAGCATCAAAGGGAAGGAAGATCCATCAAATGGATGTTAAAACTGCATTCTTGAATGGCACGATTAAGGAGGAAGTCTATCTAGAGCAACCTGGAGGATTTGTTATACATAATGTTGAATCACATGTTTGTAGATTCAAGAAAGCTTTGTATGGACTCAAACAAGCCCCTAAAGCCTGGTATGAAAGAATTGATCACTACCTCTTGGGGTTAGGGTTTTCCAAGAATGATGCAGATCCAAACCTCTACTTTAAGGTAATTGATGGTGATATGTTAATCCTTATTTTATATGTCGATGACATGTTAATCATAGGAGAAGATCATCTAATTACCCAGTGTAAAAAGGACTTAGCTTAAGAATTTGATATGAAGGATTTGGGTATCCTACATTACTTCCTTGGATTACAAGTTTGGCAACAAGCAGATGGCATCACTCTGAATCAGGGAAAGTATACTATTGACATTTTGAAGAGGATTGGATGATGGAGTGCAGACCCATGTCTACACCTATGGAAACAAATCTGCACAAATTGAAGGAAACAACAATAGACTCACAATTTGCAAATCCCACTCTCTACAGACAGATAATTGAATCCTTGATGTACTTGGTCAAAACTAGACCTGATATTTGTTATACAGTGAATGCACTTAGCCAATTTATGTCTGAACCAAAGGAGATACATCTTGTTGCAGCAAAACACATTCTGAGATACCTTTGAGGCTCAATTGGATATGGTCTTAGATACAAACATGTAGACCTAGATCTACATGGATACACTAACTCAGATTGGGCTGGAAGTGTGGTTGACAGGAAGAGCACATCAGGATGTTGCTTCAGTTTAGGATCAACAATGATCTCATGGATCAGTAGAAAACAATCCTCAGTTGCACAGAGCTCTACAGAAGCTGAGTAGATCGCAGCCTCCATGGGAGCAAGAGAAGCAGTGTGGCTTAGGAAATTACTTGTAGGATTGTTTGGTCAGCCCTTGAATCCTACTGTCATCCATTGTAACAACCAAAGTTGCATCAAGCTTTCAGTGAATCCAGTGTTTCACACATCGAGATTCCTTATCACTATGTTAGAAACATGGTAGAAAGGAATGTGATCCAGTTGGAGTATATTAGTACAAGTGATCAAACAGCAAACATCCTCACCAAGCCAGTCTCCAAGATAAAGGTTGAACACTTTCGGGATAAACTTGGTATGGTTAAAAATGTAAATTAAATTTGAGATTGAGTCTCTAATTATTTTATTTGCACTAATATTTAAAGATGTTTAATGTGTAAACTCTTTTTTGTCATGTGTGTGATTACATGATTTCATGGGCTACTGTGAACATCTTGAAAGGTGACGATCTTTCAATGATGTACACTTGATCTTATGGTTACTATTGTTAGGTGACGACTTTACAATTGTTGATCCTTCTATCATGATGGATATCATGTGACTTGATATCCGTGGGCATGTCATGATAATTCATATCACTTGAGTTATATTTCTGAGATACTTCATGGTGGATATTATGTGCCATAATATCTGTGGATATGACATGTGCTGATTTCCTTGTGATAGGCATTATGTGACTTAATGCCTGTGCACATATCATAGGGAATACTGTGAGTATGACAAATGCATGTGACTTGACATTCTTGGAAAGGTCATTACTCCTAATATCACGTTCAAGTGATATCCCTCTCATTCTTTTATGAATCCATTGTGTTTATGTAAGCATAGTAATCATCCTCCCTAGCTAAGAGGGAGTGTTAATGATTTGTAGCTTCGGTCGGATTACTCCTATCGTTGAAATCAAACGCATAAGTGGCCTATCGGCCTTGAGCATTTGATTACTATCCTTTCCTTGTATTTTTACTATGATTGTTGATTATCTTAATTCATGATTAACTACAGCAAGATAACTATCATGTATACATGAATGACTTTGTCTTGATATTGTTGTTATTCATATCAGTCATACAATCATAATCGTGCTGACAATAATCATCGTATTATTGATAATAATTCAGACTTCAATATTGATTTCGATATTCTTATTAATAATATCGATATCATACTATGATGATAGCATAGTATGATATCGACACCATTAATAATTCTAATATTATTCCTGTTCGATAAAGTGTATCGAACTGATTCATATTTCTAACGTGCTTTGTGTATCAGCTTAACAAATTGTAATGGTTATTGTCTAAACTAATTGCAAGTGAATCGGTGTTGAGAAAACTGATAATGTAAACCATCCGATAAAGCATGTGTTGGCATGTCTTCGTAGAGACGTGCCTCTATGCGGACTATGTCCGCGTAGGGACATGACTCTACGAAGACATGTCTCCATATATTCCTTCATATCTATATCAGATTCAAAACGACTGGAGAGGCACCGAAAATCAATTAGTGCCAATCAAGATCGAATTTTATATATTTGAAGAAAGTTGAAAGAAGTATACAACAGCAAACCATTAGTGCATGCCTTTGAAGATCGGTCCATTCTTAACACTCAGCAATATAATCATACTTGGCAAATCAGCTTACTGTGTGCATATACTATTTCCTCTTTATACTTGCAACAACCTACAAGATTCGTAGGTTAGTAAGAGCATCATTTGTGAAACGTAAAATTAAAAGATACCTCTATTTCTATCTACTAAGAAATCTAATCTACATTAACAGTATCTTGAGATGTGAGCTCTAGGAAGTGTGCCTGAATGCTGGTGCATTCCCCATTGTAATATTTACACATACTACTGCAGAGTATCATCTTATTGTGGGTAGGTTCCCACCATGATTTTTCCCTTAACCAAGTTTTCCACGTCAAAATCTTAGTGTTGTGTGTTGTGCTATCTATCTGCTTATCTTTGTTGTTGTTGCAGTTTATCAGATTTGTGATTGTGGTTAAGTTTGTTAATCCGGTGAAAACTGATTCACCCCCCCGCCTGTTGACGTGTATTTTGTACACAATCATACACAAAATAAAATACCTAAAGGCATCTTATCCTCTCTTGAGAAAATAGTCTCTAACTGCTGAAGATTCGCGTAAAGGATCAGTTAGGTAGACTCCAAGGTTCTTTTAGTGGGGTCTCCACGTGTGGACAAGCTCCAGTGGTATGATGTGATTTGCTGGAATCACAAGGGGACTTACATGTGATGATTGAACTTCCGATCTACTTTGTTGGACATAGGCTCTGACTAACTTAGATTTGAAAAAATGAAAAAAGGATAAAGGCGAAGAGAGGATCTAATCCTAATACTAAGAATGTAGGAGCAATGATTTGATTTTTGATGAAACTCTAACTAGATCTTGTTTTGACATCAATGGAACATCTACACAAGGCTAGTGCAATCTTCTAAGGAAGCTTTATGATGTTCAAATCATCACCGCAGGCATAGATACCATCCAAGTTGATGCATATCAATGAAGAGGCGACAAATTGAAATTGAGCTTGAGCTGAACGATTCCAGTTGACTACACAAGGCAAGTCTGCAATCAACAAACTGCTAGTAGTATGGATATATGAATTCCACCATCAATCAATCGAATTTCCTCCATTCATCTAATCATTTACCATCTAAGATTGAAGACTCAACAAGAAACCATGCAAATTGCAAGAAAACGACATATTTCACCATTACTTCAATGAAAATGGAGTTTGTTTACAATCAATGGCAACAATTTCTTGCCTTGTCCTCCTATTCTACTCTCTAACTACTTTCAACTATTTACAACTCTCTCTAATTCTATCTAATTCCTCTAACTCTAATTCTCTTTTACAAATGAAATGTTTGGGCTTATATAGTGCCCACAATACAATCTGATGGCTTAGATCAATTCAAGATCAATGGCCAAGATTCAACAATGAAAACCCTAATTAGGGTTTGTTACAACCATTACATAACATTTAATGTTTGACCAATGATAAAATTGTATTGCTTGGACACATGTCCCTTTTAGAAAAATTGACCAATGGATAGTCAGGGTAGGTACATCGGAGTTTGTGCCACCTTCCATGAGTTAAGTACTTTGAATCTGGACATGCTGAGATGGACCTCACTGACTGGAGGAGTGATGACTAGGACGCCACCTCATCTGACACTTGTAACTTGGTAGATATTCATCTTGATGTTGTTGAGAAGCTTTCTTTAATTAACTCTTGTTCTAACTCCTTTTGTCCTTGATGTGTAAGATGATGATGTACCTCGCCTTGGAACGTTGGATTGAAAGAGGTCGCCCATGTCTTGGCTTGATTGTCCTGGCGAAGACCGTCCTTGATCCGGCTTGATTTTCCTTGAAGAGACCTCCATTTGATGCCTTACTTGAGAGCTTAACTCTAAAAATAAAGGAATTCGCCTAGGCAAAAATTGAAATAAGATGACTTTGACGTGATCTTCAATGTCCTTGGCAAGTTTGCCTAACTTGAAACTCGAACTCCTTTGATAATGCTTGTACCTTCCCTTTGAAATTCGCTCCTCCCCTTGAATGATCTTGGCGCCTTCCTTTGTATACTCCAAATCGCATTTCTCCTTTGTCTTCCTCAAATCGCATGTAAGAGATGAAAATGATGATGTGAAAATGAAGATTTTCACCCTCCCTTTATAGCGCTCATACCTCTTACCACCATATAGGCCGACTTGTGTAAAAAAATAAGGCAATTTAAATGATTTTTAAAACAAATAACAAAGGCCTACCTCTAAAATACCAAGCGCTCCCTTTTGATTTTTATTAAATTAATAATTAATTATTAAATGCCTTTATTTTTAATTAATAAATTTCGATTTTTTACAAAGGCAAAAAATAATTAATAAATACATACCATGCGCTATTTAAATGCTTTTAATTAAATATCGATTTTTTTCTAGCATTTAAATAAATTCAAAAAATGTGTTTGAGCGCCAAATTTTGAAGATGAAGGATACGTACCTCATCGCCCTGGTCCCTGACTGAGGGACAGGAGCGATCCATTACCTTGGTCATGATCCTTGCATATTTTACGTCCAAGGTCTTCATTTCTACGTTGAATTTGCCATTTTCCTTGGGATCTTCGAACTTGATTGACTTATCCTTGCGATTGAATGTCCTTTTGATTCCCTTGGACACTTGGAACGTGATCAATTTTCAAAATTTAGAGCCTTTATGCAAATTTCGCTCTGGTCCCTCCCTGAGGGACAGGAGCGAACTGGGAATCTTGGTGTAAATTCTTCAATGTTAGCAACCTTTGATACTTTGCGCTTGATTAGGACGCCTTAAAATGTCTTCACCACCTTGTATTCGAACTTGGAGTGTCTTGAACTTAAAGGAACGGCATCATACTTATCATATCGCCCTGGTCCCTTGGAGAGGGACAGGAGCGATTTTGCTCTTGTGGGCCTCATTTCACTTCATCACCTTCGAAAATTATATTCAACGGATTCGCAATGCCTCCTTTCATTCATTCATGCCTTGAGATCGGTTGAAATTTGGCGAGAAAATCATCTACAACAAAAATCGCTCTGGTCCCTTCCTGAGGGACAGGAGCGAACTTAAGCATTTTGGTCCTTTGTTGACGTTTGATAATCTTCAATTTGTCTTCAACGGGTTCGATTGACCTCCTTTCTTGCCTTCGAACATAAAATTTGCTTGATCTTTGCCCAGATCGTACCTTATGAAGAATTTCGCTCTGGTCCTTCAGTGAGGGACAGGAGCGAATTTGACCCTCTAGGCAAAAACTTCATCATTTCGTTGTTTTTGATCAAGTCTGGATGCTCTATCATGCTCATTTCGTCCTTCACCATGCCTTTGATGTCTCGATTCGTCCAAACAAGGTCAGGAATGGCTCAACTAAGCATTTTCGCTCTGGTCCCTTGGTGAGGGACACGAGCGATTCGCCTTGGTCCCTTGGAGAGGGACAGGAGCGCATTTCGCTCTGGACCCTTGGAGAAGGACACGAGCGAAATTTGACTTTTCGCACTCTTTATCAGGATAATTTTAATGGAATATAACATTAAAGTATAAGTGACATTTCCTTCTATGTTTCTTCTTTCTTATACTTTAAGTTATATTCCATATATACTTTCAGGATGTTTGAGAGTGGTTTCAGACCTCCAAGAGTTATATTGCAAAATCTAGTTTTTGGAGGTTTTTTCAGTTTCCAGACTTAGTCAAATTTCAGGGTCAGGACATTCCAGACTTAGCCAAATTTCAGGATCAGGACCTCACTCAAGCCGGACTTGCTTATCCATGTGATCTCCCCGACAGCACTTCAAGTTATATTCATTTGATAAAATGTACCTCTTTGGACCTTTTCACATCGTCAAGACGTTAAAATCCTGCAAGGACAAAGCAAAATTGGATTTGTAGCTCCGGTCCTTCACTGAGGGACAGGAGCGATTTTTCCCCTGGACGCATTTTTGTGCTCATGAAAATCTTCAATTTATATTCAATGGAAAGATCTCGCCTTTCTCCATCACTTCCAATTCGTAATTCATCTTGACCCTGCAGGAATAGTAAAATATTTGAAAACGAGCTCCCGTCCTTCACTGAGGGACAGGAGCGATTTTGCTCCTACAGGCCAAAATAACATGATTTTAGACATTTTAACACTTCACAAGGCGAAAACAAATCATTAGAGATGCCTAGGATCAAAAATCAAAAATGTCAAAATTTGGTCAAAAATATCCAATTGGACAAAATTTACATTTCATCTTCAACACTTAGACAAATTTAAGCTCTGCATCAACATTCCAATTGAAAATTAGACCATTCTGGCGAATTCATTGCATTCAAAATTTGCATTCTAGAAAAGGAAATTCAAAAAGCTCCCAAAACTGACTGGATTCTGGCCTGAAAAGACGGTAATTAAAACCCTAAGGCTTGACCCTAAATCCAGACAACTAACAAACTAACAAAACCCTAAAAAAGCAAAGCGAAAACGAACAAAACGAGCAAAAAACATGGGTCCCCATTTGCAATGGGGCGATGTGTGAAAACGTCACAACACCGCCCCACCCTCAATTTTCCTTCATTGTCGTTGCCAACAATTGGTATCAGAGCTAGATCCTCCAGAAGAAGCTTAACCACTTGAGGTGATCCAGGATGGCAACTAGAAGTGGAAGTGTTATCTTTAAGAAGGTGAGTCCGAAATTTGATGCAAGCAACTATGCTATATGGAAGAACCGGATGGAGGTACACTTGAGATGTCTTGGAGAGGATTACTAGAAGATTACTAAGAATGCCTATTATGTTCCTCCAAATGGACCGGTTACTGCCGATGAGATCATGGAAGTTGAAAGTAACATTAGAGCTAAGGAAGCAATGCTAAGTGCCCTAAGTGATTCAGAGATGACTAATGTAATGGGGCTTCAGACTGCACATGAAATCTAGGAGAAACTTGAAACCTTGTATGAAGGAGATAAACAAGTCAAAGTTGCTAAGTTGCAGAGTTTGAAAGGGAAGTATGAGATGTTGAGGATGGGAGAAGATGAGAACATAAATTCCTTTATGGCTAAGGTGAATAAACTTGTCCTAGATATCAGATGTGTTGGTGGAACCCTTAAAGAACATGAAATTTTTGCTAAGGTGTTGAGATCATTGCCTCCTAATTACATAAGGTAGCTGCTATTGATGAGATCCGGACTGTGACTACCATGAGAAGAGATATGTTGGTTGGAAAGATTGTTGCATTTGAACTGATTTGAACTGAGCGAGTTTGGTGAATCACATAGAAAGTCTGAGATAGCATTTAGAGCATCTATATCCGAGAAACAAAAATATGATCCTGATGAATGCAGAATATCTAGATATGAAAGAGAGAGAAGAGAAATGGAAAAGCGAGAAAGAGAATTGGAGGAGCTTAAAGCATTGATTGTCCGGAGATTGCCTAAGGGAGCTGGTAAGTATGAGGAAAAATTGCCTCTAAAATGTTGCTCTTGCAATAAGACAGAACATTTTGCTTCTATATGCCCGGAGAGAATGTCTAAATATGATAGGCATGATAAATTTGATAAGCCTGATAGGAATGATAGATATGAGAAGCATGAGAAGTATGATAAGCCTTACAAGCCTAACCGAAATTATAAGCATCAAAAGAACTGTCATTATGTTGTTGATGAAGGTGTTATAGATGAAGAATCAAAAGGAGATGACGTTGTGTTTATCGTCATTAAAGAGGATGGACCGATACCTGTTGATTCCACAAGCTGCACTATTGAGGAGAAAGCTCTAGCTGCTAAAGTTGAAGAGAAAGATGAATGGGTGATTGACAGCGGTTTCTTCACATCATATGACTAGTGATAAAAGCAAATTTGTGAATATGGAAAGGTATGATGGTGGAATAGTAATATTTGGAGACGACAAAGCTTGTGTAATCTGTGGTAGAGGTTCTATTTCCTTTGATGGTAAGCAAAACACTGATGATGTCTTGTATGTTGAAGGTTTGAAGCATAATCTTTTAAGTGTTGCACAGATAGTAGACAAAGGTTATGATTTGCAATTTAAGAATGGTAAATGCAATATCCTAAATGCCTCCGGTATAGAGATTGCATCTGGAACTAAGACTGAAGGTTATATCTTTCATTTGAAAGCTGGTGAAAAAACTTGTTTGATTGCTCAGATTGATGAGAGTTGGTTGTGGCATAGGAGAATGTGTCATGTTAATTTTGATTCAATAATTAAGATCAATTCTACACAAGTTGTTAGAGATTTGCCTAAAATTGTTAAGCTTGCTAATCCGGTATGTAACGAATGTCAAATGGGAAAGCAAACAAGAATTTCTTTTAAGAATAAGCAATATACCTCTAATGGATTGTTAGATCTTGTGGATACTGACCTATGTGGACCTACAAACGTTAGAAGTGTGAAGGGTGACAGATATTTTATGTTACTGATTGATGATTATTCCAGAATGATGTGCGTTTTCTTTTTGAAGGAGAAATCAGAAGCATTAGATAAATTCAAGATATTCAAAGCAAAGGTTGAGACTGAGACAGGATTGAAGATGAAATGTCTGAGATCTGACAGAGGAGGAAAATTTTGTTCCGGTGAGTTTGATTCATTATGTGACAGAAAGGAAGAACAGAATTGTCTTAGATGCTGCAAGGACTATGCTGATTGAAGGGAATGTCTCGAAGATCTATTGGAGAGAAGTTGTTAGCACTGTTGTTTACATATTCAACCGAGTGCATATAAAAGGTGATACCAGTAAGACTCCTTATGAGCTATGGTTTGGTCATGTTCTTACTATGAGATATTTCAAAATTTTGGTAGCAAGTATTATATCAAGAGAGATGAGGACATAGGAAAGTTTAATACAAGAAGTGATGAAGGAATTTTCTTGGGATATTCAACAAAGAGCAAAGCCTACTGGTGCTACAATAAGAGACTGAGAAAGATAGTGGAAAGTGCAAATGTGAAGGTTGATGAGAACTGTGGAAAAGAAATCAGAGCATGCGGATTTGATGATGGTCAGCATATTAGTCTAACTCCTATTCAGACTGAAGAATTGAAGCAGAATGATCCGGTAAAGACTGTTAATCCGGATGTTGCTGCTGTCGGTTTAGAGGTACAAGAACCTGAAAGTCAAAATAATCAGAAGACTCTAAGGTATGTGTTGGTGTTTGTTTTATCATCTACCAAACATTAGAATAAGATACCCGAAGGTATTCTATCCTCTCCTGAAAAATCACTACTGATTCCAAGGTCTATATGTGTGAACAAGCAACTTTAGTGAAATAGCTTCTTGGGTAGTGTATGCTGAAAATCTCAAAGGGGACTTATGTTAACAATTGTCTTTGAACTGTTGGACTTAGACGGATTTAGCAATTTTAGGCTCTTTTTTATGGGGGATTTTCGGGGATTTAGACTTTCAAAAAGGAGAGAAGAGATAGGGTTTGAGAAGGCTAATCTAATCCTACGAACTCCAGAGACGGTATCAATTGGGTGCTCTCGGGAAACCAAACTTTGCTTTGCCACACTAAAGATAACTACACAAAGTGGGTACAATCTTCAATGGGTTGTGCTTATGATCGAGATATTGGCATGCAGAGAGGATAGGCTCAAACTAACTCTGCACAGTGAGATGGAAATCATCCATTCACCAAAAGTATGAGCGGAGATACACTGTCAATTAACATTTATCAAATCCTTCATTCAACGCTGATAACATGAAAGCAAATCTAGATTAATTTATTTAAGTGTTGAGAAAATCGAAACCATGCTAATCATTCAAACAATAGAGATTACAAAGCCTTAAGAAAAAGCGCACATGCAATATATTATTTGAAAATGACCTTCACGCAACAATATGTCAAAAACCTCACACTCTCCAAATGAGAGGAGGTAGCCTTATATAGTTTTTCAAAAATAAATGAACCGTCGAGATCAAACAGTGATCAAGGGCCCAGATTGAAAGCTACAAACCCTAATTAGGGTTTCCCAAAACTCTATTAGTTCGAAAGAATAAGAAAGTGACATGTGGCACAGCTGCTAATCTCACTGAGGTGAGCGTCTAGTTTCCCATTTCGTAGATTCAATGTACCTGGACACGACAAACCTGATCTCCTCCATAGTGACACTTGGCAAGCTGCTAATCTAGAACTCGATGATGTCCACATCATTGGTACATGTGGCAAGGATGCTTTCCCACTCAACTGCTTGGGCAAGAAAGTTCTCATCGATGAAGAGAAAATTTGCAATCCTTGAAAGATTGTCCTTGTCAATCATCCCCGAGTCCTTGAAGAAGCTCGACTGAATCCTGGCTCTCAGGTTCTCTGCCTGCAAGTGCTTCTCCCTTATACTCTCTTTCTTCCAGATCTCTGATGCTACATGAAACACTTTGCTCAAAATTTCCTTGACACTCTCCTCTGTCTCAAAGCACTTAGTCTCGGATTTCTTGAAAACTTCAATCCGGGTGACCAAAGCATAATACCAGGTGTTAAAGTCATAGCTATCCCCAGCCTGTATGACACCTGCATCCACCAAATTTCTCTTCGACAAGCCTCGGATAACTTTCAGATGCGGAAGTATTTCATCTTGAATTTCTTCAACATCTTCCCAATTTGTAGCTAAGTCCTGAATGCGGTTGACCAATGAAGAAGCCGACTCATGTGCTGATACTAAATTTTCTACAAGTATATCAGCACGTGCTGAAGCATCTGAAAACTACTCTTTCGCCTGTGTGAATGTGCCCTTCATGTCCTCGTAATCCTTCATTGACTCTTGCTCAAAAGGCTGTGGAGGGGTGACCAAGTATCTCATGGTTGAGTGGCCTGGTAAGATGGAGAACATATTTCCTCCATTGCTGGTTTTCTTCCTCAACCTTCTTTCTCTTCTCTCTCTCCTGAGCTAAACTCGCCTTGAGGGCGTCACAAGAGTCGTCAAAGTACTGGACTTCTTGGTCCTGGGTAGGCTTACCCAGCTCTATAGTGGTGATTTTATAATCCTCTGGGGATATTGTCCCGAGTTTTTCCCTCCTTTGGCACAGCTATTTGAACTGTCTTGAATCCTGCATTATCCCTCTGAATCAAAGAGAACTTTCTGGCTGGCTTGGGTGGCTTGACTATGACTGGCTCATTCACTTTCTCCAGAAATGTTGATGTGTTCTCTTCAGAATGGGCTTCCTTAGGGACCTTAGCCCTTATCCTTTCCCTTAGCCAATCAGGAATGGTTGACTGTTCTACGGTATTCTGCTCAAACCCATCATCTGTCCCTTCTGGTCTAGTAGCTATACCATCCAAGAAGACTACTGGAGATGCAGGCGTTTCAACTTCTGTAGCTGCATTTAAAACTTGCTCCCTGACCGAACTTTGGACAACTGCTTTCATTATTTCCTCGATTGAAGGAGAAGGCACTCTCACTTCATTATTTACCATATATATGTCCATCTCTTGCTCTTCAACTGCATTCTGATCAGGCACGGCAGATGCGGCACTCGAGATGGAATGACCTTCGTTAGACTCCCGTCTCTCCCCTACAACCTTCTTTCCTCTGGCCTTTCCAGAGCTTCCAACTAACTCCTTCCTCTTTCAGGACCCAACACTCTATAGATTCTAAGCATTGTCTACAGAGATAGAGGGGGTGGAGGACAAAGGGTCATCTATTCCCATTAAGTCATAGGTCAGGGCCACACCTTTAGACTTCAATTGTTTCGTCCTTTCAGATGTCCACCACTTAAAATATTCGACCACCGACCTCATGAGGTCTGCCAGATCTGATTTCTCTCCCTTTGACCAATCTATCAAGGCTAGTGGCTCATTCTTCATCTTTTCAAAGCCTGGCTGCTAAAGCTCAAGGTTGTCTTCTACTTGATCAACAACTCTAAACACCTTTGTTGCTCTTACCATGCTAAAGGGAATTCTCGACCAAAATCTCTTCCTGATCTCGAAACTATCAGCTACGTTAGCCCAATAATCTTCTAAATCAGCTTTATGCTCAAATGTCATTCCTTCAACCCTTTTTATTTTGTGGAACGGATCAAAATTCTTTCTTGCCTAATACTGATAAAAAGGGTACCAAGCCAGCTCCTTCTCAGCAGTGGCAGTGGCTTGTGATGACAGACACGTTTCGAGTCCATTCCCAATCGTGAGAGAGGAGGTTCCCGCCTTCTTCTGTTTATCTCTTTGAATTGCCATATATCCCTCCAATTGCCTCACAACCTCAAATTGCACAACTCGGTTGGTAGGGTAAGCTGGAAGCTTATAGGGAGATCCGATAAACCCTTGAATTCTAATTTAAGTGAACTTCGGGTATTGGATATACCAATATCCGAATCTATCGATGAAGTCCATAGACTCTTGAGAGAGTCACTGATGTAGTCCACCCTGCAACGTCCACGTGATGTGCATGAGAAATGTGTCACTCACGCTTTTGAAATGGAACTTTTCTTCCATGTGAAGCTGGGGATAACAATCATAGACTGGAAACTAATTTTCTTTGTTTCCCACTTCCCCTCTACAGGTGAGCCCTTTGTACCTGTAGGTTCTAGCCAAAGAATAGAACAAGTACGAGCTCATGAAGAAGGTCCTATTTGCTTCCAGATTCTTCAGTTGGCTGTCCAAGTTATCACTTATCATTCGAGCCCAGTCTATCATCTTAACTCCATTCATTATTTCATTTATAAAATAATACATCCAAGGCTCAAACGGAGCACCGTGAGGATTCCCCATTATTCTGTTCAGCAAGACGATCATATCTCCAATATCTTCCTTGAAGTACGCTCTCACCAAGCTCTTCCTCTGTGGTTTGGAGGCACCTTTCCTTGGCTTGTCCAGCCAGGAATGATTGACGATGGCGTCATACTCCTCCAAGTGGTCCTGATACATGCGATCAGCTTCCTCCTTGGTTACGTACACAGCATTATGATACTCTGGAATTCTGAAGGCTTCCTTGATGGCCTCATCGCTGATGTTTGCCAATACTCTCCCATCTGGTGCGACAATATCTCTACTAGCAAGATTGTAATGCCTAGCACATTCAGCTACTAACTCAGTGCACTGCATGGTAGGGAGAAAACCGACAGCATGCACAATGCCACTCTTCATCATCTTTCGTGCGGTGATGGTAGGCACGAGGTTGTCCAAACCAAACATCCGCTTCTTAAACTCCCTCAGATTGATATGTTTGAGGTTAGTGTCGCTAACATTCTTCCACTTCGAGGTCATCCTTGACTCAGGATGAGCACCCTTGTCCACTTGAAATTTCATCGTTCTTAAAATCTGCAAGTAAACATGAACCTTAAGTTAGCAATTGGTTCGCGAATTGAAGAAAATCAAAGCTGCGAATGGCTAAGTGTTTGGAGATTTTATTTCATTTTCATACTTAGCCACAAAAATGGATTTTCACATATAAACTCTTCAATCCTAAGGATAATTATGATTGCAATCCGACATCAAGTGTTATAACTTTAAAACTTTCCTTCTACTTAGTCAATAAAATGATTTTTCTTCGTTAAAACTTTGAATAGATCTACCAAAAAACACTTTCAATGACTCTGAAAAAACTCAGAAAATGCAATAAATCTGCATTTTAAATTCAACTTCACCTTCGAATGAATGAGAATAAGGCTAGGAGTTTTTAAGAAAACTCAGAAAAATTAACAATTCTGCCTTCTACCAGCTGATTCCACTCCAAAATCTGCGGATTCTTTAACAAGAAGCTCACCCAACTGCAAGCAATATCAAGATTTTTCTCCAGGTGAACTTCAATCTGCAAAAATACTTCTCAACGTTTTCCTCAGCTTGCTAAGGAAATTCGAACTTCTTGATGTAAGAATGAAGAAACAAAGGATGCATTTGTAATGAAGTTGATTTCATAATTAGAAACACGTAAAAACCATCCAATTGATGTTTCTAAATTCAACTTAAATCTTGGGAAAGTTTCACATCCAATTTCGAGTTGTGTTGTCATCTCTTTTAGTTCAATAATCTTCTACTTGTGCAAGTTTCTAAATTGAATTTAGTCCATAAATTCGAACTAGGCTTATAAATTAGCATCTTCCAAAAGGTTTCTAATTTGGAACTCAGTCTAAAAATCACCTCAATCTGCAAATATCTTCTTTCTAATTTCAATTTCGAGTTTCCATTTTGATTTCCCAGCTCGTTGATCTTTGAAAATCTCTTTTTCAAGTTTCTAAATTGATTAGAAGTTCGAATTTTCTTAAGATTTGATGACATCACTTAGCTTCTTGTTGACTTTGTTTGACTTCCAAGAGTAGGGCGGAGTTTTAAGCCTTCAACTTTATGCTTGCTTGCCTTCACTTTTTTTTTATTATCCCATTCATACAGTGGAGTTTTAAGTGACCTCAACACATGGTGGACTTTTGAGACTTTCTCCATGGGCGGACTTCCTTCCTCTTACCATGCATGGCGGACTTTTGATGACCTTACCATCTTTACCATCAAGTTTGGGCGGACTTTTGGCTACCCTCTAGGCAAGGCGGAGTTTGGAAGGTCTCCTCAAGGCGGACTTTGGAGAGGCCTTAAGAGCCTTACACACCATCATGAGCGGACTTTTGACATCCCTCTACATGGCGGACTTTAGGCACTTTCTATCATAGGGCAGAGTTTGAAGTCTTCACCAAGGTGGACTTTGGAGAGCTCTCAAGGCATGGCGGAGTTTTATGACATCTCCACACATGGCGGAGTTTGAAGACATCACCTTGAGGACGGACTTCTAGGTGACCTCAACCAAGGCAGACTTTGGACACCTTTCAACACATGGCGGAGTTTGAAGAGGATTCAACTTGGGCGAACTTTGATGCATCTCCTAGGGCGAAATTTTGAGCTCTCTCCTTGATCATGCTTGGGCGGACTTTCTCCACTTCACAATGCATGGCGGACTTAAGGAGAGCGGAGTTTTATGCTCCCTCTTCAAGGCGGACTTTAGACACCTTTCAAGGCATGGCGGAGTTTTGAGTGTTGGCCATCAACATAGGGCGGAGTTTTGACCACTCCCAAGGCGGAGTTTGGAAGGCCTTCATCCCATCCTCTTCAAGGCGGACTTTTGATGCACCCCATGGCGGACTTTTGAATGACCTCCAACATGGCGGACTTTTGATCATCCCCATCATAAGGCAGACTTTCAAGCCTTTTACTTCAAGCATGGCGGACTTTGAAGGCACCTCCATTGCTAACATCTTGGGCGGAGTTTCTGTCACCTATCATAACACTCAACATCATCCATTAGCCAGACTAAGGAAAAAATTCGGAAAATTTCAAAATTTCACAATTTAACCAATTTTAACCAAATTGACTTGGAATTTGAAATCCACACTCAGGCAAACCATCTGAAGCATCATGACCCCTAAAATGTAGGAAACTAGCTTTTTAGGTCAAAACTTGGAAATTTTGGGTCGCGATCGAAGCAGGTTAGTGCTATCAGTGCAAACCCTAGGTCCCCACTCTGAAAAAGCAAAAAACAGACATCCCTAAAAAATAGGGAAAACTTTCTAAAAATAGCCATACTGGGGATTGGGCTAAAAATGCCAAAAACGAAACTTCCTAAAAAATAGGAAAAAGCAAAAAAGCAAACTTTCTAAAAATAGAAAGTTGTTCAAATTCGTCCAAATCAATTGCAATCTTCATCCTTGGGCCTTTCTAGGCACTCTGACAGTATCCGGACTCTGGTATCACTCGGCTTGCAAAAACTAGCTTTCAATCTCTAGGACTCGAACTGTTCAAAACTGAGCAAGACTTGGCAAAACTGAAGCGGAAGGCCACTGGACACTAACAAAAACCCTAGAAAGAAGGAAAAGAGAGGGTCACCATTTGCAATGGGGCGATGTGTGGAAAAGGTCACAACAGTATGTAAGATTGAATCACTCTGAAAATCAGATTATTGGTGATAAAAATAAAGGCGTAATGACTAGAAGAAGACTAGCTGCTGAAGAGGTGTGTTTGATTTCCAAAATTGAACCTAAAGATGTTGTTGAAGCTTGCAAAGATGAAAATTGGATAAGGGCTATGGAAGAAGAATTAGATCAAATTGAAAAGAATAACACATGGGATCTTGTGCCTAGACCTAAAGACAAGAATGTGATTGGTACTAAATGGGTATTTAGGAACAAATTGAAGAAGTCGGTGAAGTTGTCAGAAATAAAGCAAGATTGGTATGCAAAGGATATTCACAGAAAGAAGGAATTGATTATGAGGAGACCTTTGCTCCGATGGCTAGACTTGAAGCTGTTAGACTATTGCTTGCCTATGCTACCTATAAAGATTTCAAGGTATATCAGATGGATGTCGAGTCAGCCTTTTTGAATGGTGATCTTGAGGAAGAAGTCTACATTGAATAACCTAATGGATTTTCATTATCAGATGATGGTGACAAGGTATGTAAATTAAAGAAAGCTCTTTATGGATTGAAACAAGCCCCTAGAGCCTGGTATGCTAGATTGGATAAGTATGTTGAGACATGGACCAGCTAGGACTCGAACCTAGGACCTTCCGTACGCTGCTAGAGTGCTCTACCACTGAGCTACTGGCCCTTCTTGGACCAGTCCATCGTCGATCCGGGTGTGGCTTATTTCCAACACCAACACCCCCCCCTTAAGCCACACCTCTCGTGTGCTTGGGGCTCCTAGCCTGGACCTGGTATCAGATTTTCCTGTTGGCCTTGGAACAATCTCCCAAACATCATTTTTCACAATGGACTGATATTCCTCTGACATGGCATCCTTCCATACTTGATGTTTAAGTGCATTTGATATATTACTAGGTTCGGATTTGGAGAGATCATTTATAAGGGCAACATAATTAGTAAATTTGTTAGGCCTTTTACTTTCTCTGAAGGTTCCTGAGGGAGCTGCATATTTCTGAGCCTCTTCTACTGTTTTAGTGCCCAAGAGTGGTCTTTTCTTGTGATTTTCTCTAGGTGAGTTTTGGGCTTCATCCTCATTCTCCTCAAGATTCTCCCTCTGAAACTCAAGAGCAAGATCCTCTTCTAGGTTAGGAGCAGAAACTTGAACTTCAGGTTCTATGGAATTTCTGGTTCTTTTTAAGGCTAAGTCTTCCTCGAAGATCACATCCCTACTAAGTTCAATTTGTTTTTGATTAGGTACATAGATTTTGTAGGCCTTGGAAGTTTCACTATACCCAACAAAAATTCCTCTTTTCCCTGAGGGCTCTAATTTTGTTCTTTTCTCCTCAGGTACATGGATATAGACAAGGCACCCAAATATCCTGAAATGACTGATATCTGGCTTTGATCCAGTGAACCTCAAGAGTTTTGCCTTCAATGTGGGAATGAGGGCATCTATTCTGTATATACATGGCAGTGTTTGAGGCCTCTGCCCAAAGATGGGTATCAAGATTTTGATCAAGGAGCATGGCTTTGGCTGCTTCTACAGTTGTCCTATTCTTCCTTTCAGCTACCCCATTTTGTTGAGGGTTTTAAAGAACAGTGAACTCCCTCTTAATCCAAACATTTTTACAAAAATCCCTGAATAGATCTGAAGTATATTCCCTCCCATTATCAGTTCTTAAGGTCTTAATTTTCTTTCCCGAGGAGTTTTCAATGAGGGATTTAAAGTCTTTAAACCTTCTAAGGATCTCTTCTGATTCTTTACATTTGAAGAAGTAGATCCAAGTCTTCCTACAGTAGTCATCAACAAATATTACATAATACAAAAATCCTCCTAAAGAGGGTACAGACATAAGTCCACATAAATCAGAGTGGACTAATTCTAAAACATTGCTAGTTTATCTAGTACTATTTTCAAAAGAGCCCTTAGTATGTTTACTTAGGGCACATCCCTTGCATGCACCTGAATGATACTGTTTCAACTTAGGTAAACCTGTGACAAGATTCTTCATAGATGATAAGGCACGAAAGTTCAGGTGACCTAATCTTCTATGCCAAATTTCATTTGCATCTGCAACTTCATGGATTAGGGCTAGATTAGGTTCTGTACATAGCTCGTACAAGTAACCTTGCCTCTGACCTATAGTCTTGGCTTTCTTGATGGATGAATTCTTTGGCCAAGCCAACACTTTGTTATCCATGAAGGTCACTCTATACCCATTATCCTCAAGTGCTGAAATGGAGACCAGGTTCCTCTTGATGCCTGGGACATATAATACTCCTGTGAACTGCAAAGATAGGCCTGACTTCAATTTTATGGTGCAAGTTCCAATTCCTCTGACTAGATGTGCAGAATCATCCCCAATTGTTACCTCTTCATCAGTTTCTTCCACCATGGAATCCAATACTTCTCTGAACCCAGTAATATGTCTAGATGAGCCACTGTCAATCACCCATGAGTTTGTTTTATTTGATACTTGGTTAGAGAGTGCTGAATAAAACACATATTTCTCAAAATCATTCTCTCCTCTAGTCTTTCCTATTTTGGCAAATGTAGCTTGTTGTTTGGACCTTTCAGGGCATTTAGCTACATAGTGTCCAAACTGGTCACATCTGAAACACCAAATGTGGGAGAGATCTTTCTTGGAGGTGTTCTTTCTCTGATGACTTTTCCTTTTCTTAAATTGCTTCTTTTTACCCTTCTTGTGACTGCTAGCATTAAGCACTTGAAGGTCTTCATCTATAGGTTTGTGGTTGAGCCCTTTCTTGGCTTGCTTGGATTCCTCCTCGAGACAGTCTGCTCTTGATCGATCAAACTTCGGGAATTTAGATCTGGCATTGATTCCTTGTACAAAGGTTTCCCAAGTGTTTGGTTAACCATCTAGAGCAATTAGGGTTAATTCCCTGTTTGCAATCTCATACCCAAGAGTGGAGAGTTGATCCCTTAAGGTTGAGATTCTCATAAAGTAGGCATTGATGGATACACTCTTGTTCATACATATGTGGTTGATCTGCCTTTTCAGTGCTAAAGTTCTGCTAGAGTTACTTATCTCATAAGTACTCTCAAGACTATTCATCCTAGAGCCTATAAGGATGAAATTGAGAAGACTATTCATGAGTTGTTGGATATGGGTTTCATTCGGCCTAGTTCTAGCCCCTTTGCTTCTTCTGTAGTGCTTGTTAAGAAGAAGGATGGGACTCTACGGATGTGTATAGATTATAGAGCCTTGAACAAGAAGACAATCAAGAACAGATACCCTATTCCACGCATTGATGAGTTGTTGGATGAGCTTCATGGAGCTATCTACTTCTCTAAGATTGATCTTCGTTCAGGTTACCATCAGATACATGTACGAGCAGAGGATGTACACAAGACTGCCTTCCGTTGTCACTATGGGCACTATGAGTTTCTCGTAATGCCTTTTGGCCTTACCAATGCACCGGCCACTTTCCAATCCTGTATGAACCATATCTTCAACAAGCAGTTGAGGAAGTCGGTTCTAGTGTTCTTTGATGACATATTGATTTACAGTTGTACTTGGGAGGACCATCTCAGACATGTTGAGGAGGTACTTAGCATTATGGAGAGCTAGTCTCTATTTGCTAAGTTATCCAAATGTGAGTTTGGACTGAGGGAGGTTTTATATTTGGGCCATGTGATCAGTGCTGATGGGATGAAGGTGCATGAGGAGAAGATACAGGCGATTCGGGATTGGCCCCGCCCTCAAAACATTACTGAGTTACGTGGATTCCTTGGTTTATGTGCTTATTACAAAAGATTTGTGAGAGGTTTCACTCAGTTGGCAGCACCTTTGACAGACCTCACACAGAAAGGGGCGTTCAGATCGACAGAACAGGCACAGGGAGTCTTTGATAGACTCAAGGAGGTTATGAGCACTTGTCCAGTTTTGGCATTACCTGATTTCTCGCAGACATTTGTCCTAGAGTGTGATGCTTCAGGTCTAGGCATAGGAGTTGTGTTTATGCAGAACAGACATCCCATTGCCTATGAGAGTCGGAATCTGCGAGATAATGAGAGGTTGTACTCTACCTATGATAAGGAAATGTTGGCTATTATGCATGCTTTAGCCAAATTCAGACAGTATCTTGTTGGCAGCAAATTTGTGGTAAGAACCGACCACAACAGTTTGAAATATTTCCTAGATCAAACAGAGCTCAATGATCGAGAGCAAAAATGGGTGAGCAAGATTCAGGCTTATGATTTCGATATCGAATTCATAAAGGGGAAGAATAATACTGTGGCTGATGCACTCTCTAGGAAACCCTCACTTGCTGCCCTATGTTCATTGAGCGAGATTTCAGCAGATTGGAAAGCTCAACTTTTGGTTGAGTATTCCAAAAATCAGCATGCTTGTGAGGTCATGGATGGTTTGATAGTGGATGACAGATACAGTGTGATAGATGATATTATCTATTACAAGGGCAGGGTTTATCTTGTTTCGGGTTCACAGTTGAAGGAACAAATTTTGCATGCTTTCCATGATACTCCTACAGCAGGACATCCAGGGTATGTTAAGACTTACAGAGCGGTTCGAGAGAGATTCTCTTGGAAGGGTCTCAAAGATGATGTTTTGCGGCATGTCCGTGAGTGTATGACTTGTCAACAGGACAAGTCGGAGCATACTTATCCTGCTGGGTTGTTACAGCCCTTGCCTATACCAGAACAGAAGTGGACTGGGATTTCTATGGACTTCATTACAGGTCTTCCTCGGATGTAAGGGAAGGATTGTATCTATGTGGTCATGGATAGGCTAACAAAATATGCCCACTTCTTTCCCATTGCAGTTGATTTTACAACATCTCAGGTGGCTGAGCTATTTTTCAGACAGAGGTTTAGACTCCATGGTCTTCCCAAGACCATAGTGAGTGACAGGGACAACAGATTCATGAGTTCCTTTTGGCAGGAACTTTTCAGGCTAGCAAGCACTGAGTTGACACCTAGTACTAGTTACCACCCTCAAACAGATGGACAGACCGAAATAGACAATAAGTGGGTTGAGGGATATTTGCATAACTATGTGTCAGGGCAGCAGAAGGCATGGGTACGTTGGTTGTATTTGGGTGAGTATTGTTATAATACTACGCACCATATGTCCATTGGTATGACGCCTTTCAGCACTCTATACGGCTATGAGGCATTATCCTTCATTGATTTAGCACTGAGTGACAATAGAGTTCCTTTGGCTCAGGATTGGTTACAGGAGAACCAAGATATCATGAGATCTCTCAGGGAGAATTTACATCATGCACAGAATCAGCAAAAGATATACGCTGATTGGCATAGGATTGAGAGAGCATTTGAGGTGGATGACATGGTTTTCTTGCGCTTACAGCCATACCGGCAAAGCACCCTTAAAAGGGGGGAGCTGAGAAGCTCAAACCACATTTTTATGGACCATACAGGGTACTCAGGCGAGTTGGAGAGGTTGCTTATGAGGTTGAGTTACCACCAGGCAGTAAAATTCATAATGTGTTTCATGTATCCTGCCTGAAAAAGGCCTTTGGACAGCATATTACAGTTTCACCCGATTTGCCTCCCATGGATGAGGAAGGTAAATTGACTTTGGTTCCTGAGGAGATTCTTGAGGTGACGGAACAGCGGTTGAGAAGCAGGGTGATTCGTGAGTATTTGGTACGTTGGAGAGATCTTCCCATAGAGGATGCCACTTGGGAGGGTGAGGCCATTTTACAACATCCAGCATTACAGTTGCTTGTGGGCAAGCATCTCCGAGAAGGGAGGACTATCATGTCCCTTCTTTAGCTCTGTCTAGTAGAGACATGTGAGTCAGCTTATTATGGGGTCTTGTAGGCTGACAATGATGGATAGAGACTTAGTGTGGTTATACAGTGTTTGGGACTTGGTGTTCTGGTAGTAGTTGATCAGTTTGGAGCAGTTCCTTATTTTTAGGAGGCAGTTCCTACGTTTATGAAGGATATCCCTACTATTTAGGAGGTTATGACCATACCCAGGGTTGGGTCTCCTTGAGATTATTCCTTGGGTTCAGTATCAGAGGATTTGAGTTTGTTTCCTAGTTTCTAAGAGCATCCCTAGATTTTAGGGATGAGATTGCCAATGGATCCTTGATTTCCGACTTCAATCACAGACAAGTGGCAGGTTGATTTTCTGGTTTGTGGTGTCATTTGAGCATTTTGCAGCTATTTGGGTTATATTTTTAATATTTCCTAAGTTAGCGTTTATTATTTAAATAAGGCTATGTTTATAGTCATTTTGGAGTAATAAGGGGTTTTTGGCCTCATCTGGATGCGTATCCCTTGGTGTAATAGCTCGTTGGAAAGGTCTTGGACTTTTCTAAATATTTCTCTCTTGACTCAGATCCTTTCAGTGAACGGATTTCTTTATATTTGAAAAAAGGTCGTTCCCTATGCACTTGGCAACTTAAAATGAGAAATATAACATTTTAACCCTAAACGCCACATTGAGTCACTTTTAGGGTTCGAGCTAAGTGGGAAGGTGTTATAAGGAAGTTGAGACCTAATTCTTGGGTATCTTCTACACATTTTGCATCTTGGATTTGAGATTTTGGCTCTGGAAGAGCTTTTCAGCATCTGGGACGACAACCCCAATGCCTTGCCTGTTTGGGACGTAGCCCCCAATACAGTGGTTTGGATTTGCTTGCAGTTATTAGCATCTTGGAGATTGTACGACACACTTTCTGGAGGTTTCAGTGATTCTGACAAAGTTCAACGTGGGGTTTTGGGGGTTTCTATCCAGTTGGGTGTACTTGGCAGCCGTACGACTGTACCTGGCAGCCACTTCCCTTCCCACGTGCAACACTTGGAGGGCTGGAATCTTGCTGCAGATTCATTCCTCGCTATATTACTCTTTCAGCATCCAGGTTAGGTTCATTCCTGATTGTAATCTTCCTAAAATTATTGGAAATCTTCATCTGGTCAAATATTTGATTTTATATTCAGAAATCTGCCTTCAATCGAATTTGTTTTGGCTATATATGAACTTCATTTTTAGTACTCTGTTCATGTACTTGTACTTCATTTATTACTTGCTGAAAAATCATCAAAACACAAAAAAAGAATCCAACCCTTCTGCAACTTCTGTCTATTTCTGAAAGAAAATATTAATAAACGGGGAAAAATCAATTTAAAATAATAAAAATTACAGCAAATCAGCAAAAGAGATCCATCAGGGCTCTTTCATATTTGAAAGGAACTGTGGATTATGGTTTGTTGTATACGAGGAATGATGATTTCATGTTATGTGCTTACACTGATGCTGATTGGGCTAGTGATGTTGATGACCGAAAGAGTACCTCCGGTGGTGCATTCTTTTTGGGTAAGAAATTGGTATCATGGGCCAGTAAGAAACAAGATTCAATGTCCCTATCTACTGCTAAAGCTGAGTACATTGTTGTTGCTAGTAATTGCACTCAAGTAGTTTGGATGAAGCAAATGTTGAATGATATCAAAGTTATCTATGATGAGCCTACTATCATATAATGTGATAATTCCAGTGCTATTTGTTGGTTGAAAATTTTGTACACTTGGAGAAATATAGAAAATTGTGGTTTCAACCAAAGCACACAAGTAAAAACTCTCCTAATTAAGGGAAGGCTCCCCCTATCTAACTACAACTTGGAAAGTAAAATGGGATGGGACAGCAATCTCTCTTCTTTTTTCAAGAAAGACAATATCCTTTTCTCTTCACAGAAAAAGATAGCGATTGAATAACAGCAGTAACCACTTTTAAGTGAAATAGGAGAAAGGAAATGAAGTTTCCTGAAAGTGCAAAGACTTCCGTCACTTCTTTCGGGACCGGACAGCAATATCAAGCTCAAAGACTTGACTATTGGAAGTCCTATCTACCCTTTGCTATACTAAATTTTTACAACGAATAAAAGATAACAGCTCAAAGACTGGAATAATCTATTCTTTCAACGCAAAGATAAGAACTAATGCAAGCTCAAAGACTTGCTGCTATTTCTTATCAAACAGTAATTTTTCTCAAGAATGGACGCAAGCTAAAAGACTTGCTGCTCCTTCAAGAGAGTTTACTATTTTAATTAATTTTCTCTACTTGCAGCTCAAAGACTTCAAATCAGATTGGACTAAGCTCCTTTAGAAATACTTTGCATAAAAGAAATAAAAAGATTCAAACTCAAACATGTAGCTCAAAGACTCAAAACTTGAGTAATCCTTCTTTATTATTCTTCAAAAACTTTCAATCCACATACATAAGATCAAAGACTTCTTGCTGTAAATTTGATAGAGTTTTTGCTTGCTTTCCGAAAGATGATAATTACAATGGACCTCTCAAGTATTTATAGAAGAGGAGCCTTGAGAAAAAGGTGGGAGGATCCTAACTAATTTTGAGAGATTCTCTCAACCACCAAGACTCATTCAATAAATAACTGAGACTTCATTAACTAACTAAGAGTTACTCTAACTAACTAAGACTTATTCCAACTCCAGTCCTAATCGAACACAACTTGTAGTTGCCTTACATGTTATTACAAAAGTGCAAGTGATGTGTAACTTGCATTTTACAAAAAATACTTTTACATGTAACTTGTCAAAACAAAATTACAACTAAAGATTACAAAAGAGGGAAAATTCCACTAAGTGTTGAAAAACACTTAAACTGCATTTTGTGAAGACACGAATCCTTGAAATTTTTGGATGCTCGCTTGTAGTTCCTCGGGATTCGGTTCACGTGTGTTCTTAGCAACAAAAATAGTCTTCACAATAGTGTCGTGACAGCGGAGGAGCACGGAATTGTCTTTATCCAGGATAGACTGGATCTCATGCAAAAAGGCTTGGTGTTTCATCAATGCTTGAATTGAAGCTGCCGAGAATTGTTCGCTCCTCCATTAATTATGAATCCTCATCTGTAAATCAGCAAGAACCTCTTCTTCTGGACTCAGCTCTGCATCCTGACTTACTATATTGCAAGAGGCCCTTTCACAATGTGAGACAATACCTCGATAGACTTCATCGTGGAATCTCCTTGCATCACTGATCTCCTCAATGAGGGATTTAAGAACACGGGTCTTGTTTTCCATGAGTTCCTCAAATTCCAAGTACATGCCCCTGGAAGAGATGATGGCGTGCTCCTGCAAAATATTCAGCTATTGTTGGGGCATGGTACGCCAGATTGCCAGACTTTTCTCAACGCTTTCCAGATTCTTTTTGAAAGTGTTGGAAGTCTGATCCAACTTATCCTCAATGGTTTCCAACTTAGACATTATTTGAAAAATGTCTTTTACCACTTGTACACATTGATCATGAAGCTGATCAACCCAGGAATCCAGTGCTTGTACTTTCTGAGCAGCCGTTTCCACTCCACGAATCGATTCTTGAGAACCAGAAGAACCTATGCAGTTACTCCCTTCAGCAACAGGTTTTGTGATTTTATGAATGGCCGCCATAAGCTGTCGATTTTCTTCTTCTATCTTGTCTTTCTTCGCAAGAAGATCGTCACACCTTTGCACTAGTGAAGCAACAGAAAACTGAGCATCATGTTTAATGACCTCATGTGTTTGCTTGCCCAATTCTACCCTTGTAACCTTATAATCAGCAGCTGACATTTCATCAAGTGGTTTATCTGCAATAGGTTCCACAATTTCAGCTACTTTCATCTTGTTGCTATCAACAGTTACCCTAGAGATATTCTTTGCCTTGTTAGCAACTTTGGATCTGGACTGTTTGCGTTGCTGGTAGTCAAAGGCATCAGGTGAGATCTCTTGCTTCTTTCTTTTCGGGGTGAAAGAACAAAGTCATGGAGGCAAAGACATCAACTCACTTCCAGTAGTAGTCGTAGGCAAAGGAGAAGCAGTTTCTGTTTGAATTACCGCGGTCACCCTGGGAGGAATATCTGTTTGAATAGCGACCACGGTTTGCTCAGTTACCAAAGGACATGAAGATTGCCTCATGAATTCTTCAAAACCAGAAGTGGAAGTCTCAATTTCTGATAACTGAATGCAAGTGGGATTATCTTCAGGAACTTTCAACACACTTTCTCGTTGTCGATCAGGAGAAGGCTCGTATGCTGAAATGGGAAATGCATTCTAAGGAGACTCATCTACGAGCAAATCAGGAGGAGAAAGAGGCGTCTCAATGGAAATTGGAGGAATGACCTCGTGAGGCGAGTCTGAAACTGGAGACCTAGGCGCATCGTCAGATTGCTGCCCCTCTTCTGGATTATCCAGATCGATCACCCGAACATGGAACCGTGATTTCTCCTTCCCACGAGTAGTCGTCTCCTCAGGAGAAAGCACTACTGCACGACTAACTCGTAACATGATCCTTGTGCTTGAAGATGAAGCACCCTCCTTGTTATCAATCTGAATCTCAGACTTCCGTCCAAGAGGCCCTGTAGAGTCATCTTCTTTACCAACCTTGATTTTGATAAGTCTAACAGCATTACTTTTCAGCCATGCGTTAGTGTTGGCCAAGATAGGCTGAAATCTGTCAAGGATGGAGACGCACTCCTTGTGTGACCATTGGATCAAAGGAAGTGGAGCTTCCTCAACCCTTCGTGAAGTGTATTCAGGATCAAGTATATGCCCGTCATCGATCATCCCTTGTGGGATATCTGCCAAGTTCAAGTCAACAATTTTCTCAACAGTGAACCTGCAGTAATCCATCTTCAGAACTTCGGCTTCCGTATGGAGATCTACCCAAATGTCTTCAATGCGATGAACATGCACAAAGGATTTCTTGATCTTCTCCTTCATACCTCTATAGTCAAAATCAGCTCTACGTTTGAACCTCTTAAGCTTGATTTCCTGCAATTCAGCCTCCATGGCCTTAGCCTTCACAGATGTGACAAGGGAGTATCGACCAATTTTCAATGGGTTTGTGCTAGAGATACCCATTCCAACCTTGTGTCTAGCAGACTGAAAAGTATGAACAGCCATGATCTGTCTTCCCAACTCCATAAGAATTATCTTATCGGTTGGGTATCTTGGAAGCATGTATGGCTGACCATCATAGCATCCAATCCTCATATAGGTGAAGGTGGGAAATTGCAGGAACAAACACCCATACTCAGACACCTTGACCCATGCCTCATCTCATACTCTTTTGTTTCTGAGATCCACATCAAACTGACACATGAAATATCCGAAGAATGCATCTCGGACTCTTCTGAAATGCAGTCTGCTAGGTTTCAATGGCAACTGGTCATAATATTCCCAAACTGGTATAAGCGAGCGATCACCCTGGGTAGAAAGACCTGGAAAGTGTCTAAGTGACGCTGCTAAATATACCAAATAAGAATTCATGAAGAAGGTCATAGTTGTAGGAACTGCTGCAAGTTGTTCGCACAAAGCATCGTTGATAATTTCACCCCATGAAATGTGATGCGACTACCGTATGAACATAATGAATTGATACATCCATGGCTCAAAGACATTAGAGTGCTCAAGGCCCATCATCCTGCTGAGAAGAGTGATGGTGTCTCCTATCTCCCACTTGAAATCACAACGGTACAACCTTGCCCATCTTGAGAAGGAAGGACGTGGCTCTTGGATCCATCTATTGATGTGTCGCTTGCAATCTTTTTCCCTTTTCACATAATACTCTGCTGCACTTTCTTTGGTGATTTCCATATAAACAAGTGCAGGAGGTATTTTGAAGACCTTCTCGATTGTATCCGCATCAAGACGAATTATAGCTTCACCATCATCATTTTTAATGACTCTTGACTCTTTGTCAAAATGATGGGCGCATGCAAGAACGAACTCAGGTTCTAGGGCAGCCACTGGGAAGGAAGATGCATGATGGATATGGCTGTCCAACAGCCGCTGCAAGTTGTTATCCTGTGGATCTTCTACCCTGTTGATGAATTCTGCCATATCAAAGTGCCCTATTTCCGTGTCCCTGATGCGATCCAAAGGAGAAGAAACCTGGGAAGGTGCAACCTCATTCTGGTATTTGTCATATTTGTATTTCATTTTCTTTGGAGTTGGAGATGCCGGCAAATCTGACATTGATTGTGAACCTGGAATGCTGTGATGAAGACTTAAAAGAGTTAAGGCAACATCATAGTCAGCTGCAAATATCATTCTTCCTTCTTAAAATTGGTAAAACTTTGATTTCTGAATTTCATGGTTTTATGAGAGGAAGAGGGGAGATATGGGAAAATCTTGACTTTGACCAATTTCGGATCTTGGGAGGATTTTCGCAAGTATACAAGTTGGAAAGGACATACATGCAATCGGGGTTTTAAAACCCGAATACAAGTACACTTGTAAATTCGAAAATGGAGAAATGGACGAAAAATGAGATTTTGACTTGCGGGAAATAATGGAAATGGAAAGTACGGATATGGGGAACATGAATGGATAGAAATGGGAATATCCGGGAAAGGCATTTTCATGAAAATGGGAAGAACTTTTCAACATGTAATCCGGTTTTTAAAACCCGAATTTGCAAGGGAGGGGTATTTCACACTTTTCAAACTTGGAATTTTAACCAAAAATGATTAAATTCCTTAACCGTAGGGGAAGAACAAGAATTTCCAGCGAACTTGTAATCGAGATTAAAAATCCCGAATACAAGTTAAGAGGGAATTTTGAGAAGAACAATGCAATTCAACAATTGCATTTCAAAGGGAAGATTTCTTTCACAAAAACCAAATTTTTTGGGGAAGAACATCACATGCCAAAAATGCAACTAATAATGAAAAATAAAGAAAACAAAAAAATAATAAAATGAAGGGAAGAAAGGAAAGAGAACATACCTTTCTTAAAAATGCAAAATGCTTCTCCAATAATGCAACAATTCTTGAAATGAAGAAGCAAAACCGGTGAAAAGGAGCAATCCGGAATGTCAAACCCTTGTCACGTTTTTTGTAAAAAATGCCCCAAATATAGCAGCAATCTTAAACTTGGAGGACCAAAATGCCAATGAGAGTGTGCATCCAAGTTTATTAGAGCAAAACGCCTAAGGTAGAAGAAGAAGCAATAATGCCAAATGATTGAAAACGCTGCCAAAGGTTGAAAACGTGGGCAAAGGGAATCACGTGGCCACCATTATAAACTCCAACGGCATCATCAAATGGTGCGAAAATCCTCTCACCCTCCACGCCTAGGTAGAGAAAGGCAAAACGCTTAACGAGACAGCAGATTTATGAAATAAAAAGCGCCCAAAATGTGGGTTAAAAGAACCACGTTTTTGCTGATTTAGCTCCAAAAACTAGTCAATATAACCTCCATTTGGCATGAAAGATGTTGATGATTGCATGAAAATAGGGTAGAAGCAAAAACGCCTTTCCTCCCTAAAAAATCTCCACAAAAAATTGCTTTGAAATCTTCAACAAATCGATTTTTCATGCAAATTGAGTTTTGGGAGACACATGACAAGTTCGAATTGCCCAACATGAAGCAAATCGGGTTTTAGAGAGAAAATAACAAGTTTTATTTTCACTTTTTTCATTTACATGCCAAAATCAGGTTTTTTAAGACAAATAGCAAGTTTCATTTTTCACTTTTTCACTTATGAAGCCAAAATCGGGTTTTTTTGGACAAATGACAAGTTTAAAATTGTCAAAAATGCATTTGCAAGGCAAAATCGGGTTTTTTGGAGCAAACTGCAAGTTTAAAATACTTGTAAAAGGGAAATAAAATCCCTACAACAAGTTAGAAACACTTGCACATATGTAATGGGGATTTAAAATCCCTATTACATGCAAAAACCATTAAAGTAGGGGTTTTTTGACCAAACTGCAAGTTTACTTGCAGTTGAGCCAAAAAATCCTTATTTTAACTAAAAATGACCAAAAAACAATAAAAAAGATAAAAACATCAAACGGGAAACTTAAAATAAATTACAAGTGACATATTTAAAATAAAAGTGCACATGTAATTGATCAAAAATTCCCCTACAAGACCATAACAATGAATATCATTAAAACTTGCAGTTTGAAGAAAATTCTCCACCTGCAGTCTGGGTTTTAAAACCCGAAATTGAAGGAAAGGCATAGCAAACGAACCCAGAATTGGACGAAATTCGAAACGTAGTTTGAGAATGAACTGAGGATCAAGCCAATCCAAGGATTAGTCGAAATTCTGCCTCGGGAAGCGTGCCATAGAGTAAAAATTTTCTTTTTTTTATAAAAATTTCACCGTAGTGGTCCTTCATTTTTGGAAACAAAAATGAGGACAACACTATTAATATGTCAAAGAACCCGGTGCAACATTCAAAGACTAAACATGTATTAATCAAGTATCATTTCTTGAGAGAAAATATCTAGTGAAGAGGAAGTGAAGCTAGAGTATGTGTCTATAAAGGAATAGATTGCTAATATTTTTACGAAGCCTTTACCTGCAGATACATTTGTCTATTTGAGAGACAAGTTAGGGGTATCTACCCCTCTTGATGAGAACTAGATGCATTGAGTTGCATCGATCCGGTGGACTTCACAGTCTTATCTCCTTGTCCGGATTGAAGAGTTTATGTTGCTCCTCTGGTTGAGTAGTTTGTTTATGGTTGGTTATATGTTTAAGGGGGGAGAATCGTGATTTGTTTATTCAAAGGAGGAGACTAAGTTTGGTTTTCTGTTTTGAAGACCTTTGTCATTGATGTCAAAGGGAAAGAGAAGCATGTGAAAAACTGTTTTATCTGCTTAATCTTAGGGGGAGTCTGTTGGAGATGTTTTCTTTCTTTGCATTGATTGTTTTTCACATTCATATGTTACCATCAATGTCAAAGGGGGAGATTGTTGGGCATTGCTGCTGCTAGATTGTTGGGCATTGCTGCTGCTAGAATATGTTGTTGTCATTGATGTCAACATATTCCTGTGATTTATTGCTCAGGTGATTGCAGATTGGTTTATTGGGATCATGGTTTGGTATATGGAGTATTTCTAGTATCGTTATATCTTTCTGTATTGGTTTTGGTGATCCAAAAAGCCTCATTGATCATATCATATGATCCAGTTTGCAGTTTATTTTTCTGATCAGTGCTTTGCAGAGTTCGGGATTTCCTCTGGTATATTCCGGTGTGATCAAATCTTGAGCTGAGTTCTTGGGAGATTGTTTGGGGTGGTCGTGTGTATCTTCATTTCAGATGGTTCGTGATTTGGTGCTCTGCAAGTTATCTTTCCTCGTGACAATTGTTGTTGTTTGAGTTTTCTTGAGGTTCAGATGTTGATCGATGAAAATTTGATAAGTAGTGTTGGTGCAGTTGTTACTGATGATTATAACGTGCTTGCTGGTATTTCCTAATTGTGTGCTATTTGTTTTGATGATCCACATTGATCGTTGTGTGAGTTTTTGGTGATTTTGCTGAAACGATGATGTTCTTCGTGTTATGCGGTATTCCTGGTGGTGTAGCGTGTTGCGGTTGATCTTGGCGTAATTTCCAGTGGTGATGAGTGTTTAGAGATTTGATTTAGGTCCATGTATATCATTATATTGGTCCGATGGTCGATCTTTGTATCATGTGATTTAATTTTGTAATTAGGTGTTAGGGTTTAGCCGACCTTGTTGTCAAGGTTGATGAATTGCATAAATACGTGTCATATTCATGTAATTTTGGTATGGATGTTGAGTCTGCATTATCAGAGAGTGGTGTTTGTGCGAACAAGGAATCATCTTTTGGTATGGCGTATTGAGAAGAGTTTTCGAGTGATGCAGATCAAACATATGTGCCTAACCGGAACTGTCATCAGGCATTAGGAGATACTGTTATTGCAGTTCATTTGATTCTGGATTGTTGTCCGATCATTTTGTAAGTCAGTGAGACTTCCTTGTAAGGTAGTGAATCTTCCCTGAGGGTTGTAGCCTTCCGGGTTATTGTATCTTGAGATGTAAGCTCTAGGCAGTGTGCTTGAATGCTGGTGCATTCCCCATTGTAATATTTACACATACTACTACAGAGTATCATCTTACTGTGGGTAGGTTCCCACCATGGTTTTTCCCTTAACCGGGTTTTCCACGTCAAAATCTTGGTGTTGTGTGTTGTGCTATCTATCCGCTTATCTTTGTTGTTGCTGCAGTTTATCAGATTTGTGATTGTGATTAAGTTTGTTAATCCGGTGAAAACAAATTCACCCCCCTCCTCTCAGTTTTCCTTCATTGTTGTTGCCAACATGTAACTCCCACTAAATAAGCATGTTGTCCTCATTTTTGTTTTCAAAAATGAAGGACCATTACATGAAATTTTTGTGAAAAAATGAAAAAAATTACTCTATGGCACACTTCCCGAGGCAGAATTTCGACTAATCCTTGGACTGGCTTAATCCTCAGTCCATCCTCGAACTACGTTTCGAATTTCATCAAATTCTGGGTTCGTTTGCTCTGTCTTTCCTTCAGTCGGGTTTTAAAACCCCAACTGCAGGTGGAGAATTTTCTTCAAACTGCAAGTTTTAATGATATTCATTGTTTTGGTCTTTGTAGGGGAATTTTTGACCAATTACATGTGCACTTTTATTTCAAATATTTTACTTGTAATTTATTTTAAATTTCCCCTTTGTTGTTTTTATATTTTTATTGTTTTTTGGTCATTTTTAGTTAAAATAGGGATTTTTTTGGCTCAACTGCAAGTAAACTTGCAGTTTGGTCAAAAAACCCCTACTTTAATGGTTTTCACATGTAATAGGGATTTTAAATCCCCATTACATATGTGCAAGTAAACTTGCAGTTTGGTGAAAAAACCCCTACTTTAATGGTTTTTGCATGTAATAGGGATTTTAAATCCCCATTACATATGTGCAAGCAAGTATAACTTGTTGTAGGGATTTTATTTCCCATTTACAAGTATTTAAAACTTGCAGTTTGGTCCAAAAAACCCGATTTTGCCTTGTAAGTGAAAAAGTGACAATTTAAAACTTGCACTTTGGTCCAAAAAACCTGATTTTGCTTATAAAGTGCATTTTTGACATTTTAAACTTGCTATTTATCCAAAAAATCCCGATTTTGCCCAACATGTTGAAAAAGTGAAATTTTAAACTTGTCATATCCTCCAAAAAACCCGATTTTCATTGTTTCATACATTTTAAACTTGCTATTTGTTCCAAAAAACCCGAATTGCAAGGAAAAACATGTTTTTTGAAGATTTTTAGCAAATTTTTGTGGAGATTTTTTGGAAGATAGAAGGCGTTTTGGATTCCTTCCTATTTCCATGCATTTTTAGACACCTTTCACGCCACATGGAGGTTATGTTTGCTGGTTTTTAGGTTTATAACAGCAAACACGTTTTTGCTAAAAACCCACGTTTTTCTTCATTAAAAATGCCACGAATCAGCAATGTTATGAATCGTTTTGGCTTGGTATGCTAAGGTATTGAGGTTAGAAAGAGTCTTGGCCATTTTCCATGCCATTTCTCATGCATTTGCTGCCACGTTTTTCAGTTTTTGCCATTTTTTCAAAAACGTGGCTAGGGTTTTGGAATACGGTTAATTTCTTTTTAAGAGATATTCTTCTTTATTTCAAAGATTGATTATCTTTTGGAGAGGCATTTTCACATTGGAGCAAGGTAAGATTTATTTTCTTCTTGTTTTTTTTTTTTTCTTGTTTTCTTGTTTTTTTCTTTCTAGTTGTAAATTTGTAAATGGTTGGTTCTTCCCCAAAAATCAGATTTTGTGAGAGAGATTTTCCCTTTTGTAAAGCAATTTTAGAATTGCATTGTTCTTCCCCATTTTCCCTCTTTACTTGTATTCGGGATTTTAAATTCCGATTACAAGTTGGATGAAAATCATTGTTCTTCCCTTACGGATAAAAGATTTAACCATCTTTTTTTTGAAATCCGGGTTGCAAGTTGAAAGTTCTTCCCATTTTTGCATTGGCAAAGTTCCAAGTGATCTTCTTGAAATTCATTTTTACCTATCCGCTTCCAATTCCCTCATCCGTACATACCAATTCATCCACTCATTTCACACCTTCATTCATTTTCCCCATTTAAAGTCTACTTGCAGTCAGCCATCCAGAACCCGAAATTGGTCCAAAATGCACTCAAAAAACACTTGAAAATGAGTTTTAAAGGTCCAATTACAAGTGCAAACTTGTAGTTACCCATTACACATATGAAGTTGCATGTTTGTTCCCACATTTGCAAGTTAATGCTCTTGTTTTCCCCACACATGTAATGCAACTTCCAAAACCCGAAATTCACTGGTGAGCCCGTTTTTGCATCAATTTCTCTCTTCCCTTGTCAGTCCGGTTTGCACACACGATCTACCAAATCAATGGATTAAGGCATGGGCCTTATTTTGCAAGCAAATTTCAAGAATGAAGGATGATACAAAGAAGAAATACAACAACAATTCATGGTTGAGAGCATAAAATGCTTTCAAGACAAAGATGGTCATGACATGAAAAGAGGAAGGCAGCCCGTTCCCTCTTGAAAAGCTAGTATTACCCCAAGCAAGAAGACAAGGATGCAAGTTCCCGTTCCGGTTCAAGATGTCTTTACCAATCTAGAATACTTCAAGTTCTAGCATCCTGAAGCGACATGAAGATCATCACAGACAAAGGATGATGCAGTTAGAGTCGTGTCTTTAGACACATGGAATAGTTTTAGTTATGCATTTGCAATTTTGTTTTGACAAGTTACATGTAAAAATATTTTTTGTAAAATGCAAGTTACACATTACTTGCACTTTTTAAATTACATGTAAGACAACTACAAGTTGTGTCCGATTAGGACTGTAGTTGGAATAAGTCTTAGTTAGTTGGAGTAACTCTTAGTTAGTTAATGAAGTCTCAGTTAGTTATTGAATGAGTCTTGGTGGTTGAGAGAATCTCTCAAGTTAGTTAGGATCCTCCCACCTTTTTCTCAAGGCTCCTCTTCTATAAATACTGGAGGAGTCTATTGTAATATTTATCTTTTGGAAAGCAAACAAAAACTCTGCCAAATTTACAGCAAGAAGTCTTTGAGCTTATGTATGTGGATTGAAAGTTTTTGAAGAATAATAAAGAAGGATTACTCAAGTTTTGAGTCTTTGAACTACATGTTTCAGTTTGAATCTTTTTATTTCTTCTATGCAAAGTGTTTCTAGAGGAGCTTAGTCCAATCTGATTTAAAGTCTTTGAGCTGCAAGTAGAGAAGATTAATTAAAATAGGAAACCCTCTTGAAGGAGCAGCAAGTCTTTGAGCTTGCGTCTATTCTTGAGGAAAAATTACTGTTTGATAAGAAATAGCAGCAAGTCTTTGAGTTTGCATTAGTTCTTGTCTTTGTGTTAAAAGAATAGATTATTTCAGTCTTTGAGCTGTTATCTTTTATTCGTTGTAAAATTTAGTATAGCAAAGGGTAGATAGGACTTCCAATAGTAAAGTCTTTGAACTTGATATTGCTGTCCCGTCCCGAAGGAAGTGACGGAAGTCTTTGCGCTTTCAGGAAACTTCATTTCCTTTCTCTCATTTCACTTGAAAGTAGTTACTATTGTTCGTTTTCAATCGCTATCCTTTTCTGTGAAGAGAAAAGGATATTGTCTTTCTTGAAGAAAGAAGGAAGACTGCTGTCCCATCCTGTTTTTATTTCAGTTTTAGTTAGATAGGGGGAGCCTTCCCTTAATTAGGAGAGTTTTTACTCGTGTGTTGTGGTTGAAACCACAATTTTGTATTTTTCCCCCAAGTGTACAAAATTTTCAACCAACAAAGCAAATGTTTACTTCTGTCTATATTGCATATGCATCCTACTGAATAAGTGCTATTGGCTGGCTTGCCACCTGATGCTTTCCTTTCCATTACTAGTTTCCATTTTCATTGTAATCCTAAACACAATATGCTCTCACCTTTCCCTTTCCAGGATCTAGGTGATCAAGAAATGGGAAGGAAGTTGATTTGCATCTCTATTTCAATTGATAATATAAATTAGGGGTGTATATTTCAAGTATAGAGATCATACAGTGTCCATTAGCACCAATATGCCACACTTCAATCTTGTTGTACAATCCAATAGCAAAAATCATATGCCCTACTATATCGACTTTCATCATTTCCAACTCACATAAGCATCTAAGTAATTTATGGCCTCCTTTCAACAACAAAACTTGGAATCCATTGGTAGGATACAATCTTCTATTAGCACAATTTTTTCTAGAAAACATTCATATTTGGAGGTGGATTTATGCTTGTATAGAATTGTTATGACCTATTTCACACATCGCCCCATTACGAATGTGGACCCCCAGTAGTTTGCTTCTTTAGGGTTTTGTCTAAACGTTGTAATTTAAGTCTTCCTTTTTCGAGAGTTTAGAGTTAAATTTTTGAGAGGTCATCTAGGTCAAATAGAGCAGTCATACCTTGATCAGGGTCTGGACATCACCAAGGCACTCAGAAGGTCTGAAGGACGAAGATCGCGATTAATTTGGGTCGTTTCTAACAACTTTCTATTTTTATAAATTCTGTTTTTTTGCTTTTTGCTTTTTTCGCTTTTTTTATTTTTGGCACTTTGGGACTGTTGTGACCATTTCACACATCGCCCCATTTAAATGGGGACCCCCTCTTTTTGCTCGTTTTTTGCTCGCCTTTCTCTCTGCTTTTTAAGGTTTTGGTTTAGTTTGTTAGTTGTCTGGACCAGGGTCAAGCCTTAGGGTTTCTGTTACTGTGTTTTCAAGCCAGAGTCCAGTCCAATTTTGAATTTGAGAGCTTCCTCCCGAGGGATGCCATTTTGGAAATAAAGTGAATTCGCCAGAGGCTAAGTAAGTTGGTCTAGTTTCAATTGGGATTTTGAGTGCAACTCTGAAAATTTGTCTAAGTGTTGATGATGAGTGTTTGATTTTCGTCCGATTGAGTAATTTTGACCAAATTTTGAAAATTTTGATAATTGATCCCGGGCATTGGAAATGACTTGTTTTTGCCTTGTGAAGTGATTAAACTCCCAAAATCATGATATTTTGGCCCGTGGAAGCAAAATCGCTCCTGTCCCTCAGTGAAGGACCGGAGCTTGTTTCTCAAGATTTTACTGTCTCTGCAGGATCAAGACAAATTTTTGACTGGAAATGATAAAGGGAGGCATGATCTTTCCGTTGAATATAATTTGAAGAATTTCACAAGCATGGAAATGTGCTAGGAGCAAAAATCACTCCTATTCCTTAGCGGAGGACCGGAGCTCAAAATCAAACATTGCCTTGTCCTTGCAGGATTCGAACAATTTGACGATTTGAGGAGATCAAAGGAGATATATTTCATCATTTTAATATAATTTGAAAGCACAAACATGAGGAAAACTTGATCTAGAAGCTAAATCGCTCCTGTCCCTCAATCAGGGACCAGGGCGAAATTCAGTGGTAGCTCCTGTCCCTCTCCCAGGGACCAGAGCGAATTTCCTCATGAGGCATGTTTTGGGCAAAGATCAAGCAAGTTTTGAGTTTGAGGCAAACAAAGAAGGCGTAACGAACCTGTTGAAGACAAATTGAAGAGTGCAAGACACCAAAGTGAACTCCATATTGGCCTAGGCGCTCCTGTCCCTCAGTAAGGGACCAGAGCGATTTTTGCCTTAGGTCAATTTCTCACCAAGTTAGAATGAACTCCAAGGCAAAGATGAATGAAAGGGGGTACTACAAGACCATTGAAGATAATTTTGGAAGTTAGCAAAGTGTGATGGAGCCTATAAGTGAAAATTCGCTCCTATCCCTCAGCCAGGGACCAGGGCGAAATGTTAGTTATGTTGCCTTTCTTCCAAGTTTAAGATCACTCCTAGTCAAAGTATAAGGTAGCAAGGACATTTTGAGGTGTCTCGACGAAAAACGAAGTATCAAAGACCGCCAAAGATGAAGGATCTGCACTGAAATGCCCAAGTTCGCTCCTGTCCTTCAGGCAAGGACCAGAGCGAAATATTTAAATGTGTCCAAATTTAAGTTACCATTAACATTTTAAGTGTTCGAAAGGGAGTAAAGAGCATCATTTTTTAGCCTTGAAGACAACTGCAAGTTAATATGATGAAGGAATTGCACTATATGCTTAAGTTCGCTCCTGTCCCTCAGTCAGGGACTAGAGCGAAATCTTCATGAAGGCTTAAATTTTGAATGTTGATCACGTTTCAAGTATTCAAGAAGGACCAAAGGACATCGTTTTATATTGTGAAGGCAATTGCAAGTTGATAAGAACAAGGATGCGCCCAAGACACCAAAGTTCGCTCCTGTCCTTCAGTGAAGGACCAGGGCGATATTCACCATATTGGCCAGTTCTTTCAAAAATCACACTAAGTCAAGGACGTACAAGGTTGCACAAGGTCAAAGTGTTCTTAAGAAGATGATATGCGAGGAAATTAAACATCAAAAGGTGATCAAATTGAGCCAAGAAGCTAAATCGCTCTTGTCCTTCAGGCAAGGACCAGGGCGATTTTCATTAAAACACTCATTTTCCTTCGAAGATCATGTCAAAGCAAGATTATATTGGGTCGAAGATATCATTTGGAAGGCAATGAACAAGAAGCAAAGATTAAAAGATGATGAATTTTGGCTAGAGCATAAAATTCACTCCTGTCCCTCACCAAGGGACCAGGCCGAAAATCCTTCAAACTTCAAATGTGTCTCGTAAAAGCCAAGTGAAGCGAGCGTGGAGTGAAAGACTAACGTTGTTACTTCCTCATGATGAAGATTGGTGATCGAAGAAGCCAAGGTCAAGGAGAAAACATAAGGTTCGCTCCTGTCCCTCACCAAGGGACCAAGGCGATATCAACCTCAGGAGGCACTCAGCCACAAAATCAAGTCGATCAAGCTCGAGATTCCTTGCAAAAATGCCAGTTTCAACGTGAAGATTGTAATTTTGAACGTCAAAGGTAAAAGAATCAAGGCTAAAATGCAAGTTCGCTCCTGTCCCTCTCCCAGGGACCAGAGCGATATGGTTCGTATTTCTCAACTCCAAGTTTTGGCGCTAAAACATTTTTTGGATTTTATTAAATGCTAAAAATCGATAAATTTAATTAAAGATAGCATTTAAAAATAGCGCAAAGCATTTATTAATTAATTTTTTGCCTATTTAAAAAAAAAAAAAAAAAAAAAATCGAATTAATTAAAAACGAAGGCATTTAATTAATTAATTATTAATTTAAATAATAATTAATTTTGGAGCGCTTGAATCTCTTGTTTTTACAAAAGTCGGCCTTTAAATTTATTTTAAATTTGTTTTTAATTACCAAGTCGGCCTAAGGTAATGCATGAGGTGAGCGCCTATAAAGGGGGGTGTTTATTTCATTTTCAAATCATTATTCAAACATCCTTCACATGCGATTTGGAGAGGTGTGAATTGTGTTCAAAGTGGAGCGGATTTCCATTCCAAGCAAGGAGCGAATTTAGCAAAGGAAGTGGTGCGAACATCTTCCAAGGGGAGTGCGAACCTTGATTAGAGTTGAGCGAAATTGCAAAAGACTACGTCAAAGACCCCCAAAGGTGGCGAATTGTTAGGTGGACGTTCGTTTGAAGAAGATCACGTGGGAAAGCTTCAAATTTTGATTTTGCCTAGGCAAATTTCCTTGTTTTGCTTTTTAGAGTTAGCTCTCAAGTGAGGTATGGCGAAGTCTTCTCTTGTTTTGAATTTTGATCGTCATTGCCTTAAATTTTGAATTTTGAAATTTTGAATTTCAGTGCCTCAATCGTTTTTTAGGAAATGATAACTCAAGGACTTATCATGAAGTTTCCTAAAATTAATATCTAATCTATGTTATACATTGCAAAATCTAGTTTCTTATTATGAAATGTTGTGTAGGTATGGCGACACCGAAGGCAGGAGCATCCACCAGTCGTCCAGCTCTCATGAAGGAAGATCAAAAGACCGAAGAAGTGGAGACCAAGATCGTGTCTAAGTGGAGCAACATTGGAGATACCAACTTGGGTAACTTCAGTACGAAGAAGTTTCGAGAGGTCCCTTACATTGGCAAGCCATCACCTGTCGCCAGGAGGATAATTGAAAGTGGCATCATTAAGGCGGCCGGCTTCCCTCCAGCAGTACAGTGTCATGAGTTGATGATCGAGTGTGCTCGTCATTATGATCCTCAGTCCAGAACAATCGTGTCCAAGGAAGGAAACACTTTGGCGTATCTTTCAGAGGAAGCTATAAGTGAGGCTTTCCATCTTCCAGAGCACAGAGATATGGTCTACAAGAGCATAGAGGGAGCCAGGTCCATGTACGAAGATGATCCAGATGCTTGTCTAAGCATCATCAACAAGAATTGGTTATTCAAGAGTCGTCCTCGCCTGAGCAAGATACCGAACACACCACATAGGATCGATTTCCAAGAGGAGTACAGAGATTTGATTACAATGCTCAACCGAGTCACGGGAGCTCCTCAAGCCTTCTACTTTGAGAGGTGGATGTTCTACTTTATCCAGGTGATAGTTCAGGGAAAAGGAACAATTCATTGGGCTAGAATGATTAGCCATTGCTTGGACGTACAGTTGAGGAGACTCAAGGCTACCAAGTCCTTCCACATGAGTTCATACATCATATATGCCTTAATCAGGAGCTTTGAGTACGCAGGACTACCTCAGAGAGGAGTGATTGGAAGAGGACCCGGCGAGGTCAGGGTTTGTGATTCCTATGTCCACTTGCATCATCCGCTAGGAAGTAACTACAAGTTAGTTAATGATACCTTCACAATGAACATCACCAGGACGTTGCAAGGTGGGATTCACAATAGGCTATCACAGGATGCACAGGAACTAGTAAAGAGGTACGGTGCTTGGTTTATCCAATTTCCGAAGTTTACTTATATCAGAGTTCATGGATGTCCTTCACCTTCATACATGTTGCCGAGATATCCGACAGACAGAATAGTGTTACTTGAGGTAACAAGACAGTTGGTAGCTTATGCGAAGGCATTCAGACACAGACATGGAAATGGAGTTCCTGTACCTATCATCTTAGGCAATTCAGTTGAGGTATGTCCTAATGCTTTAGCCATGGATGACGCAGAGAAGGAGTTAGCTTTATATTCTTTTTCATTCTTTGCTTTGAGAGAAAGCTTTGATCCACATGGATATATAGAGGAGACAGTCGGTAGGAAGTTTAAGCATGAATTTCAGATAGAAGATTTTATGATGAATCTCCTAGACGATCTTGAAGTGAAAAGAAAGATGCATTCTAGATTGCCTTTGGATTTCATCAGGAAATGCAAGATTTACAGAGTGGCCGACCAAGCTCAGGACAGTGGCAGACATCTCCAGTCATCCTATGACCGAGAAAGCAAATCAGTAAGGTTAGATTGGAATGAACCCGAGGTCGTGGATCTAGATGCTTTGATGGCTCCAGTCTTGTCTTGTACTCGCAGATGGGTTGATGTGCAGCATCAGAAGTTGAGAGAGCAAGGCATAGCTATGACTTTCACTTTGGAAGAGAAACCAGCCGAAGGTGGAGCTAGTGTAAGCGAAGGTAATCCTAATCCCAAAAATGCAAGTGAAAGCAACCTTCGAAGTGCAAGTGAAGGCGATCTCCATCCAAGAGGCTCGAAGAGAAAAGAGAGACCTGAGAAGAAAGAATCTTCCAAGAAGAAGCAAGGGGCCAACCGAGATCGTTCATCCGGCACATCTTCTCGACAAGAGAAGAGGACACTTGAAGTGGAAGATTCTATGGAGTCAATGGTACAGAATGATAAAGAAGGACAGGCACCAGGTGGATCTCTTCAAGACAATGAGTTGCATGAAGATGGGGAAGATAATGAAGTAACATCTCCTCCCAGAGAAGAAGAATTGCTCAAGGAAATACAGGTTAAAGAGACAAGATCTGCCATCCCAGATTGGTTGAAGGAAAGATTAACTAGGGTGATCGTGATTGAGGACGAAGACAATGTAATTGATTTGGAGAGCCTTGTCGGACATTCCCAAGAAGTGACAGAAAAGAGGAAGGCTACCAAGATGTCCAAGATGATTAGAGATGAGACTGGATCCAGAAAGTTGCAGATAGCTACGCCGGCAGTGGACAAGTATGAAGGTGAGATCCTAGCAGAAGAATATGATATAGAGACATTTGAGCTAGGTCCATCCACAGCCGAGCAGACACTAGATGATGCCACCGATTCATTTGAGGCCTTGAAAGACAAGCTTAGGGAAGAAATAGAGAAGAATAGGAAGCTTGAGAGAGAGGTCGGTGCATGGAGAACATATTTCAGCCATCTCAATCAGCCTTTAGGACGTCAGGATCCAACAAGATCACCCATACAGGCACTTCCCCTTCAATCAATTGGCGAAGCAGAGAGATTCAGGAGTATGGTCCAGCGTATGAGTACTTGGATGGACAAATCTCATACAGTTGTCGTAGAATTTACAACAAGGATGATGAAGACTATTCATAGGGCTATCCAGGTTCTTGAGATTATTCACAACTTGATGATAACAGTAGCTGCTTTTGCTCATACCAAAGAGGTTATCATTCCTGTCTTGTGAGTAATCAGACAAACATCGAGGAAGGTCTTAGCACAGGAAAAGATCATGGATGGAGGACCTCACAGTTTACTTCAGTGGTCAACCTTACTCCAGATGAAGGAAGTTCTCTTCGAGGACATCAGTACTAGATGTAGCCATGTTGAGGAGGTTATCAACCCGATCGAGGACAGAATATTTGAGGTACTACGTACTATTCTTGGCAGGAGGATCGAAGTTGAGACAGATGTGGATTTGCAGGAATTGGAGGATAGAATCAAGGTTATCTTTTGCACCATGCTCCTGATTGAGAAAACTAAGGAACTTGAACCTGAATGGGACGCTACTGTTCTCGAGGCATTTGATCAGGTCATCCACTTGGAAGAAAGAATGAAGAATCTTCCCGAGATTCCAATTGCTGAGATCGAAGGAATCGTATCAAGATTCATTGCATATGCTAAAAAGGAGCATTGGAAAGGGAATAAGATTCTAGATGAAAGGTTGTTATAGATGACATGGCATCTTAATTGTCATTGGTCTATGTCTCCTAGGTTTTTGTGCCAAATTTAATAATTGGCTATGCATTTAATGTTGTGCAATAAAAGGGGAACTTTTGTAATAAAACCCTAATTAGGGTTTAGGTGTCATAATCTTGGCCATTGATCTGCTTTTTGATCTGGACCGTTCATTGTAATTGAGGATGCTATTTATACCCTCATTTCTTTTCATTTTGTAAGAAGGAAAAACTAGAAATTAGAGAGAGTTAGAAATTATTGATGTATTAGAGAGATTACAGTTTAGAAGCAATTTACTTTTGTAGCAAGATTGAGCTTTGAGAAAGGAATTCAAGCAATTGTTGTATATGATGGCTTTGAGATCAATGAAATATTGAAGTTATGGTGCTTTGTTGCAATTCTTTTGGTTATCTTCATGGTTGTTCATTTTCCTTGAATCATTCTCAATCGAAGTAGTGTGTTAATTAGAAGGACAAAGTGTTGGACTTGATCTTTGGTAGGATTCGTTTTCCAAACCACTAGCTTCTTGCTGATTGTAGGAACGCCTTGCGTGGTCGACTGGAGATATTTGAATCGTTTAAACCTTCAATCATTGTTGTATCTTGGATATGTACCTTCGTGGTAGTGTCCTTGGTCTTTGATGTATTGAAAAATCATTTGTTACCTTAGAAGATCGCATCAATTTCAATTGAGTTGTTAATTTATGGCAATATTGAAGTTGGTAGAATCTCACCAAGTCTAGTCCACATCAAGTCATTCTTAGGGTTAGACTAGATTAGACCTCTTGCAAACCCTATCCTTTTGATATTTTTTGAAAAGCTTGTTTAGTTTAGCAAAATCTTCGGCAACGTAAGGCCCCTTGATGACACAGCAATCACAACGACCACTGGTGCTTATCCACACGTAGAGACCCTACTAAAAAGAACATTGGAGTCATCCTAACTGATCCTTCTTGCGAAATCTTCAGCAGTTAGCAACTTTATTCAAGAGAGGATAAAATGCCTTTGGGTATTTTATTCTGTGTATGATTGTGTACAAAATACACGTCAACAGGGACCAATCCAAGAAGCAGCTTTTTTTGGCTTGCTTTTTGCTTTTTTTTGCTTTTGTGAAAGTAGACCTAGGGTTTGGTCCCTCGGGTCATGACATTAATGCCCATGTCATCAGAATCAAAAAATGTCTCTAAGAGTAAAAAACAAAGAAAAAGCAAGGACTTGGGGTTTTGTTCCAAAAGATCAAAACTTCAAAACATGGCACAACAAACAAGAACATGGTAGATTAAATTTGAAAATGGCAAAGATGATCAAGGAATTCAAGAAGCATGGCACATAGACCTATATCCAAACCTTCATTAAGACTGCCCTAGCTTGGGAGTTGGCATTGTCGAACAAACATCAAATTCGGCCATGGAAAAGCATCTATCAAATTCGTCTAATGATAAGCATGGCTGGAAGACTACCAAAGTTTGCCCAAGGAGGAATGGTCAATGTCTTGGAAGCATCAACTCCGCCTAAAGCATGTCCAAACATCAATCAAGTCCGCCCTATGCATGGCACATGAAGCATGAAGTCCGCCTAGCAGCTGGAAAGAACATCCAAACAAGGGGTAAAGTCCACCCATCAGCAAGAAAGGTTATGGCAAGACAAACACCAAGTCCGCCTAGCATATGGGATGGATGGCACACCAATTGTAAACTCTGCCCTAGCTCAAAGTCCGCCATGTCCAAAGGAGCATAAAGTCCACCCAAGGCATAAAGGGAATGGCACAAAGAAGACTAAACTCCGCCATGCCTAAGACAAGGCAAACTCTGACCTACAGCATAGAAGAAGGCAATGTTTAAACATGAAGTCAAATCTGCCTTGGCTTAAGACTCCTCAAGTCTGCCCATAATGAGAAGAAGCAATGTGCCAAGAGAGCTTGAAGTCCACCCAACAGTTAAGAGATAGATGGCAAAGCTAGCACAAAGTCCACCCTAGTGGAGTATGTCCAAAAGACCATAAAGTCTGCCCTTCTACAGAACATGTCCAAACTCTCTTCAACTCCGCCTTGTCCAAGATCTTTGTAAAGTCCGCCAAGGAACACATGGAAGAATGTCCAAACATAAGAGAAGTCTGCCTTGGCAAGGTGAACACCAAGTCCGCCTAGATGGGAACGTTGCAAGTTCACTAGAGAAAGATGGTTAACATAAGGTGGAGTCTACCAAAGTAAAAAGCAATGATCAAAGGAGGTATGGTGTGGAAAATAAGAAGTTTGCCTACGCAAAATTGGCAAAATGATAGGTCTAATTTACCAAAACATGGGAAAGTGTTTCAAACACATGGATAAATTCGCCATAGACAAAGATTTCGAAGAGGTTGGAAAAAAAAATTCAAACACTTGGAATATTTTTAAATTTTTTTCCAACACTTAGAAGATTTTCAAAAAAATCCATTTTTCAAACACTTGAAAAATTGTGGAAATTGAGCAAATCATCTAGAAACTTTCATGCCAAATCGCCTTGGATGAAGAATAAAACTTTCCATTTTGAAGGAGATAAAGCAAGGCCAAGTTCGATAAACCTAAGGAGAAATCAAAAAAAAAAATAACATGGAGCTTCTAAAATTAAAATCCCTAACTCTATATCTATTCAACCAGTCACTTTCAAATTCATTATTCAGGTTTGAAGATTGGAGTTCGATTTTGGAAGAAGTTTTCTCTCTTTCTCTTGAAGTTTTGGAAGATTGAATTTTGGAAGAGGAATTTTTGAAGGATAAAATTTTCTAAGTGTTGGAAGACAAGAAATAAAGTGCTTTTTCTGAGTTTTAGATAGAATTTTCCGAATTTAAGGTAGATTTTCAGTCACAAGCAATTTAGAAGGTTTAAAATCTGAGTCTAACTGATTGCTTGCACCCTTCTTCTGTCTTATTCATTCATTTCATGAAATTTACCAAATTCTTCCACTTTCAGTCTGATTTTTCATAGATATTTAGCTTTTTGACAGGCTGAAAGTAAAATTTTCAAGTAAAAAGGACCAAAATCAGAGTTAGAACCTTCGAATTTTCTCGAAATAATGTTAAATTTTTATGTCTTTTGCAGGTTGATGACTACCAAAGGAGCACCTTCGAGAAAAGCACAGATGAAGTTCGCCAGTAAAGGGTTGCAACCAGAATCCAAGATCAATTCTAAAAGGAAGAATGTCATAGACACCAACCTCGGGCACGCTGATTTCAAAGAATTCGAGAAGAGAAATGTATGGGTACGATGGGTACTTGCCAACACCTATTGCCCGCCGGATGATGAGAAATGGCATCGTCCAGGCAGTTGGATTTCCACCAGCCATGGAATGTGCATAACTAATGATCGAATGTGCTATTCACTACAACGCACAAGAAAGAGAGATCATTGCACCTAATCGAAGAGTTTTAGCTCATCTTGGAGAGTTAGCCAATCAGGAAGCGTTTGGGATACCAAACTACAACAAAACTTCATATAAAACCAAAGAAGTCACACAAAAACTTTATGATGGCCAGCCTAACCTCTGTGCAACAAATATCAACAAGTCATGGCTAGAAAAGTGTAGGGCTTCCCTCAAGAAAGTGCCAAAGAAGCTACTGTGCACAGACTTCAAAGAAGAATATGGTGACATCATCCTACTGTTGAACAGAGTAATGGGCAACCCTCAAGGTGCGCAATTCGAGACATGGATGTATTACTTCATCGATGAGATCACCTCAAGAGTTAAAATGTTCAATTGATCCCGAATAATCAGTGATAATCTAGATGAATAGCTGAAGAATTTAGAAAGGAAAAAATAATTTTACATGAGCTCCTACATTGTCTACTTGTTGGCCAGAAACTACAGATATACAGGATTGATTTGCAAGGGCATAGTAGGCAATGGAGAGAACGAGTTCAAGTCCTATGACTGTTACCTGCAATTGCAGCTTAGTGAAAAGACCCACTTCAAGTGGGTAAATGATACATTCCTAATGTATATCACAAGGACACTACAAGGAGGAACTCATCAAAGGCTTTCTCGTGAAGCCAATAGTTTATCCAATTTCCAAAATTCACATTAAGAGTTCAAGGTTTTACTAGTTGTCCTTACCGACTTCCAATCTATCCTACCAACAGAATGGTCCTACTTGAGGTCCTTAGGCAATTGGAGACATATCAAGGCTTCCAAAGAACAGAGAAGAAGGCCGCTATTTCCTTTCCTTTCTCCATCGGAAATATGCTAGAGTCTTGCCCAACAACACAAGCAGCTGAGAGTGTCAGGCTTGAGATGCAATGGTACCCTTTCACATTCTATCGGTCTAGAGTTGATTATGACCCTCACAACAATATTGGGACAGTAAATGGAGAAAGGTACAACATAGAGTAGACTTGGAAGACTTTTGGGCAAATGTTGCTAATTAGTTTGACATAAGGAAAGACTATGGTCTAGACTACCAGTAAGCTTGATCAAAACAACTGAACTTTTCCATGTGCCTAATCAGTTGGAAGATGATGGAGAATACACTCAGCCTCACTTTGACGAGAATGCACCTCTTCCTCCTGTAAGATGGTCTGAATCGGAGCACGCAGATTTGGCCACCTTAATGCGGCCAGTGGTCAAGTATTCAAAGTGGTGGGTCGATCAGCAGGTTTATGGCCTAAGACGAAAGAATATAACCTTGACTTATAACCTGATGGGTGAAATAGAAGCATATTCTTCAAATGCAGAAGCATCCCAAAACGCCGAACCCATTGAAAGCACTAACTCTAGGAAAAAGAAGAAAGAAGTTGGAAGCTCTTCAAGGACAAAAGGCAAGACAGTTATAAATGAAGGACCTGATCAGAAGAAGCAAAGGCGGGAAACATCTCATTCTACCGCATCTGGGAATAGAAATAATGTATTAACTATTGATGAGTCTTTGGCTAAGATAATGATTCCTTCTCCGATCTATGGGGAAAATATAGAGTCAATCCAGCAAGAAGATGAAGAGCCTTCAACTCCTAGAGGCACAGAAATATTGGAGTCAGATGATGAGATGGATATTCTGGGCGACGAATTTTAGGAGGGAATGATTTTCGCTCTTCGAGGAGGCCAGAATATGCCATGTGAAGAGAATGATCGGGAGGAGGAAGGCATTAAGCAGCCTACGATCCTTGATTGGCTGAAAGAAAGACTGAAAGTAAAGGTACCAGTGTAAGTTCAGGAAGAAGAAGATGACACCGCTGATTTCTTGGCCAGATTAGGAGAGGTTGCTGCAAAGAAGCCTGCCAGAAAATTTTCCACAATCCAGAGAGATGAAGCAGGCAACCATACAGTCCAAATTGCTGTACCAAAAGTAAACAAACCAAAAGAAGATATAACCCATCAAGATTATGAAATTACCACTTTTGACTTGGGACCTACTACAAAGGGTCAGGAGGTAGAAGACTTAGACAATTCAGTTGCTTCCATGAAAGCCAAAATAGACAAAGAAGTAAGAAAGAAAAGAGAATATAAGAAGGAAATTGAGAGCTTAAAGGAATACATTCAGCACCTGACCAAGCCACTTAACCAAGCCAATGCAGCAATCCCTCTACTTCTGAATCCTTCACAAGGAGCAACTGAAAATCTTGAGGAAGAAAAGGTGACAGTCAGAGAAGCTAAAGAGTGGATGGCAAGCAAAAGAGAAGAAACAGCCACGTTCATGGATAAATTGATGCTGATATATGGACAGACCTCCTTCTTGCTTTCCAGAATTACAAATATGGCAGAAGCATGGGTTGACCTCCAGGATATTCAAGACAAAATTATCTCATGCCTTAGAGTGTTGAAAGGCATGCATAAGCAAGAGTTGATTGATAAGGAGATAATTGCAGCAGGGGCTGCCTATGATTTTAATGCATGGCATTGGGCATTAGTTGCACGCAACGAAATCCTAGAGAAAGTAAAGGTTGAAAGTGTTAAGTCCGAGGAGCAGATTAAAGAAATAAAAAGTAAAATTCCCCTTGTAACTACTGATTTTCTTGAAAAAGAAACCATCCGCGAAAGTGATATGCCGCTGAAAAATCTCAAGCTCAAAACTCAGGAGATTTCCTTCACCATCGCAAGACCAGTTCTGAAGCAAAATTTGACCAAGGCATCAAAATTCTTGTCCATCCGAGATGCCTTTCAAAAATAGGAGCTGGAGTGGGAAATTGCTTTTGCCGCTTGTGCAGACGACTTGGATGGATGGGAATACAGGATCAATATGCTGCCACGTCACCATGGAAGAGGTCGGCTCAATTGAGTCTAGATTCATTGAACATACTACTGCTCACGAGGATAAGGATGTGCCTTCCTAGGAAATGGCTAATCATGCCACTTGTCTACCATGCATTGATTTCTAGTGTTATTTTGGGAAACTCTATCTAGGGTTGTGTTGTCTTAATCTTAGCCGTTGATCTTAGATCGATCTTGGCCTTTCATTAGTTTTCAAAAACTCTATATAAACTCTCATTCTCTCATTTTCATGTTGTTGTGGAGAGATTTATGAAATTGTTGTTTAGAGCTACTTGAATAATAAAAAGTTCATTTGCAGATTTTGCTTTGGAGTCTTATTGTTATTAAGTGGTTGCATGGTTCCATACTTTCTTCAACAATAGAATAGAATAGAATAGAATAGATTTGCTTAAAGTAGATTTGCTTTCAAAGTTGTTAGATGAATTAAGGATTTGATAGTTTAGATTGGTGAAACTCTTGCTCATACTTTCTTTGGATAGAGGATTTTCATTCAATGTGTAAAATTAGCCTGAGCTTATGATGTGGATGTTTTAACTTCTACTTTGAGTAAATATTGTTCGATTGATGGTATTATTCATAAGTATGAAAATCTTGAGTATAACCTTAGAAGATTGCAACCGCTTTGCGTAGTTATCCAAGTGTGGCGAAACAAAGTGTCGTTAATGGTTTCACCCAATCTTTACCATCTCTTGAGTTCATAGGAGTATCTTAGAACTTTGAACCCTTCATCATTTTTATCCTTTTTTTGAAGTCCAAAATCTGAAAATCCAAAACAAAAAAAAAGAGAGCACTCATTGCCATATTCGTCTAAGTACTATCTTGTGAATGATATTTTTCAAGCGTAAATCCCCCTTGTATTTCAGCATACATAACCAAGGAAGCTATCCAACATAAAGTCACCCGTTCGCACATATAGACCTTGGAGTTGCCTTGTGGTCTTTCTTGCAATCTTGGCACAAGTAGTGATTTTGTTCACGAGAGGATAGAGCATCCTTGGATATTTTATTCTAATGTTCTGTATATGATAAAACGTATGCCAACAAGACCTTAGTAGGGTTTTTAGGTTGTATAGACACTACTAATAGCTAAGTCATAAGGTTTGAATTCAGCAACATTAAATTCGAATGAAATTCGGCAAGGGTAAAAAATTCAGCATTAAATTCACCTATACAATTTTTTTTTAAATATAAATAATATATCCACAAATTAAAAAAAAAATATAAAAAAAAAAAAATTTAATTCTTAAAAATTAAATTAAAAATCCTAAATTCTATTTTTAAAAACATTAAAATGGATGTTTTAAATAAAATCTAAATATTTATATTTTTAACTTCTAAAAACAATATTTTTTAAAAATCAATTTTTTTAACATTAAAAATAAATAATACTAAATCAAAGTTTATCTAAAAGCATTTATTAACCCTAAAGTCCCAAATTTAAATATATTATAATTAAATATTAATTTTTATAAATATTTAACATTTGTTTTCACATCAAAGAATATTTAAAATATAAATACAAATTTAAAAGGCATGTTTAAATTTTTATAGGATACAGAAAAAAACTAAAGTTCTACTTTTAAACTATAGAAGAAATAGCGTCATGGTCTATGGAATCGTGCTAAAGTGCAAAACAGAAACGCTCTTATTGCTCAAAAGGAAAATGTAATTTTCTGGTGAAAACGAAAATGTAGGGCCGTGTCACTGAAAACAAAAATGTAGGGCCACGAGTCGCTATGAAATATGTCAAACCATCACCCTTTGTTTACAGCTTGCACCTTATGATCTTTGTCGCATTACTGCCAACAAATAAAACCTTGCTTGCAAATGAAATAGATATATGCCCTAGCTGCTAGCAGGAGATGATTCTTAGCAGTCAACAGCGAGGTCAGTGAAACTAAGGGCAGGTCCCCATGCAGTTGCTTAGCTTATTTTTGATAGCAGCTACTGTTCAACTTTTTGAGGAACAATTTGTGGAGCTGGTGGCCCCATGGATAGTAAAATTTTAATTTTAAGCAGTCTGCTTAAATAGTGTTTTTAAATGAAATTTTTAGTTATATTTCTTGCAAATAAAATTTGAAAGCAAAATTGTAGGCAAATAAAAAGGAGACGAAAACAATGGTGAAGCCACATGTCATTTTTCCCAATAAGTAGTTGCTGCTTATTTCCAGCCCCCCTTTTTCAAAGCTTATTTTCAATTTTTAAGCAACAGCTACTCCACTAAAATAGGGAAAGATTCCAATTTATCCTTTTCCCCTAATTAAAAATTTAGACGGGAATACTCCAACTGCTTAAATTTAAGCAGAAATTGTACATAAGCAGCTGCATGGGGGCATGGGGTAATACTATGTTTTGTCCAGTTGCACTTTAATTTATTTAAAAAATTTAAATTCCTATTAAAACCCCTAAAAAGTGCTTAGAAAGAATATATTTTAGTAAAAATTAACACTTTTTCCCATGCAAATCTATTCATGAATTCCAATGATTTTTTTGCCACTATTAAATATTCACCAAATTTCGAATTTCATACTTGAAGTTCAGCAAACCCTGTGACCTAGGCTAATAGTAATTAATTGAGTGATCCCTATAATTCCCTCTTTTGTTGTCTTTCCGAAAGAAAACTTCAGATTTCAGATTGAGTCAAGGGCAGATTTGATGTGATTTGGGTGAAATATTAGTTAGGTGTTTGTTAAAGCAGCATTTTGTATAATATGGATATTTATTAAAATTTAAAATAAAAAGGCTGAAGCCATAAATTTTATTTATGTTACACAGAAAGAAAAAGAACTGATCAAGATAATAATAGTTAATAAGCTTGAACTTCAAAGTACCTCAATAAGAGTGACGTGGATATAATCTTTAACATGAGAGTATCTCTCATGCACATCTTTTTTAATGAAATCGCTTAATTCACCACTAAACTCTACACCTGTGGGTCCTCCTCCTACCACAACACAATGTAGAAGTCGCTTTTTCTCATCCTCTGTTATTCCTGTGTTTCCGTCAAAAAACATACATCAACTTCAGAAAAATTAAGCCAAATGTTAAACCCTTTCCAGAATCAGCAATAACTGAATTATAATGACTACAATTTAAAGGTAATTAGAATCATTTTCAAAATCTCATCAATTGGTAGCAAAAGATTTGCCATGAGAAACAAAAAGATTGCACACATATTCTTATTTGCTTTTGTATATGAACAGGACATGAATTCTCATCAAATAGACCCAGTGCATTATAAAGTCCAGTAATTTTATATTTGTAGCAACTTAGTTTCTTCAAGAGACGAACATAATGCATACCTATTTATGTTGATTACATAAAGGTACAATGTCAATTCTACAATCATATTATGTTACAAGTCACAAATGCATTATAATTATTGGTCAATATAGTAGTGCCAAAGGAGACTTTAGAGCAACAAATTATAATGATCCTTCTGAGCTCATACAAATTATAATGATCCTTCCAAGCTCATATAAAGATGAGGTTAAGAGGAGAAACAAAAGAAAAAATACTTAAAGCAAGAGTATTTCTGTTAATTGCATATAGGTATAAAGTCAATTCTACAATTATAGTATGTAACAAGTCACAAATGCATTATAACAGTCATTTAATCCAGTGGTATCGAAGGAGACTTTCAAACAACAAATTATTAAACTCCATTGAGTTCATATAATGATGATGTTAATGAATGAGACAGAAGAAAACGCTGTTATCATTCTTGACAAATTTGATCAGTGAAGCATTCCACATTGGGCATGCTCAAAAAATAAGGATGATATTGTGCATTTCAGATATTTCAGGGAAATCTGCATTGAATGGCTTCATAAATGTAATATCAACAATCTAGCATTAAAGAGATATCTGACACTAAAGTGAGCAAAGCTTGATCACTTCATTATTAAGTAATCTCTAACCTCTTGAAATGAAGAGAAATTTTGGAGAAATAATTTGGCATCAACATAACTTTATACTGACAAAGAAAGACAGCATGTAAAATCATTTACAAGAATCCTATGCATGCAAAACCAGCTTCACACTATCTAAACATATCCACGTTTAGCAGGCAATCAACAGCCTCTAGAACTGATGGAAATTTGTTTTGCATAAATAAGAACATCAAACTCGAATGACTCAGAATGAAATGAAAATAAACTGTGATTCTCAGATTATTGTGCGACGAATGTATGGTGTAAACTTTTGAAACAACCAATAGCTTCAGATGGATACTATAAGACAGGTAACACATATATCAATGGAATGTACATATGTTATTTAGCATGAAGACAGAGATCAAATAAATTGTTTACAAAACATTTATTGCATTTACAAACATAGGAAAAGATAAATAATTGAAATCCAGTAGTTTTGAACTCAAAATGTAATTGAAACTTATGAAACATTTCTTGCATTCAGCATAAGATTAATTAATAATACTATACCAGGCCTGGCCTCTTGCATCAGATGAGCATGTGTGAGTGTGTGGGTGTGAGGGTTTGTGTGTGATATGTTTCTTTGATTCACTAACATATGCACAAATTTATATGTGTGAGATTCTTTGTACCTACCAGAAGGCATGGAAATTGTGCCACAAAATCTTTCCAAAGTTATCTCAATAATATATTTCTTGGAAAGATTTGGATAACTTACCAGGAATGTCAGACAACATTAAATTTGATAGAAGCTTTCGACGGATTTCCTGAGCATGATGCACTTCTCGAAGAAAAATTGCATGTTCCTTAACTCCATGGATTCCAAAAGTTAAAGCCTCAGCCCCTGAAGCAATTATTAGCTTATCATAGGCAACCTTAAACTGCCGCTTACGATTAGTTTGGGATCCATTTTCTCCAACAGTCTCACAATATATCTGAATCCAGCAATAAAAAGATTGTCTAATTAGAGATCAAATGTCTATAGATTCAAACAAAATTAGAATGCTCCCAGATGAAATGCATACCAAAATTGCTTTAAACGTTGGAGCACCTATATCATAGTCAGTTCCATTGCAGAATCAGAAATTATAACCAGGACGCCATGACTCGTAAATCATACCAAAACTCCCCAATTTTTGTTTACAGAATCCAACAAAGGACAATAGGTGGCCAACAGAAGAAAGTTGAAAATTATGGCAAAAGGTTTTTCCTCAATAAGATTGCTTTAAAATATTCTAGAAATAAAGGATAATGTGCCTACAAATTGAAACCTTTCGTAGACAAGGGAATGGTCACAAAAGATAAAAAGCTCATTTCCAGGTTAGACTGAAATAATTGAAAAAACATAGTCAAGAACTTCAAAGAAAGAAAAGTTATTCTGCATACAAGACCGAGGCACTTTCTATTAAACATAGTTTGTTAGAATTATGTATGAATACCATTCAAAAATAATAAACTGTATTCTGACATCACCTAAATCCATTCACCTATAAAAGGTCAAAAAAAATAAATTCTTATTTTGTTTTTGAGTGATTGTTCGCAATGAAATGCATGGGTCTTGGGAATCAACTGCATATCTTTAATATTGTCTCTCTACATGACCCATCATCAGGGATAATTTTGAAAGCCAATGCTAGTGATCATAGTTGGACTACTCGCAGGGTACTCAGCGAGTTGTAAAAACTCGCCAAGTTTTCCACCCCTGCGAATTTTGTTGACTTAAATCCGAGTTTTCGGCGAGTTTTAGTCAAAACCTCAGCGAGTCCGTGACAAAAACTTGACCGCTACAGCACAAAACCAAAAATCGTCAAAAACACATTGAGGAGGAAGAGGATGAGGATGAGGAGTCATTTCCAGTGCCACAAGCTGGTGGAGACATAGCTTCAGCCAAGATGGAGGATGAGCCAGCCATACCAAGCGAGGAGGCACAGTCACGCAAGTCACGCCCACTGCAAACTTCTAGGACTAGACCCTCTAGTTCTACCTCTCCCCCAGTTTTTGCTAGAGCTGGGAAGAGGAAGTTGTAATTGTAATGATGTATTTACTTTTGGTTTTACAAAAACTATTTACTATTTTGCTTCCAGGCTTCGAATCATCAGCATTCCTCATGAGGATGTGATTTTGTAGATACTTTGCATTTAAATATATCTAGAATCAGATTGTTTCTTTTGTGTTCTCATTTATTGACTTATTGGATGCATCTTCTCATTAAATTTTACAAAAAAAATGCATTTTTAATTAAATTTAAGCGTGTTTTTAAGTTGCCGAGTTTTTCACCGAATTTTTCCAAGTTTTTCCAATTTTTTCCCGAGTTTTTTTTCCAGGCCTTGGCGAGTTTTGCCGAGTGGCGAGTAGTTCAACTTTGCTAGTGATGATGAATAATTCCTACGAATAGTTGTTCTTTAGAATAGCTATGATAGACTTTATCCAATTAGTAAACTTTTGTGATGCATATCACCATTAGATATATTTGTGGATGGACAATAGAAGGGAATTTGTCTTTCAATAAATTATGTATGGAGCTATGACAACATTCCTGTGGAGATGAAAAATTGTGAATTATAAAAAAAGGAATAACAACAAAACCCTTTTCAAGATCAATCACATCACACAATAAAGTTCTAAGGTCAAAGCATAAAATAAGATAATAAACAATAATACCTTCATCAAGACCTTACTGTTGCTCTATTGTTCTTGAATATGCTTCTAGATTTTGATACGTTGGTTGCTTAATTCATCAACATGACGGTAGCATTCGAAATTTGATGATACTTTGATATGGATCAAATGATTGATGATTGATAAGATAGCTAGCCTGATAATGAGAATGCTTGATAATAATTGACTAGGATTTGGTTTGATGAAAGATGATTGATTTATAGATTCAGCCTGATATTGATCAATGGTGGGGATTTTACAGAAGATCAATAGATGAGAATCACTGAGAGGACATGAAGGCTAAATTTAGGAGATGAACTGATTGCATGATTCAGTGAATTGATTGAGAGGATGAGTTAGTGAATGCATGGATTAGAAGATTGAATCGATTGAGATGATGAGTTAGTGAATGCATGGATTAGAAGATTGAATTGATTGAAAAGTCAATAGAGAGTAACCGTGAGTTGAACTGATGTGCTAGAGGTGCATGAGAAATTAATTAGGGAATTAAATAATTAAAATTGTATAATTCATGTGCATGATTTTAAAGATAGAATAATGAATAAAATATTGATTTTATTTATTTTTTAAAAGAAAAAACAATTAAATAAATTAACTTATTTTTTGGAAGAAATGTTAGGTGAGTAAATAATTAAAATCCTTTAAAGAGAAACTAGAAGAAGTTGATGAAATTAATTAAAAAATTATATATTATTAATTAATGTGGATGAGGAGAAAGAAATGAATTAATTAAATAATTAAAAAATATTTAATTAATGTGGATCGAAAGAATAAATTAATGGATTAATTATTTATGTGATAAAGTTGTAAGATCAATACATAAAATAAGATAATAAACGATAAGACCTTCACCAAAATCATATTGTTTCTCTATAGTTCTTGAATAGGCTTCAAGATTTTGATATGTTGGTGTCTCAATCCGTCAACATGATTGTAGCATTCAAATACTTGATACTTAATGATACTTTGATATGGATTTGAATGATTGATAATGATAATGCTTGATAATAATTGAATAGGGTTTGGTTTGATGAAGGATGATTGATTTATAGATTCAACCTGACATTGATCAATGGTGGAGATTGAATAGAAGATCAACAGATGAGAACCGTTGAGGGGACATGAAGACCAAATTTAGGAGATGAATTGATTGAGAGGATGAGTTAAATGAATGCATAGATTGAAGACTAAATTGATTAAAGAGTCAATAAAGAGTGATTGTGAGTTGAACTAATGTGTTGGAGATGCATGAGAAATTACAAAGTTAAATAATTAAACTTATTTAATTCATGTGCATAATTCTAAAGATAGAATAATAAATAAAATATCAATTTTATTTATTATTAAAATAAAAAGCAATTAAATAATTGAAATTAATTTATTTAATTGTGGAGGAAATATTAACTAACTAAATAATTGAAATTATTTAATCATAGTGAACTTAAAGAAGTTAATGAAATTAATTAAAAAATTATAAACTATTTAATTAATGTTGATGAGGGGCAATAAATGAATTAATTATATAATTCAATATTATTTATTATTTAATTAATATGGATAGAAAGAACAAATTAGTGGATTAATAAAATAATTAAAACATTATTTAATTAATGTGGATAGAAAGAACAAATTAATGGATTAATTAAATAATTTAAGAATTATTTAATTAATTTATTAGGCATAAGTGTAAATGATGTTCAATTTACATTCAATATGCAAGTTATATTCTACTTAGTATTATCTTGTTTTATATATTATAGAATTAACATATGAATCTGACTATCTTCTTTTATGTAACAGGTGAGAGGAGCATTTATAAATTTCGATGTCCATTCTCACACATACCATTTTACATATATAGTGGGCTTGGTACGGTCAAGCGATGCCTTGACCGATCATGTCTTTTGGACATGGCCGATCAAGACATCACTTGATCGTGCCCATTCACTATAACAATAGTGCACGGTGTTTATTAACCAAGCGGTGTATGTTTATATTCGATAACCATCGATGTTATACCGATCGGTGTATGATTCGAAAGTTTGCCTTAACACCCGATATCAATCGGTGTGTGTTTATTATATCTCCCCGATAACAATCGGTTCAAGCATAAATAATCATCAATACTAATTTATGTTTGGTCTACTCGATAATCATCAATTCGGATTTGCAATGGTTATCCCGATTTGCTAATTGGTGAATGTTGTTAGAGTAAAGGTTTTAATTTAATCATGTTGATTAAATTACCTTTATTCCTCTCTTAAGATTTCACTTTAGTTTGCATTTGTGACATTTAATAATTATATTAATTATTAAATGTCTACCTATTAGGATTTCTTTTAGGGTTGCACAATATCCTTTTATAAGGATTCATCATTGTAATTTATCTATCTCTCGGATGAATACATTTTTCAGCTTTCAGAGCACCCTTGCTTGTTTTTGTCTCCATCTCTTCTTTCTGTGACAGGTTATTTGCATGCAGGTGATCTTCGGGGTCTGTGAAGTTGGCTTTCTCAACTTCTACATGGTATCAGAGCTCTAGACCTGCTGCTTCCTGTTCGTCTTCTGAAGAATTTGGAGCTACGAGGGTTAGATCTGACTTCCAGGTTTTGGATGCAATCAGATCTGTGTTTGTCTTCTGTTTTTTATTTTGGAATAGGGGGTATTTTTTTCGGTGCACTTTGAGCCCAAACGGACCTCACCGTTGAGCTCGTAGCGCCCAAAAACCCCTATTTTCATATAAAATTCGTCCATTTTGGACACAGTTGCCCCAGAAGGCAAATTTTTTTATGCCCCAACGCCGTACGGCCCTAGGGCACGCAGTACGAGGCAGAAAATTCCATGAAAAATCAAAAAAAATATAAAAAAAACGCAGTTTTTTTAATATTTTCGAGCGCAGCCAGTGTTACAGCCAGCGTCGCCGGTGCGCAGCCCGGCGGCCACCGCCCGACCACCGCCGCCGGCGGTAACCGCCCCCACGCCACCTAGCGACGCCCACGCGCCGCCCGCGCCCAGCCAGCGTTCCGCCACCGCCACCACCGCGCCGCCAGCCAACCAGAGCGAGCCCCTGGTCGCCCAGCGGACCAGGGGCTTATTTTTTTTAGCCCTTGAGGGTTGTAAGGGCCTATCTGGGTTTTTTGGAGCTGTTTTTACAAAATCGGGCATAACTCGGGCATTTTAGCTCGGATTTTCGAATGGAAATAGGCATTGGAAAGCTGGTTCCGAGTCTGATCTAATTGATGCAGGTCTTTTTCTCTGATTTTGCCGTTTTGCAGTGTTTTTTGCCAGTCAAAGTCAGAACAAGTTTTTTGCACTCTAGGAGCCATATCTTTTGCATACGGACTCCATTTTTCGCAAACGAATAGGCGTTGGAAAGGGGTTTCTGTGCTCTTTCCAGATCTGTCATTTATTTTTCCAGAATCTACACCAGGTACATTTTATTCAATACTTTGTGTTTTCACACATCTGTCAATTACTTGGACGTTTCAGACTTGGAAATGATTTGTTTGCGTGGGATGGCTTTATTTGATCTGCTTTATCAGTATTAAAGTCATTTAGTCTCAGATTTGTTAATTTGAAGAGTTATCATGGGTTTTTCTACTCACCCTTCAGTTGTATTTCTAGAATGGGGTAATTATGAGTCATGGGCAAAGGGCATACTTACACACTGTAGGTGGCTTAATATTTTGCCTTATTTGTATGATCTCATACCTGAACCAGCAACTTTAGAGGGAAAGCTAGCTTGGGATATCATTAGAAATCACATAGTAGGAGTTATTTTGTCTAGTGTTGATTCTGACACTGTGTGGGCTATATCGGGCATTGATTGTCCTCACTCACTTTGGACACGTCTTTGGGAGATCTATGGAGACCCCAGTCTTTCTCCATTCCCAAAGGATCCTGCTTCAGATTGTCTTGTACCCATTGGTTGGAGAGATAACACACCTTTTGATCATGATACTTTAAAGGAACTTCAATATTTAGACACCCTTACATATTCTGATGAATCAGAGGATTGTCTCATAGTTCCTACTCAGACTGAGATTATACATGTATCAACATCATCTCCTTTTGTTCCTGATCAGTTTGATATTGCCTCTTCTTTGGCTCCTATTGATTCAGCTAAGCAGGACATCATACATCTTTCAGACATGGCTACTTGGGATTCTTATCTTGCAGGCATTTCGTCTTTGTTTGTAGAGTCCTATATTGCAGACTTGGAGGATTACTTTGAGGATTTTCAGCTCCTCTTTGTTGACAGCCATATTCCAGCTGTTAGCCCACCATCATCTGTGCATTCAGAGGTTGCAGTTTTTGAGTCTTCAGTTCAGTTTGGATTTGACATCTTTTGTTTCAGTTCAGACAGAGGGATTCTTCAGCATCCTATTATGGCACACATCTTGAGACAGATTTATTCTTCTCTCTTCACAGGGTTTCTTCATCTTCGTTCTTTGGATCCATTTCTTCCCAAGGGGAGGAATATTATATGCTGCTTTAGGATCTCTTTCTGGATTCTACCTCAGGCATCCATATGTGCGACAGGAGTTTCTTCATTGTGGGGGGGGCTTCTAGTCTCTTTCTTTTTCTCCTATGGAGACCATTGTATATGTACTTATATGATAGAAGTTGTCTATGGGGGGTATCATGTTATCCACCTCCTATCCTTCTGTTATTAGTGCATTTATTTCTTTCATCTCTTTTTGGAGTAGAGTTTTTCCCATGAGGTTTTCTGTATTTCTCCACTTTACAGAGATTTGGTTGTAATTGGGTACCTGATCAGGCCTTGTTGCCGGGACCCAAGTTTACTCTTTTGCATTGTAGTTCCTTTGCTTTCTTCTGCATTGTTTGTAGCTGCATTGTAGCTCATCTTAAGGGGGGGTGTTAGAGTAAAGTAATTAATTAACTTTGCTCTCCTCTTAAGATTTCCCTTTATGCACATATTAGTCATTTAATAATTAATATTTAATTATTAAATGCACACACCTTAGGGTTAGGTTTTCCTTTTGGTGTTGATCTCCTTTATAAGGATTGATCTCTTGTATTATTCATATTCTTGATTCATTTTTCTCTTGGATGAATACATTTTTCAGCTTTCAAAGCACCCTTGCTTGTTTGTCTCCATCTCTTTTTTCTGTGACAGGTTATTTGCATGCAGGTGATCTTCGGGGTCTGTGAAGTTGGCTTTCTCAACTTCTACATGAAAATTCCATGAAAAATAAAAAAAAATATTAAAAAACGCAATTTTTTTAATATTTTCGGGCGCAGCCAGTGTTACAGCCAGCGCCGCCCGTGCGCAGCCCGGCGGCCACCGCCGCCGGCGGTAACCGCCCCCGCGCCGCCCAGCGACGCTCGACGCCCACGCACCGCCCGCGCGCCGCCCGCACGCCGCCTGCGCGCCGCCGCCGCTCCTGCGCTGCCACAGCCCCGCCACTCCACCAGCGCTAGCCCCTGGTCCGCTGGGCGACCAGGGGCTTTTTTTTTTTAGCCCTTGAGGGCTGTAAGGGCCTATCTGGGTTTTTTGGAGCTATTTTTACAAAATCGGGCATAACTCGGGCATTTTAGCTCGGAATTTCAAATGGAAATAGGTGTTGGAAAGCTGGTTCCGAGCCCGATCTAATTGATGCAGGTCTTTTTCTCTGATTTTGCCGTTTTGCAGTGTTTTTTGCCAGTCAAAGTCAGAACAAGGTTTTTGCACTCCAGGAGCCATATCTTTTGCATACGGACTCCGTTTTTCGCAAACGAATAGGCGTTGGAAAGGGGTTTCTGTGCTCTTTCCAGATCTGTCATTTTTTTTCCAGAATCTACATTAGGTACATTTTATTTAGTACTTTGTGTTTTCACACATCTGTCAATTACTTGGACGTTTCAGACTTGGAAATGATTTGTTTGCGTGGGATGGCTTTATTTGATCTGCTTTATCAGTATTAAAGTCATTTAGTCTCAGATTTGTTAATTTGAAGAGTTATCATGGGTTTTTCTACTCACCCTTCAGTTGTATTTCTAGAATGTGGTAATTATGAGTCATGGGCAAAGGGCATACTTACACACTGTAGGTGGCTTAATATTTTGCCTTATTTGTATGATCTCATACCTGAACCAGCAACTTTAGAGGGAAAACTAGCTTGGGATATCATTAGAAATCACATAGTAGGAGTTATTTTGTCTAGTGTTGATTCTGACACTGTGTGGGCTATATCGGGCATTGATTGTCCTCACTCACTTTGGACACGTCTTTGGGAGATCTATGGAGACCCCAGTCTTTCTACATTCCCAAAGGATCCTGCTTCAGATTGTCTTGTACCCATTGGTTGGAGAGATAACACACCTTTTGATCATGATACTTTAAAGGAACTTCAATATTTAGACACCCTTACATATTCCGATGAATCAGAGGATTGTCTCACAGTTCCTACTCTTCAGACTGAGAATATACATGTATCAACATCATCTCCTTTTGTTCCTGATCAGTTTGATATTGCCTCTTCTTGGGCTCCTATTGATTCAGCTAAGCAGGACATCATACATCTTTCAGACATGGCTACTTGGGATTCTTATCTTGCAGGCATTTCGTCTTTGTTTGTAGAGTCCTATATTGCAGACTTGGAGGATTACTTTGAGGATTTTCAGCTCCTCTTTGTTGACAGCCATATTCCAGCTGTTAGCCCACCATCATCTGTGCATTCAGAGGTTACAGTTTTTGAGTCTTCAGTTCAGTTTGGATTTGACATCTTTTGTTTCAGTTCAGACAGAGGGATTCTTCAGCATCCTATTACGGCACACATCTTGAGACAGATTTATTCTTCTCTCTTCACAGGGTTTCTTCATCTTCGTTCTTTGGATCCATTTCTTCCCAAGGGGAGGAATATTATATGCCGCTTCAGGATCTCTTTCTGGATTCTACCTCAGGCATCCATATGTGCGACAGGAGTTTCTTCATTGTGGGGGGGGCTTCTAGTCTCTTTCTTTTTCTCCTAAGGAGACCATTGTATCTGTACTTATATGATAGAAGTTGTCTATGGGGGGTATCATGTTATCCACCTCCTATCCTTCTGTTATTAGTGCATTTATTTCTTTCATCTCTTTTTGGAGTAGAGTTTTTCCCATGAGGTTTTCTCTATTTCTCCACTTTACAGAGATTTGGTTGTAATTGGGTACCTGATCAGGCCTTGTTGTCGGGACCCAAGTTTACTTTCTTGCATTGTAGTTACCTTTGCTTTCTTGCACATGTTTGTAACTGCACTTTTGCTCATCTTAAGGGGGGGTGTTAGAGTAAAGGTTTTAATTTAATCATGTTGATTAAATTACCTTTATTCCTCTCTTAAGATTTCACTTTAGTTTGCATTTGTGACATTTAATAATTATATTAATTATTAAATGTCTACCTATTAGGGTTTCTTTTAGGGTTGCACAATATCCTTTTATAAGGATTCATCATTGTAATTTATCTATCTCTCGGATGAATACATTTTTCAGCTTTCAGAGCACCCTTGCTTGTTTTTGTCTCCATCTCTTCTTTCTGTGACAGGTTATTTGCATGCAGGTGATATTCGGGGTCTGTGAAGTTGGCTTTCTCAACTTCTACAAATGCAAATAGTATAATAGATTATCAAATCGGGATTCTATGATAATAAACAATTATGTACAAATAAAGAATGCTTATCAATTGAGGGCATGATGTTATTCATTTTAATAATCGATATGATAAATGATTGAATGAGAGACTTCATTTATCTCTCATTCAATCATTTATCTTACCAAAGCTATTTATGCATTAACACTCCCTCTTAGCTAGGTAAGATAAATAGTAGTAGTGTATCAAACATCACAATTCAAATGATAGTTAGCATTCTTTTACATAATTTAATTTTCTAGGAGATCATATCATCTACTCACAAGATATGAAGTATCACCTAACCACGTGATACAAAATGTCTATCACATTAATCTAGTGATGACAGGATATCACCTTAGCACATGATATCAGTATTGCCTACGCAATACTTAAGGATAATCATATGAGAAAATATTCAATTCTCACCTTTATCCAAATTATGGTAAGTGCACTAACACTTCATATGAATGTTTTACCACAACACAATCATGGCTTCATCCATGATCCACCAAAGATCCAACATGATAACTGGTTTGGACATTATAAGATCGTCACCTTATAATGTCTCCATACAAGCGTTCATTATCTTGAGAGATCGTCATCTCTTAGATATGAACCCAAGGGATAGAATCCAAAAATGTCCTATCATGACAAAGAAGTTTACGCATTAAACATCTTATAGATATGCAAATACAAATTACAAAGTAATTTACCTTTCTATCATACCTAAACCTTTTCTGAAGTGATCAACCTTCACTTTGGAAAGAGATGTAGTACCCCTCCTCGATCAGCCTCTTTTGTATGTTTTGAGTGACTTCGGTGACTATTTTGTGGAACAATATTGTATTTTGATTCGGATATTATGCGATGTTATTTCATGCTTTATCTGGATTCATGGTGTATGATTTATGCAGTATTTCAGTGCTTATGATTAATGTTATTTTATAGATCATTATCATGGACTGACACTTTTCCCTTATATTGCGATGTGTTATTTATTAGTTGCGTGTTTGCAAGTGTATTGGGATGCGATGGGATGATTTTCCTTCACTCACTCCGGTGAGACAGGGAACATCACGATTCTCCTTCATCGGTTTGTTTACCGTATCTGTATATATATTGGTCTATATGCACATGTGGTTCTTTGGTGCAGGATATTGCAGGTACTAGTACCGGGTAGGTACGGGGTATTGACTCCACCTGGTTTCGCAGGTCTGAGCATGCCTTATATATCCGATGGGAGTGGAGGAGATAGTTGTTGTACCCTAGCTTGACCGCAGTTACACTCGTGTGAGTGTTGTCAGTCGGTTGTGTTTCCCCGTCTGGCTGTTATGCGTGTCATGGTGCCTTGGTTTGGTCATTTGAGAGTCATCATTTGATCTGTCTTGGTTTTGCGTGTTTCCGTTAATTTAAATGGTTATTTAATTTAAATGGGTGATGCTATCTTGTGTTGGCGTAATTCGTTGATTAATATGCTTTGTGATTATTGATTTATTTAAATTGATGAATTGCTAGATTAAATGGTTAAATGGCTTAATTTATTGTGTAAAGTTGCATTAATATTTTTGTGAAATAAATAAATTGCCTAGCTATTTAAAAAGGTTAAATGCTTATGTTGAAGGAAGTATTTATGGAAAAAGAAATAAATAAAATTTTTCCTTTTTATTTTTCCATTTGGCCTTTTTAATTTAATCATTGGAAAAAAATTATTATTTTTGGAAAGAAATAAATCTGATTGCCTTTTTAGTTTTAAAATATTTAAATTTGATTGGATGAAAAACTTTAACCTAGAAGCTTGGGTTAAAAGATATTTTGGGCATCCATTCTGGGGATTCATGGCAGGAGAAGAAGAGGATTTTTGGAGAGAAAATTCTGGAAAAACTTCCTGAAGGAGCTGGAAATTCGACCTGGCTGCAAGACTGGAGTTTCTCCATCCCTTTTGCTTGCTAATTGCTTCAAGGTTGGAGGTTCCCTTCTTGTTTTGAATTTGTTTTTGAAATTTTCAGTTTGCTTCCTGTGTATGAAAATTTATGTATTCTTCCTATAGATTCTTTTTGGAATGTTGAAATGGAAGAAAGATTGCCTGATATAGTTGATTGTGTGATGCTATAAGCATATGGTTGCTCCAAGGAAAGGAATTTGTTCATTGCTTCTTTGTTGTGTGTTATTTGTTCATAGCAAACAATCTCTTGATTTACCTCTTCTTTGGAAAGAAAGAATTTTAGATTGGGCTTGCTGGGTGCATCCTTGTTTCTATTATGTTATGATTTGGCTAGCTATTCTTTCCAGTGTGTCTATTTCACCATTTACCTTGCTGGTAAACTCTTCCTTGAAATTTTGGAAATTGGCACTGTATGTGTGTGCCCGTGAAATAATTTTGGAAATGGAATGTTCGAAGTGGTAAGTGTCACCGGTTGGAAGTGGTAAGTGTTACCGGTTCAAAGTGGTAAATGTTACCGGTTCGAAGTTTTAAGTGTTACCGATTCGAAGTGGTAAGTGTTACCAGTTGGAAGTGGTAAGTGTTACCGGTTGGTAGCGGCAATGTTACCAGTGGTAGCAGCACTACCAGTAAGTGGTGTCTGTTGCCCCGGCAGCAACACAACCGTGGGTTGGTTTGACCCTCACTTAGCTTTGAGCCCTCACCGATCTCCAAATCGGTTTGTGTTAAGAACTTAAATTTTATAAATGGAATGTTTAAAGTGGTATTGCATGATGTAATGTGATTTTCATGTGATTTTTATTATGTGGTTAATAAATTTATCAATGAAAATTAATGCATGAATTAGAGATTCAAATGGGTAGATTTGGAATATTGATTCGGAAATTGATTAGATATGACTGTTGGAAAGGAGTGTTTTATTTAATTTTCAATCAATGATGTTGCAAGTGTTTATGATGCTGATATTTTCAAAGATTGTCTGAGTGCGGATTTGATGTATTTAGCTGTCCTTGCAAGTGTTTATTGTGATATTTTGGTTTGTGGTTCAATCATCTTGTGGTGGTGTAATTGGTACCTTTGACCAAGTGATATATGTTGCCTCCGTTGTCTTAACCATGTAGTGTCTTTGCCTTATGGTTAGTCAAGAGTTAGTATGTCCTTGTTTGACCACTTGTTTCTGATAGTGGTGTTATGGCTGTCTGCTTCGCCATAGGGTCCTCGGGGAGTGACCATGCTTGTGTAGTGTCCCTTGAGAGAGTGGCTTTCGCTTGGGGGTTGCACCCAAAGTGGTAGGTATTACGACCCAGCGAAAGTCAGATAATAACTAGTAATCTAATGAATTGATTAGGTGGGTAGTTTCATAACATTAATAAGATAATGTACCTCGCACATAGGTGGGTGCTTGTATTGAGGCTCATATGTAGTGAGAAGGCCTGGAATGGCAAACCAACCACCTTGTCTTCACGAAAGGCTAGAAGGGTCTGCATGAGACTTAGTTCGAGCCGGAGGTTCGAGAAAGGTTACTAGGACAGAAATCCGGGACCTATGAGAGCTTACCGAGGTAACCATCAAGCTATGCGATGACACTCTCTCTTTAGGTTCACTTGTGTGTGTGATGTCGAGTCACTTGTGTTTTTGTGATGTTGAGTCACCTGGATTATTGTGGAGTCTCTTGTGTTGTCATGGAGTCGTGTTGTTTTATTGACCATGTCATGTTTTTGCTTGTTTGAGGGTCCTCAGCTATCTCCTAGCACGGTGGGGTGATTCCATTTGGGAATTAAATGGTCGGGTGGTAGTGCCACTTCCCATCGGATGTTCGGATTTGTGCCTTCATGCGAGGATTGGCTTCGCAGGTATTCCTGTGGTTCGTGACTCATGCTTCATCTCATGTTTTGAAGATTATTGGTATTTGTAGACCTATGTGGTCATTGTATCATTGTAATATTGATCTTATGTAACCTTGTAATTGGATGAGATCTATCCTTTATGTTTATTGAGAAGCTATGTATTGGAAGAGCAATGTAATCCTATGTTTGGATGTTTTTATCAGTTTCTTTGATGATGTTAGTAAATGCTTATTGAAGTGGAAATTATGTTGTATCCTTTCAATCTTTCTATGATGAATCTTTATTTGCTTATGGCTTCTTGTGATCATTGAGTTAATGATGCATATGTGGATTTATGATGTTGTGAAATTTATTCTTGAAGTTAATTCTTCGTTGGTAACCCTTAAGGAATTTTGGTGTAAGTCTTCCGCTTGTGTTATCGCATGTTGTGTAAATGCACTTATGATGTTTATACTTTTTTTTTTTAAATTATTTCACCCTTGTTGTAGGTTTTCCTTCGGGGTTCTTGGCGGGGCATTACAGGTTTGGTCAGAATATCTGCAGTTTGATCTCCTGTACAAACATATTCTAATTGGATTGCATTCCTGTCAACCATATCTCGCACATAGTGGTATGGAATCTCAATATGCTTGGATCTGTCATGAAACACTGGATTTACTGAAAGTTTTATGCAGCTCTGGTTGTCACAGTGTATAACAGTGGGTTTCATAGGTTCTCCAAACAACCCCACAAGCAACTTCCTAAGCCATACTGCCTCTCGGGCAGCCATAGAAGCTGCAATGTATTCTGCCTCGATGGAGCTTTGAGCTACAGAAGACTGCTTCCTACTGATCCAAGATATCATAGCTGAACCTAGACTGAAGCAACACCCTGAAGTGCTTTTCCTGTCAGTCGAAACTTCTAGCCCAATTTGATTCTGTAAATCCATGTAGGTCTATATCAATTTTCTCATATTCGAGACCAAGGTTTAGGGTACTTTGTAGGTATCTCATAATGTGTTTTACTGCAACCAGGTGTATCTCCTTCGGTTCACACATAAACTAACTTAGAGCATTAACTGCATAATAGATATCTGGTCTTGTATTTACTAGGTACATCAGGGACCCAATCATCTATCTGTATTGAGTAGGATCAGTGGGTAGTGACTCTGTTGCTGCTTCTTTAAGTTTATGTAAATTGGTTTCCATAGGAGAGGTCATGGGTCTACAGTTTAGCATTCCGAATCTCTTCAAAATATCCACGGTATACTTTCCTTGGTTTAGTATAATGTTGTCAGAATTCTGCCATACTTCCAATCCTAGGAAGTAATGAAGGATTCCCAAGTCCTTCATATCAAATTCTTTGGATAGATCTTTCTTGCATTGATCTATAAGGTGATTATTTCCTATGATTAATAAGTCATCAACATATAAAATCGATATTAGCATATCACCGTTATTTCTTTTGTAATAGAGATTAGGATCTGCATCATTTTTGGAGAAGCCTACTCTTGAGAGATAGGTGTCAATTCTTTCATACCAGGCCCTGGGAGCCTGTTTAAGCCCATAGAGAGCTTTCTTGAGTCTACACACATGAGACTCTACATCATGAATTTCAAATCCTTCAGGTTGCTCTAGGTAGACTTCTTTGAGATCTCACCATTTAGAAAAGTTGTCTTAACATCCATCTGGTGTACCTTCCACCCTTTTGCTACTGCAATGGCTAATACAGCTCTTACTGATGTATACCTGGCAACAGGTGCAAAAGTTTCTTCATAATCTATTCCTTCCCATTGTGAGAACCCTCTAGCTACAAATTTGGCCTTGTGTCTTCAATACTGCCGTCTGCAGCATGTTTGATCTTAAAAAGCTATTTAGATGAAACCACAGATTTCTTAATTGGCCTAGGAACAATCTCCCAAACATCATTTTTCATAATGGACTGATACTCTTCAGACATGGCATCCTTCCATACTTGATGTTCAAGTGCATCCGATACATTGTTTGGTTCGGCTTTAGAGAGATCATTCATAAGGGCAACATAGCTAGTGAATTTATTAGGCCTTTTGCTTTCTCTGAAGGTTCCTAAAGGAGCAACAAACTTCTGAGCTTCTTCTACAGTTTTGGTGGCCCATAGTGGTCTTTTCTTGAGGTTTTCTCTAGGTGGACTTTGAATTTCACTCATAGTTTCCTCGGGATTCTCCCTCTAAAGCTCAAGAGAAGGATCTCTATCTAAGCTAGGGGTGCGGATATAGACTTCAAGGTCTAGAGAGCTTTGGGCTCTTTTGAAGGCTAAGTTTTCTTCAAAGATCACATCCCTACTTAGTTCAATATTCTTTTGACCAGGTATATATATCCTGTAGGCTTTGGAGGTTTCACTATATCCTACAAAGATTCCCCTTTTTCCAGAAGGCTCTAATTTTAATCTTTTCTCCTTAGGTACATGAATATAGACAAGGTATCCAAAAATCCTAAGGTGGCTTATATCCGGTTTTGATTTAGTAAAGACTTCCTCGGGGGTCTTATCTTCAAGATGAGAGTGGGGACATCTGTTTTGAATATATACAGCAGTGCTAGTTGCTTCTGCCCAAAGATTGATATTTAGATTCTGATCAAGAATCATAGCTTTGGCAGCTTCAACAATTGTCCTATTTTTTCTTTCTGTTATCCCATTTTGTTGAGGGTTGTAAGGCATTGTTAACTCCCTCTTAATCCAAGAATTTTTACAAAACTCTTTAAATAATTCTGATGTGTATTCCCCCCATTCTCAGTTCTTAAGGTTTTAATTTTGTTTCTTGAGTAGTTCTCTGTTAGTGATTTGAATTCTTTAAACCTATTAAGGATCTCTTCTGATTCTTTACATTTCAGAAAGTAGATCCAGGTTTTCCTAGAGTAGTCATCAACAAATATTACATAATATAGAAATCCCCCCAATGAATTTACAGACATAGGTCCACATACATCAGAATGAACTAACTCTAAAATTTTACTTCTTTTCCTAGTACTACTTTGAAAAGCACCCTTAGTATTTTTACCTAGGGCACATCGTGTGCATGCCCCTGAATGATATTGCTTTAGCTTAGGTAGACCTATGACAAGGTCTCCCATTGATGATAAAGCTCTAAAATTTAGGTGGCCTAGTCTTCTATACCAAATTTCATTGGCATCTGAAGTTTCATGAATTAGGGCTAAGTTGGGCTCTGTGCATAGCTCATAAAAGTAGCCTTGTCTTTGACCAATTGTTTTAGCTTTCTTGATGGATGAGTTCTTTGGCCAAGCCAATACTTTGTTGTCCATGAAGGTCACTCTGTATTCATTGTCCTCCAGTGCTGATGTTGAGACTAGATTCCTCTTAATGCCTGGAACATATAGCACTCCTCTAAGTTGTAATGATACACCTGACTTTAGTTTGATGGTGCAGTTTCCAACTCCTTTGACAAGGTGGTAGAGTCGTCTCTAATGGTTACCTCCTCATCATTCTCCCCTTTCATGGAGTCTAATACTTCTTTGAATCCTGTGATGTGTCTGGATGAGCCACTGTTGATCGCCTAGGAGTTCACTTTGTTTGATGCTTGATTTGTGAGTGCTGAATAGAGTACATACTTCTCGGATTCTTCTTCCCTTTTGGATTTTCCTGTTTTGGCAAATGTGGCTTGTTTAGCTCTTTCTAGACATTTGGCAACATAGTGCCCAAATTTGTCACATCTGTAACACTGAATTTGAGAGAGGTCCTTCTTGAAGGAGTTCTTGCCGTGACGACCTTTTCTCTTCCTGAATTGCTTCTGCTTGCCTTTCTTGTTTGAGTTCATATTTAGAACTTGAAGATCTTCATCTATATTCTTCTGTTTGATCCCTTTCTTATTTTGCCTTGATTCCTCTTGGAGACAGTCAGCCTTTAGCCTATTGAATTTTGGGAAGTTATCCCTTGCACTGATGCCTTGGACGAATATTTCCCAGATGCTAGGCAACCCATCTAAAGCAATGAGGGTTAATTCTTTGCTTTGGATCTCATATCCAAGGGTAGCCAGTTCATCCCATAAGGTAAATATTCGAATGAAGTAGGCATTGACTGATTCGCCTTTTATCATGGCAATGTGATTTATCTCTCTTTTTAGAGCCAAGGTTCTACTGGCATTCGATATTTCAAAAGCGTCTTCAAGTGCTTTGAACATGTTGAAGGCTATTTCATGTTTCTTTATAATGGGCATAATATTGTTCCTTACCCCATCAACTATGATTTTGATAGCCTTATCATTTCCTTCTTTCCAAATTGCTTTGTCAGGTTCAGTCTCAGGTTCTTTAGTTTCAGTCTTTACAAATGATTCAATTTTGTTTTCTTTTAGAATCATTTGAATTCTGAATTTCCATGCGGAGAAGTCGTCACCTCTTGCGAGTCTGTCTTCAAATCTGATAGCGCTAGCCATTGATAGGATTGTGATGTTGAATATATGCTTGATTTGAATTTTATGTAAAATTGAACAGCCTCAAGTTCAATTTAACTATAGCTCTGATACCATGTAAATGATGTTCAATTTATATTGAATATGCAAGTTATATTCTACATAGTATTATCTTGTTTTATATATTATAGAATTAACATATGAATCTGACTATCTTCTTTTATGTAACAGGTGAGAGGAGCATTTATAATTTTCGATGTCCATTCTCACACATACCATTTTACATATATAGTGGGCTGGGTACGGTCAAGCGATGCCTTGACCGACCATGTCTTTTGGACATGGCCGATCAAGACATCACTCGATCGTGCCCATTCACTATACCAATAGTGCACGGTGTTTATTAACCAAGCGGTGTATGTTTATATTCGATAACCATCGATGTTATACCGATCAGTGTATGATTCGAAAGTTTGCCTTAACACCTGATATCAATCGATGTGTGTTTATTATATCTCCCCGATAATAATCGGTTCAAGCATAAATAATCATCAATACTAATTTATGTTCGGTCTACCCGATAATCATCAATTCGGATTTGCAATGGTTATCCCGATTTGCTAATCGGTGAATGCAAATAGTATAATAGATTATCAAATCGGGATTCTATGATAATAAACAATTATGTACAAATAAAGAATGCTTATCAATTGAGGGCATGATGTTATTCATTTTAATAATCGATATGATAAATGATTGAATGAGAGACTTCATTTATCTCTCATTCAATCATTTATCTTACCGAAGCTATTTATGCATTAACAATAAGTGATAAGGTGATGTTGTATGTGTACTAGGTGATAGGATAATTAAATAAACTAGATGCAAGCAGGACCTAGGTGATGATTAGATAAATTAAGTGGTATGAGTGAAGTGGACATTTTTAGGTGTCTGCAGTTCCCACTCATTTTGTTTCTGGTAATTGCTATCAATTTATAGCAATAATATGCTTTGCTAGTGAGAGTGACAATATAGAATTTGCTGACAAGAAGCGAAAAACTTGCAGCATAGAACAAATCAAACAAAATATGAATCAATTACAAAAATAAAATTTACTAACAAGAAAAGCAAAAGTTGCAGTACAAAAGAAATCAAATAAAACATGAAGCTCAACACCTAATCCAAGCACACACTAAAATAAACATACGAACTCATGGGATAAATAATTTGGGAAAGCATTTAGTGAATCCAATCTCTTCTCTAGATTCATTTTTGAAGTCAAACACTCTATCAAGAGTACAAGGAATTAGGCCTCTCGATCTTGGGTGGCTATCTTTATAGTCAAATCTTACACCAACAAACCATTTGTATGCACAAACTAAAGATTCTTACCATAGTAAACAAAGTCCTAGCAATGGGACCACACCACCTCCAACCTATTGTAAACCACTTGGATTTCTAACATAGCACCACCACTTATTCTCTCACCCTAGAATTTGTATCTTCATAATATTCCTTTTGTAGGATGTTGTTGTTACATAGAACTATCAAAAAAGTGTAATAGAAATACCAAATTCTAGAAGGGTTTATATTGTGGATTTGTATTGCAAGTGCACTTGGGAGATTGTTGGAGCAAATTTGACCTCACCATTGTGTTTAGAGTATTTGAGAAAGTCAATTTTGACTTATTTTGCATCCTAGTTGGACATTGGAGACCAAAGCTACAAGGGTTTCAAGTTAGGAAGTGATTGCTAGATTTGGAGGGTAGGAAGTGCTTGCTAGATTTGGAGGGGACCCATATTTCTAGATCATTTTGAATCAAATATGGCCCTACCATTACATCTAGAAGACCCAACAATAACCACCCTAGATTTTTTTATTTTGGAAAATTATATCAACTGAAATGAGATACAAAGCAATATCTGTTTCACTTTCTGATCACTCAATTCCTGAGTTGGGCAAGGTGAGAGCATACAACAAAAGGATCTACATATCAAATTAAATTACAAGAGTTGAAAGTAGAACACTAGGTGGCAAGCCAGCCAATACCACTTATTCAGTGGAGTGCATGTGAAATACAGAAAATGAAAACAAGCTTCTTCCACTTTTCAGCAATGCGCGGCAAAGAGCACTTTTCAGTGGTGTGTGGCAAAGGGCGCTTCCACTTTTTCAATGGGAAACAAAGGGCACTTTGTAAGATCCCAAAGGATTTCACCTGATTTTTAAACCTTTTTTCCTCGCTATGTATTTCATCAAAAAGTTGATCTGCAAGACTTTTAAGAAGTTTTCCAAACTGCAGTTGTTTTAATCTTAATTGGAAAAGAGTTATTTGCTTGCACATTAAAAGAATTTCAGTTGCAGTGAAGTAATGTTCAGATTTAAGGATTTCCTTATTTCAGATTGCATTGATTCTGAGTTTGTGATTCGCTGACTCCATACATTCAATATCATATCAATTCCATAGTCACAAAATAAGCCAAACAATTTATTGGACATTGAGTAATTAATTTGCAAATAAAGTATTGTCCGTTCCTAAACTGACTCTAAGAAATATGGCCTAACTAACATTCAAGAATAAGTAATGAATAACCCAAAAGTCTGATAGCAGAATTTAATGTATTCTATGAATTGTTGTTTACGACAGAGGTAATTAGGCAAATATAAATCTGCTATAGAATGAAGACAAACTGACCTCCTTATCAGCCAGCTTACACCCTGAATGTGTCCTCACGCCACAAGAAAGAGTATAGCGGCTAGCAACTCAAATAAATCAGCATTGAATCTCTACGGCAAGCAAGAATGAAATCAATACTTGAAATTGATTCAATCTTTAGGACTCCTCACGTCTCCCTTATGCAAATGTGCGGCATAAGGTCATGCCAATCGCACCAATTGCGTCATGCCAAAGCTCATAAACACAAAGGAAGGAAACACCAAGCTTAGTCGCTCCTAGTCAATAACTCCTACGGTCAGAGAAAAATACTAGTCCTTGGAGAAGACTCCACAATGTGCATTTAGATAGCACATAATATATTCATAAATATAAACTATGAACTTCACAGCTGAATACTCTCCTTCCTGTCCAAGAATACCATCGCTTTGTTCAAGGAATAATATAAAACTGTTCTAATCTGCTCACAAACTCCAATTGGCCCTTCAAGATCCCCTAACCAATAAATACTAGTCCAAAAGAATTGCTTTGCACTAGGAAAGAAATGAAATCGCATCCTTCACATAACATGTTGAATGCAGATATGAAGCATACAAACAGCATTCCATCGAACACAACATAATATAAGAAATAAACCCCCAACAATATAAGAAATGAGTAACCTTCAAAATCAAATAATTTTTGCCCAAACTATTGGTGATTCAATAGGACAATACACCAACAGATAAAGAGATGGCTCCAATAATGATTATATGCAATAAACTCCCTTATACATGCCATCGACTTTTGTAATCACTAACAAACTCTTTATTTATATCTTTATTTGATTATTTTTCCAGCCCCCTTAGTTTCTGAATAAAATATATTTCTGAATATGAACCCTCATTCAGGAAAGAAACCAAATATCTAGAAAATTGTTCTTTAATGAATACCCCTGAAATTGGTCTTCGAAGAAGACCTTACCAATTTTGCAAATGTCGCTCAAAAGTGGAATCTCTGATAAAACCTATAACCTCTGATCAATGTTGCACAATGGTGAATCCTAAGATGAATCCACTTTGAAGATGGAGTTGGGTTTCCGTCCAACCCACCAAAACTCAAGGGTTTTTGTCCTCAAGATCTCTGAAAGCCAATACTCTCCAAAAATGCTCTCAATAAAATATTTTTTGAACAATTAATACTTCTTTTCGCCACCCTTTTATAATAGTTTATTGGTAACCATTTCAAATATTAAATAACAATGTGACATTAATAATATTATAATTTTAACTTGAAAATTCATTTTATAATAAATAATTAATTAACTATTAATTGCCTTAAAATATTTTAAGCAAAATAATAATTTAATTAATTAATTATTTATTTATTTAAGGCTGGCAAAAACGGGACATTGCAAGTCCTCCACCCCAAGATTGCTTGTCCTCAAGCAATCTGTAAAACAATCACCAAAGAATTGCGCCAATCACCAGGATCCCATATCAATCTAGGAGGCCTATAAAAGCTTCTGCTTGAAACATTATGCTTCAACCTGTCTAGAAGCAATACCTCCTTATCTCTCTTGGATAAAGGTATGACAAGACTCATCATGGCATTAGCAAACTCACCAATACATGCTTCTGCCTTACCACCAAAATTCCGTTGCGCTACTTTGATAATACTGAATGTGGTAGTTCTATCCTGTTGCATTACCCTGTGAAGTTTCCTAGTAATCGTTGGATCCCAAACCTTAGAATTATCATGTGTTTTCTCAAATTGAAAGAATAAGCAAAACTCATCAAGTCATCCGCACAAATTATCCATCTAAATCTGAATTGTATTCTCTCTAAACTGCTGATACGAATAATGATAGCGCTATTAGGACTAAAAAATCAGATCTATAATCATCCAGGTGATACTTCTGCTGTCATAAACTGATAGGATCTCATTACATTCAATCTCCAAGTGTTGTAGTGACAACTCCATGCATACAAACCCATGTAATCAGCTGCAATCATTAATATAAAATCTGAAAATTTCGCGATCAGCATTGTAAGGCATTCATTAGACATCAAGGTGTGAGCTGGGAACCAATGTATTAGGCCTGAAATTCTTCCTTCAACTGGCAGCATCTTATTATCTTGCCAATTCATCAATCTTAACATGTGAAATACTTGTTGAAAATCTTGTTAATTTACAGGGGATTGATTTCCATAATGAGAAAGAAGTTGAATGTCGACAATTTCCAGCTTGTAAACTGAACTTTCCATTTCATAGTCCTCATCATTGTCTGGCCCATTTGACCAAGCAGTACCATCTGTAAGTGATTCTATGATTTCTAGCTCAGAGTCACTGTCCTTGTTAATAATAGATTCTTCAAGTTCCTCATCAAAGTCATCTTCAATTTCAGTATCACTGTCACTGATTGCTCCAATATCATATTCATTGTTAATACCATGCATTGTTGTTTCAAGCCCATTAAATGTCGTAAATCATTCAATCCAATGAAAACAATCACGGGAATATTGCTCATACTAAGGCTCCACAAAACATCTTCATCGTCATCTACCTCAAGTTAAATGTCTCCATGCTCATCAGTCACATATTCTACTTCTGACCAGAATATGATATCCTACAATTCATCATATGTTGTGTTTGAAAACATAATGTCGCTTTAAGATTGGACTCAAGAATTATTCTAGCGATTTTAGCATCTTTCAACTTCAACTCTCCTTTCTCAACATTTTCATAATTATTTAATCCTTCCAAGGGATGGTAGCCTAGTTCTCCTTGGTACTTAAGTGAATCGGGCTTTGAATCTAAATAATCCAACTTGGACTCTTGTTCGCAGACCCCTCTTTAGTATAGCAAATAGATGGTAGTTAGATGATCCAAAGTAGGAATTTCTACAACTACAACTAACAAAACTAGTTCGCTAGCTGCCTCCAAGTGTATGTCTATTCCCTATATAAGATGCTCTCTTTTGGCTAATTTGGCCACTAAATTGAGGCCATCCAAAATCCTCTGAACCCTGGCAAAGCATTGTCAAACTACCACCTTTATGTGAGCATTTCTCCTCCAATCTCAAGAATTCATACTCTTGATGTACCTCCCAATCTGAATTTGTTTCCATGGCTACTATTTTGTCACTGTAATGGATGAAAATAGAGTTTCACAAATTTAGCCATGTAAACTAGGAAAAAGACCTATTTCCCACACATTACATTAAAAGGAAAATAGACCCAATAGATCCAACCTCAATTCTATTAGGCAGAGAATTCAATGCAAATTGCATTCAATTCCCTTTTGTTTGAGTTGAAAATGCAATTGACAAGATGTAATTTGAATGCTAGATCTAGGGCAAATGATGGAAAATTGACATAAAATAATAATAATAGTAAGTTCCAGATGTCATGCAGAGCTGTAAAGTTAGATTTGAGGATAGGAAACAGATCAGAACCTGTGACTGAAAATTCGGCCTAAAAGTGCGAGACCAAGGTACTTGGGGCAACCTGGTCCTCCAGTTGTCAGATGCAACCACAGGAAGTTGTTTTGGAATTAGAATGTTGTCCAAAAAATACCCTAGAAGCCAAGACCATGGCACCCAGGACCAAATCGCTCCGGGCGACCTAGTCCTCCGCTTTTCGCTCCTACAAAAGCTAAGTTTGGTTGTCCTTGTCTGCTCTGCTTGATTCTGCAATTGTGGCTCCTAAACCTGTCACCTGCACACAGAAGAAGGGAAATTGTGTTTGTTGATGGGGATTTGCCTAGGTCAAACCCTAGTTTAGGAATTACCCTGAATGAAATAGAAATTGAACTTGATTTAAATATGAAAGCTTGCATTTTGAGGACAAGGCTATATGAAATTGAAATACTTGAATGTAAGTGATTATAGCGTCCATAGGTGATGCAATGTTCCTAGGATAAGTCCTCCGTGTGTTGATACAATAACATGATAAATCACATAAAATCCATCATGAAATCATAATTGAAACATAATATGAAGATGTCTTGATGTAGTTTGTTGCTCCTTGAATCAGATCTGCTCTTGAGGAAGAAGAATTGCTCTTGGATTGGATGATAATGCTAACACTAGATGAGATGTTGAGAATGAATTTAGTAGATGCCTTATATAGGAATTTCATAATTAAAATCACTTTTAGGCCAACTTAGATTTAGTGTATTTTCGCAAGGTGCTATATTTGAGTAGGGTAGGACCGCCTTATTATCCTCCCGAAATTTGGGGCAAAAAGTGCGGGACCGGGTAGTATAGGGCGACCTAGTCCAAACTACTTTTTTCCGAATTTGTAGGGATGCATGATAACGAGGTTCTAATGCTAATTCTAGCTCAGTGGCTCAAAACATGATGTATAGATATGTGAAATATGTTTTGGAAGTTGAAATTGGGGTAGGATTAAGGATAAATCAGGATAATAAAAGATAAAGGGCACACATAGATTTAAGGGCCCAAATAATAGAGTGTTGATGTAATGAAGTGGAATAAGACTCATAATATTGAATTAAATATAAATTTAAATCAATAAAGGTCCTATAATGCATAGACGAATGGGAAATAGTAAAATGAGTTCTAGGAGAGTGTGAAATTGGACACCCTAATTAAAGGTGTACAATTTACGACACCACAGTCACCTTTACTAAACATTTCCTCAACATATGTAGATGCATGTTCTTCGTTGCATTCATCATAACTTGGCCACAATGAATGTGTGGTAGGAGCTACCAACACTCCTTTGTTTCTTTCCACTTCCATACTTGTCTGCACTCTTACACAAACATCTTGTGAATCTCTTTCCTTCTTCTTCTGTAATGATTCTGTTAATTTTGTGGATCAGAATTAAAATTTATCTTGTTCTATGTATTATCTATCACTGAATTGTTGTATAAATCTGATTGTCTTCTTTTATGTTGCAGGAGAGGAGGAGCATTCTTATTTCAATGTCCATTCTCACACATTTCATTTGGTATATGTAGTGGGTTGGGTACGGTCAAGTGATGCCTTGACCGGCCATGTCTTTGGACATGGCCAATCAAGACATCACTTGATCGTGCCCCCTCACGATAATAAATGTTTGAATGAGAGACTTCATTTATCTCTCATTCAATCATTTATCTTACCGAGGCTATCATGCATTAACACTCCCTCTTAGCTAGGTAAGATAAATGTAAAAGGTATTGGGAGCAATATTCATAAATCATATGATGCTTATCTTGGGACCATAGTTTCAAGATGTGAATTGCCTCTGTCGGCGATTCTATTCACAAACTCTTGAGTGGATTGCCTCAGTCGGCGATTCTATCCATAAGCTCTTGTGTGGATTGCCTCAGTCAGCGATTCTATCCATGAGCTCTCACGTGGATTGCCTCAGTCGGCGATTCTATCCACAAACTCTTGAGTGAATTGCCTCTGTCGACGATTCTATCCATAAGCTCTTGTGTGGATTGCCTCAGTCGGCGATTCTATCCACAAGCTCTTGTGTGGATTGTCTCAGTCGGCGATTCTATCCATGAGCCCTCACGTGGATTGCCTCAGTCGGCGATTCTATCCATGAGCTCTTACGTGGATTGCCTCAGTCGGCGATTCCATCCATGAGCTCTTGTGTGGATTGCCTCGGTCGGTGATTCTATCCACAAGCTTTTACGTGGATTGCCTCAGTCAGCGATTCTATCCACAATCTTGAGTTATTGTAAGATCATCACCTTCCAATAACCTCAAAAATACAAGTGGAAATCATTTGGAAGTCGTCACTTCCTTATGATTTACACAGGGCCCATAAAATAATTATTAGTATTAATAATAATAATCAATATTTACAATCTTTACCTCAAAAGTGCTCAATCTTGATTAATAAGCTCCCTCTCAATCACAAGGTATCTTGAGTTTCTTCTAGAGAACATATTTTTCTGAACATACGTCTAAATTTCTAACTTCAGCAAGGGACGCTTGTAGTTTAAGTTTGAGAGGACAAGTTCTTGCAATGTGGCCATATTCGAGACTTTCAAGGAGATATCAATCTGATCTTAATTGGATCTTCCTTCAGGCGATTAGGCTTTATAGAAGGAAACCTAGCTCTGATACCATGTTAATTTTGTGGATCAGAATTAAAATTTATCTTGTTCTATGTATTATCTATCACTGAATTGTTGTATAAATCTGATTGTCTTCTTTTATGTTGCAAGAGAGGAGGAGCATTTTTATTTCAATGTCCATTCTCACACATTTCATTTGGTATATGTAGTGGGCTGGGTACAGTCAAGCGATGCCTTGACTGGCCATGTCTTTTGGACATGGCCGATCAAGACATCACTTGATCGTGCCCCCTCACGATAATAAATGTTTGAATGAGAGACTTCATTTATCTCTCATTCAATCATTTATCTTACCGAGGCTATCATGCACTAACAGATTCACTAAAGTTACTATACTGTTGTAAGCTATGAGCTATCCTTCGTTGTTGCTGTGTTAAAACTCTTTCCATCCGTTTGTGTTCCCGAAAAAGGTCTTTCATTATCTTTTCCATTATAAATAAACATCTTTACACCAATTGATTGATTTCTTGTCCACACAAGTGATACACAACAGTTGCAACCTTGAAATCTTCTGTAGCAAGTGTTCAACACCCTCAGGCTGGTAGGATTTTGGCACTGATACCACTGTAAGATCCCGAAGGATTTCACCTGATTTTTAAACCTTTTTCCTCACTAAGTATTTTGTCAAACAGTTAATCTGCAATACTTTTAAGAAGTTTTCCAAACTGCAATTGCTATAATCTTAATTGGAAAAGAATTATTTTCATGCACATTAAAAGAATTTCAATTGCTGACAAGTAATGTTCAGATTTACAAGTTTCCTTATTTCAGATTTGCATTAATTCTGAGTTTGTAATTTGGTGGCTCCATACATTCAATATCAATCAATTCCATAGTCATGCAATAAGCCAAACAATTTGTTGAAGATTGAGTAATTGATTTGCAGATAAAGCATTGCCTATTCCAGAGCTGCGTCTAAGAAATATGGCATAACTAACATTCAGGAATAAGCATTGAATAACCCAGAAGTCTGATAGCAGAATTAAATGTATTCTATGAATTGTTGTTTATGACAGAGGTAATTATACAAATATAAATCTGCTATAGAATGAAGACAAGTTGACCTTCTTATTAGTCAGCTTACACCATAGCATAAACATTCCATATATAAATATATTTTGAATGTGTCCTCACGCCACAAGAAAGAGTATAGTGGCTAGCAACTCAAATAACTCAGCATTGAATCTCTACGGCAAACAAGAATGAAATCAAAAACTAGAATCAATCGAGTCTTTAGTCTCCCATAACCAGCAAGATTCCCCACATCTCCCTTATGCAAATGTGTGGCAAGGAACATGAAACCCAACACTACCAATCGCACCAATCAGATCTTGTCAAAGCTCATAAACACAAAGGAAGGAAACACCAAACTTAATCGCACCTAGTCAATAACTCCCACAATCAGTATAAAACACTCATCCTTGGAGAAGACTCCACAATGCGTATATAGATAGCACATAATATATTCGCAAATATAAACTATGAACTTCATAGCCAAATACTCTCCCTCCTGTCCAAGAATACCACCACTTTGTTCAAGGAATAATATCAAACTATTCTAATCTGCTCACAAACTCCAGTTGGCCCTTCAAAATCACCTGACAGATAAATACCAGTCCAAAAGAATGGTTTTGTACTAAGAAAGAAATGAAATCGCATCCTTCACATAACATATTGAATCCAAATATGAAGCATACAAACAGCATGTGAGAACCCCAAATAGGGAGGCTAGGGAAATGACAATATCTCCACTATTTTCACCATAAAACACCTATTTCCGAACTACTCAAATTCCCAATACTGCTGCTTGTTGTTCCACAAATTTCAGATTCGATATGTATGTTTATTTGATGTATGCAATGGTAGATTTGGTACTGATATAAAGCATAAATGAACAGAGATAACTGCATAACCAACAGAAACTCATAACAATGCAATTTGAACTTATTTATACACTTGAAGGGATACAATGCAATATAAGAAGTCTGAGCATGATTCTGATATAAATCTGAGCACAAAAAGCTCTAAATCTGCTAGTCTCAAAATACATAAAAGTCTGAAATCACTGGTTCTGCACTCAGAATTTACACAGCAGCTCTTTTATACAACTAGAATACAGTAGACACTTGAACAAGTCTAAGTAAACATCCTTATATCAGAGACCTACGGATTTGCTAACCACAGAAGAAATCACAGAATTACCGTACAATAAAGTCTCCCAAATCTGTAACTTAAACTCAGAAATTCTGATTTGAAGCCAGCAAAAGTTTAATCCTTTATAACATCAAAAATACTCAGAACAAAATATTCTTATTTCCCAGATGAATACAAATTACCTCAGAACTGTAATTAACCTTACTACTGCAAATTTGTCTTCAGATGAAGACTACACAAATTTGGCTCAGCTGTGAACTTTGTCACGAATTCACTCTCAAGAAGAGTCAGATTTTCATCCAACCCTTCGTTAATCTATTGAAGGTTTCCGTCCTGAGAGATTAGCTTATACAAGCATAGACATAATCAGCATATCAAAAACCATATACATCGGCAAATTTCACCCATCCAGCCTCCTTATAAGAACTCCAAGAAACATCTAGATTAGGAAACATCTAGAAGAATAGGAGGATTAAGAATCATTCCATTTTTTGTTACATTCCATATTTTTGTCACAGCTGGAGAAATTTAAACCTACGTTCCACCAAGTTTTGGGGATGGAGACGGCAATGGATGGCAGGACATGTTTCCAATACAAGGGTACTTTTGGGCCATTTTTTAGGGGACGGCAGGGGACGCCTGTTTAAAAATAGAAGAATTTTTAAAAATATAGAGAAATTTCAAATATGCATATCACAACATTGATAAAACATTCATCTTAGACATTGTAGACGATTAAACATAGCATTAGACATGAATTGAGATTTGACATGAGAATCAACAAACAAATTAAGTAATTAACAAAATTGAAATGCTTTCATTGTCAATGTGCATACATATATTATTGGAATTATAACAAAAATGCTTGAAGGCTCCAAGTTTCAACTATGAAATGACATAAACTGTAAACAACAAACATAGAAGTCCATAATCAGCTGCCCATAATAATGAAATGATAGAACTAAGAAAATATATGGCTGTCCATAATCAGCACATGGTAGGTCTAAGAGTCTAAATCAAAGAGTCTGAGTCACTGCTCCTTCTCTTGCTGCTCTTCTCCTTCTTTACAAATCTGAAAATGAATGTCTTTGTCTTCTTTTTGGTTGTTTTATGCTTAGATTAGGTTTTGGTATTGTTTAATGGGTTTGGGGGGTCCTTGTGGGCCCAGCCAGCCATTTTTCAAATTAAAAAATGTGTTTTTTATATGGCTGTCCAAAAGTGGTCTAGGACGTAGGGGATGGCTGGGAGACTTCCAGAAGTCCCCTAGCCATCCCCTACGTCCCCAATCACTGTAATATCCCCTAATGGGACCCTCTTATATTCTGACCTAGAATCGCAATTTTAGTGCATAGTACATACAATAGAGGGGCACTATTGTCAACTAAAGCTTGGTTTGGAACCTACGCAACAGGTTAGTCAACATTTCCATTATGTTACGATGGATCATATATGCAACATTCTTTATATATTGCCCAGTTTATATGAAGGATTCAACAACCCTTTCTCACCCTACACCTGTCCCCATTATGGAACTCAAGGAGAATCACACAAGGCACCTCGAGCCTATCCCTCACCAACAAGCGCAAGAGCACCAAGGACCTCGTCAACTTGGCCTCATGGCCCACACTCAGGGTTGGCGCACCTGTTGGAGCCTAGTGCTCCTACTTCCTTGTATTCTCCCTCCATAATTGGATGGTGAGATTGAAAGGTATTACAGACTCCATCGTATAATTTACTTAATCATCATATGAATAGTTAATGATAGAAAGGCATTATTACACTGTCATACATATTGCAGTCTATATTAATATAACTATTAAATTCTGCATAAGAACATTATCAGGCATCATATATTAAGCATACAAATTAAGCACATCCCCATGCATACCAGCAAGAACAAGGATGTTACTGCCTGTAGCTTAATAACAGTTCTGATCTGATCTGATCGACAGTGATGTCACTAGAGGCTTTTGATTCCTTTCCTTTATATCTCTCAATGTGAGGGAGAGGTCACACCTCTTCATCATGTATGCCCTTTGGCAAGAGACACACCCTTTCACCATTAGCACCCTTTGAAAGAGTGCAACTCTTTAATATTTCTGCCCTTTGAAAGGGACACAACCTTTCACAATCAGAGCTGCACTTCTTATTTAAATCAGATATGCATTTCTGATTCCCAAAATTATTCCCCCCTCAAATGAGGTTCTCTTCTCCCTTTTATATCTCATGTTTGAGGGAGTCACAACTTTTCATTTTACGTCTTTTGACCATTCATTAACCTAATTAAACTTTAATTATATTTAATTATATTCTTTAATATTTTAATTTTATTTTAATATTTTAATTTTATTATTATTATTTATCATTAAATTCTATTTCAAAGTGGGGACATTACAATCACTCCCAGAGGTGCCACCTCCCCGAAACATTTCCGAAACTTTGCTCAGTTTGGGGACAGGCAAGTTACTTCTAAAAGCCATCCCCAAGTCCCAATCGAACATAGATTTAAATGCTTCCACTTTGTCACAGTTGAAGAAATTTAAATACTTTCCATTTTGTCATAGCTGGAGAAATGTAAATACTTTCCATATTTGTCACAGCTGGAGAAATTTAAATAATTTCCATATTTGTCAAATTTAAATAAAGTGACATTTTATTATTTTCACTTTATTTTTAATTTAATTAATTAATTAAAATCATCCTTTAGAATAAAATTAATTATTTGGACAACTTAATCAATTAATTTAATTAAGTCACTTTATAATTTGGGGTCATTATAGTCCTCCCTACCCAAGCATTGCTTGCCCACAAGCAATTTGTTGCTGCACCACCAAGATCCCAACCAGCCTTATGAACAGCACTACAACACCCTGTTGCTCCACCCTGATGCAATCAACATTGCGGAAACCTATGACACTATCATTCAGAAGCATTCCCACTATTAAACTAACTAATGGCTCCCAAATTTTGGACTTATTGTGACTTCTAATGGAAGAATGGTGATTGCCTATTATCCATCTAGCATGCTCCAATCTTAGAAAATTAACTGGTAAGGCTACCCACTCAATCACATCATGATTGTTCATAGTTGTCATTACATGCGTTGATCATACCATGTAATGTCCCTTCCTTAGACAGTCCAGTTGTCAACATGGGTTAGCATATAATTAGGGTTCTCGTGGGCTGACGTGGTGGATAGGGAGCCCATTTGGGAGTTTGGTAACCTTTAAAGGAGTATTGCAGACGTTTTGGGCATTCGAGGGTTCCTATTTTTTAGGAGACTGCCAGTTGATTGATTGACCATCCGAGGGCCGAGGAGCATTCCAGAGTGGCTTAGGAATGTTTATCATCAATTTGAGACTGTGTCCTAGTTTTTTAGAGCATCTCTACTTTTTAGGAGGAGACTGCCAATTGCACTACCACATCCAGTCATCATCCTTGGACAAGTGACAGCATTTAGTTTTCAGTTTGGAGTCTAGGTGATAGATTTATGAATAAATCTGGATTAAATAAATTATTGTCTAAAGTTTGGTTAAATAAAATTAAGTGATTTAATTAAGTCACTTTATATTATAATAAATTATAATAAAAGGGCCCACCTTGTGCCATGATACCTAGGAGACATGAGTTAAGTTGTTTTTAAAAACAACTTAATTCTTTTAATAAAGGGAGTCTAAGGGGGTCGTACATCTTGAGGGAGGCATAAGGGAATGAAATAAAGTTAATAAGAGCATGAAATAAAGTTTAAGAAACTTTATTTAAATAAAGTCTTGCAACCCTAATATCGAATTAGGGCTTGGAGTTGTTAAAAAGACATGAGGACGCTTCATTCATTCATCTTTGAATCATTTTTACAATACCCCAATTCACAGAAAGAAGGGATTCATTCAAAATTCCTAATTGTGCTTCAATTCAGACTTATTCAACAATTTCAATGAATTATTTGCAGATTGGAGAGGATTTGGGGACTTTAGAAGGCAGCCATACCTTCATTTGCAGCAGCCGTACAACTTCCATAGGCAACCGTACCATTTGAGGCTTCCCTAGTTTGCTACACTTGTTCCATTCAGCCTATTGAGGGTTTAGATTTCATGGAATTCTGATCAACAGAACTACACATCAATATTTCATGGAATTCAGCAAGCAACAGGAGCACATTTTTCATTCATTTATTGATTTTGCTAGTAGATGATATAAACCTGTCTGGGAGCCAAGCATGGAATTCAATAGATCTCCAGGAATTGTTTTTGGTAATTATTGTTCGGTCAAATAAAGCTCATTGGAGCCATTTCCAACCTTTGGGTGTTCTTAGTTTGTATTCTACTTCAATTTCTTTGAATAAAGCATTCCAGACATGGCGTGGGACTCCTGGTATGCCATTCTTTTGTCCTGGTGAAATAGATTTATTAATTCTGAAATTATCATTTTGCTGCTCCAAAATTCAGGATGCTGAGCTTTATTATCAATCAATTATATTTCAGTATTTTACGTTGAAAAGTATTGTTAGATTGGTATTCTTGCATGATCAAACCTCCATACAACTATTGATTTCAAAACCAAGCAGAAACCAAAAAAAAACTATATTAAACCACCAATCAACAAGCAACCAGCAACATAATAATCAGAAATATTCAGAATATCTTGGCAAGGGATCTTTTAGTGGTATCAGAGCAAAGGGACCTTTGGACTTCGACATGGGTGATAGACCTGAGGATAATAGGAGTCCTCGGGAGGAGGAGAGACAAAACCTTCCTAATCCAAAAGAAGTGATGAGAACTTTGGCTAATTCTCAGCCTAGGATTGTACAGGCATTAGATAGACTTCAAGATACACTGGAAAGGTTGGACTTGACTCATCACAGGGATAGGCATGGCAGTCATGGCAGGTTTGTTTCTATGGCTGGGAGCCATGGCAGTAGCAGGGCACCTTCATCATTAGACAGTGCGTCTATTTCTCCTAGGAGGGACAGGGTTCATGCCCAGACAGCTAACAAGCCTATGCAACCTCGTTTTCCTCTGAGAGATGAGCCACCACCAGCAAACCCACAGGAGGGCGTTGAGTTTCAAGATATGGTTATGGCAGCTAGTGATGAGTGGGCTTGTCTCCCAGAGCACGTCAAAGATGCCTTTCCTTTACACCAGTATTGTATGCAACGCAAGGACAATATGACGAACCATAATGACAGATGGCCTAGACAGCAACATAATAGTGATCTCAAGTGGGCTACCAGTAAAATTACTTTATCTTCCTTTGATGGCAGTGGGAAGATTAGTGCACGAGCCTGGGTGCACAAACTAGATACCTACCTGTCACTTAAGCCAATGCCAGAGAGTGAGGCCATACAGTTTGCAATATTACATCCGAAGGGCGTGGCTTATGACTAGTGGCACCATGGTTTGGTCATCCAAAACCATGGACTCATACATTCTTACACTATGTTTACTGAGCATCTAATTGCTAGATTCGACCGTAAGGATGTTGAGCTATACTACAAAGATCTTGCATTATTGCAACAGACTAGACATGTTGAAACTTACATTAATGAGTTTCAACGTATTGCTGTTATGGTTCCTGAGATGCCGGATAAACACGTGGTGATGTTATTTATTGAGAGTCTTCATGACAGGTTACAGGGATTGGTCAAGGCTCTTAAGCATAGGACCCTTCATGAGGCTATTCAGACTACCTTGGACCTTGAGACTACACCACCCACTTCTCATCAGCATAATAAGAAATCTTCCGATGGCCCCAAGCCTTTTCAAAGATCTTCCACACAGCACCAAAATGCACCACTTCCTCCTAGGATGAATCAGGATACTCATAATGAGTTGAGGAGGAAGAAGCTATGCTTCTCGTGTAAGGAGCCTTGGGAGCTTGGACACAGATGCCTTGGGAAAGGCAAGGTACATCTCATTGAGGTTCATTCAGATGTGAATGATGAGCAAATTCAAGATACAAATTCGAAGGGCGACAATGAAGAAATTGTTGATACACATGATGTTGTTTATGGAACTATTGCTACTCTTTTTAGTGTTCCTAGGTATCAACCTTTTGTGTTGGAAGGAATTGTCAAGGAACAACAAGTGTTATGCATGGTTGATAGTGGTGCTACTCATAATTTCATCAATGAAAGTTTTGTAGCCAATAAGGGGCTGGAGGTAGAGGAATTTGATGGATTCCATGTCATGCTAGCGGATGGTTCCAAGAAGAGTTGCACAAGAAGGGTACCACAAATATCTATTGCATTAGATAGTTATCTTTCACAACCGATTACTATGTTGTTGGTATTGGAGGAGGGACGGATGTGGTACTTGGTGTGCAATGGTTGAAGTCTCTTGGGAGGTATGTCCAAGATTTCAACAAGATAGAGTTGGAATTTACTCACATGGGTAAACATATTGTGCTTAAGACACTAATGAGTGAACCAAAGAACAGGGCAGCTAACAGTATGCTTGCTTGCCTTAACATGGAGACTTTTAAAAACATGGACAAAAATGAAGAAATCAACTCTAATCTTTTGATGTTTAACAGCAGTGGTAAATCCTTAATTTCTTATGACATTGCAACTTCTAGTCGTAGAGAAATAAGTGATGTAGACTCTACTATGATTGGCACACAAAATGCAAGCATTGGACATGGTAAAATTCACGATGCATCACATTATGGGACTGATTTTAAACATTTTGGAGCAGCTGACATAGAGCAGTCTCAGAAGTTGAATGATGGTTGGCTAGAAAGGGCAAAGCAAGCCAAGTTGTTGGCTCAACAAACCAAGCTTCATCTTCAACAAATTCAATACATTCACCACTCCGTACATGATGATGAGCAAAGATTGGTTGATTCAGAAAATTCAGAAGATTCAGCTGGTGATCATTTTCTTGATGGTAATGATGATTTTATTGACAAAACTCCTAGTGGACCTGCAACACAAGAGTTGTCTATAACGAGCATTGAAGACATCCATAACTCATCCTTAGTTATGTCACCGATTTCTTATGATATGGCAGCGATCTACTTGTTGATTGGTGATTTATTTTTCATAGATTCTACATGGGATAGTGGCTGTCCTAGTTGGAATTATGCCTCACTTCTTGAATTTCCATGGTCTACATCAGCTATTCAGTTACTTGGGAGTCTATGGAAGTATGTTTATTGGATGGACATGGAGTATGAGATGGGTTTCCGTGGTTTGCATTGGTATGATGACACCTATGAAACCATTCAGTTTGCTGGTCTGAGTTACAACAGCGATGTTAGGTGGCCATTGGTGTTGGTTTTTTGGATTGCGGGAACTCATTTCTACATTTTCTTGTTGATTCACTCCCATGGGTGGTTGTTTCATGGTGTCTAGCTGAGATATTTCTCCTTCATCTCATTCAGCAAGTTTGATATTTTGGTTTGGGATCCGGGAATTGGCTTCGATGATGCATTGGCACTTCAGGATCATGATGAGTTGCTTCAAGTATTGAGGCTATATGGCATTTATATCAGAATGGAGCAGCGGAAGCATACAGTGTTCTACCTACGGTTAGTGTGGGATCCTGGTGGTACAGTGATGCATTGCTTGTGGACAAGCAATCTTCAAGAAGGGAGGACTATAATGTCCCTTCCTTAGATAGTCCAGTTGTCAGCATGGGTTAGCCTATAATTAGGGTTCTCATGGGCTAACGTGGTGGATAGGGAGCCCATTTGGGGCTTTGGTGACCTTTTGAGGAGTGTTAGAAACATTTTGGGCATTCTGGGGCAATTTCCCATTTTTAGGAAGGTTCCTATTTTTAGGAGACTACCAGTTGACTGTTTGACCACCGTTGGGTCGAGGAGCATAGCAAAGTGGCTTAGGAGTGTTTATCATCAATTTGAAACAGTCTCCTAATTTTTAGGAGCATCCCTACTTTTTGGGAGGAGACTACCAATTGCACTGCCACATCCAGTCATCATCCTTGGACAGGTGATAGCATTCAGTTTTTCAGTTTAGAGTCCAAGTGATAGATTTATGAATAAATCTAGATTAAATAAATTATTGTCTAAAGTTTGATTTAAATAAAATTAAAGTAATTTAATTCACTTTAAATTATAATAATTTATAATAAAGGTGCCCCCCTTGTGCCATGATGCCTTGAGACATGAGTTAAGTTGTTTTTAAAAACCACTTAATTCTTTTAATAAAGCGAGTCTAAGGGGATCGTACATCTTGAGGGAGACATAAGGGAATTGTTGACTAAATTCATGTCAACCTTAGCCCTGTTGAAATCCGATCTAAGATCAATCTTCACTGGATAAAACACTGAAAAGACCTCCTAAATCAGCCCTAAACCCTAAGGTTTTATGCCTTTCATCCTTTTTGAGCTCTAAGATTCTATTTTTGTGTTGACCGTGTCAACCAATCAAATCACTGAAGCTATACTGGCTGGAGGGTCTTCAATCGTTCGCAGGCTAGTTCCCCCTCATTTCCCCTTACCGGCCAGCGAAGGGTTCCTCTAAGTTAAAGGCCCCCGCTACCCCGCAAGGTTTTAAAGGTTATCAAATTTGGCCGCGGGAGAACGGAATGGATGGCGGGGCAGGAAGGAAATCAGTTATGTCTTCCCCCTGCGCAAACAGAAGATAAGGCAATAGTTGGCTGCGGGATAGCGGGAACCAAGTTCTTGGTCCTCTCCGCTACCCCGCGAGGATATGAGAAACATTAGAAATGGCCACGGGCTAGCAGGGAAGTCATCTCCCCGACATCCCGCGAGGTGAAAACAAGCATCCAACAGATGGTGCGGGACAACGAGATGGGTCTAAGTATAATGCTAATGGGGCCCCCGCCACCCTGCAAGGTAAAATGAAGAAAATCAAAGGGCTTGCGGGGTAACAAAAAGTGAAGTGAATGGTTTCCCTGCCATCCCGCGTGATGAGTAAGACCAATGCGGTGGTCACGCAGGGTAAGAAGTGGGTCCAGCCCACTTCATGGTGCAAACACAGCCGTCCGATTTTCATTAAAGGACCCGATCAACAGTCATGTTTTAAACACTCAATTCAGCCTGTGGAGGGCTATGTGGCATATTCTCGTGCGTCCATCTTCGCGCAACCTCCATGATCCAGTGGCCGAAATTTAAACTTGCAGGGGCGGGTGAAAATTCAAACCTCTCCCCAGGGTGGTTGCCGACTTAATGGTCGACAATCAGTTTTGTCCTAGTCGACGGCCAAATCCGATCAAATTTCAATCCAACCGCCGGGAATTTCCACCATAACTCCAGAAAAGACCCTGTAGGCTATTTTCAGACGCCACCTACGGCTCTTCAATGCAAAATGGAGACTTTCTTGGCCTGCAAACGCCATCCCAGTGCATTGGACACAAAGATTTCTCCTTTTTGCAGGGTTTTTGCTTCTTCTCAGATGGGGAAGATATTTTCAGAGATGTATGCACGCCATCAGATCAGTCAATCTGATCTTCCTTCTTCTAATATTTTGTAACCTAAACCTATCTAACCCTAATAAGGTTAAGGTTTCTTAACTGTAACTCACCTCAGTTATACCTGAACTATAAAGGCAATTTTGTAACCCTGTTATAGGGATCCTCTCTTCTTTTTCTTTTACAAAATACATGTTTCTCTGTAATTGTAAAATTACTTGTCCTTTGCATTAATAGAATTTACTTATTTTTCCTTCATTCAGTTCTTACAATTTGTGTAATGCTTTTACCTTATTGTTTGAATGCAATCTTATTTGTTTTCCTGAGTTGTTTGTGTAGCGTCATAAATTGTACGCACTTGCTAGGGTGGTACAATTTCACACCTAGTTTAGCACCCGCCTTGGCGCATTTTTCATTTTGCATTGCATTTCCCCTTTAGCACTTAATTAGTTAAATTAATTAGGTCTAAGGTTCTATTTTATCATCTTCCACATCATAAAGTTGGGCCCTTTCATTAAAGTGTGCCCCTTTCATTTTATTCTTCCAATACATCATTTAATCAAAAACCCTAATTAAGTCCTATTTTGAACTTGGGGGCTTGATTTCGGGGGTCAAAACATCTCGAAATCAGCTGTAACTTCGGGATTCGCTCTAAAATCATCATATCCGACGGCCCTGAAAATTTGGTAAAAAGTTGTCGGGACCATGGCGCCCGGAATGCACATGGTCCCAGACATTTTTGCCGAAATTTTAGGAGCGCGATCCAATCATAAAATAAAGCTTAACCGCAAGAAATTGGCGGGAGATTCAATCTCTAGGTCGGCCAAAAGTTGAAATTAAGACCTAGGGTTTCATATATAAGAGCTCTCTTTCTTCATTTGAAAGGATCCGAATTTTTGGTTTCAAGGACCTTCTATGCAGCGAAAGAGTAGATCTTTGAAGACTTCAACAACATTCAACATCCATCATCTATCAATTTCATTCGTCCATTTAGGGCTTTGAAGGCATTGAAGAACAATAAAGGATCATCGACTGAAGATTGGCTTGTACCCGTCCCTTGGGGTTGGGTATGATTTCATGTTGTTTTCATGTCTTTGCATAAGCTTCATTATATCATTTGTATTCATGCTTTAGATCTCTTTACATCTTGATTTGGAGCATTTACATTATCATTTGCAAGCAATTAGGGTTTACTTTCTAGGTTGCTCTAGTTTGCTTACTTGCATTTTAGGATCTTGCACACACACAAGGTCTGCACACACACTACTTTTACAATACAACTTGGCTATTCGTGGAGGTGGAAATCACCAAAGCGGGGGTTTGACTAAGGCAAAACCCTATATAGCCGTCCACCATACCTTTTCAGATATAAGTGCAGGTTTCGGGATTCGGACGACACCGCAAGTTGCAGATCCGACGAAAGCAGACGGAGACTGAACTTCACACCAAATTGCAGAGCAAAAGACCAGGATAGGGGCGTGGGGCGCCCTGGTCCTGCCAGGACAGGGGCGCTGGGCGCCCTGGTCCTTCTGACAGACGGCATTTCCGACAGTTTCCAAGTTGCAAAACAACAGTTTCAGGTGCAGAATCAAGACAGTGGCGCCCGCACCCCCGTCCCGAACATTTCCACTCAGATTTTAACCCCAGGTACACATCTGCATTCTCCTTTTATCCTTGTGTTTACAGCTTTTCATCACTTAATCTCAATCTTGCAATCTTGTTACTAGTTCATACTTGCACTCTAGGGCTAGTAGTTGAACTTGCATCATTTTATCTATCATTTGCAACAAAGGAATAGAAATCCTAATAGGTAGCCCGTGGCTCTCTCTTCCACAGAAAGAAGTAGCCGATTGTGTGATACCTCTAGGCTCTTTCGTATTCCACAAATGTGTGTCAAAAGGTAGGATTAGGGCATGTTGACCTAGTCTCGCTTTTTCCCCTACACAGTTTGTAACTGTGTTAATCTTTCTTTGGATGTCCCCTGTAAACTATTTTAGTTCTTGCCATTTTTTAAGAATTCCAACCTTCACTCTTCACTTAGGAAGCTAATTAGGATAGGATCTTGTGCATGATTTGAGTAGTCCTATTGGTGTTTTGTGCAGTTATAGGCAGGGAAGATCACATATTCAATCCAGGTGCAAACCTTTTCCCTTTCAAGCATTCTTTCTTCCCCTTTTCCCCCAACAAATCAATAGATTAGGGTTTATATGTGTTGGGTTAGTTAGTCCAACACCTGCATCAAATTGATAAGGAAGTCAGCCTTCTCCGGAGACTCAGCCTCACAATATGCAAGGTCCCACACTTGGAGGCTGTTTCAATGTGTCACAAGGTTGATGATCAAGGTTGTTCATCAAGCAAGCAGACTTTTGTGACAACAGGAATAGAATAAAGTTAATTAGAGAATGAAATAATAAACTTTATTTCAATAAAGTCTTGCAACCATAAAATCAAATTAGGGTTTGGAGTTGTTAAAAAGACATGAAGAAGCTTCATTCATTCATCTTTGAATCGTTTTTACAATCAGCTTTTTGGGAATTGTGATCTACAACACATTTCAGCAACATAGCAGCTTTGAGGAACGAAAATTCCTTGAAGACAGGTGGATTTGGACAATACCCCAATTCACAAAAAGGAGGGATTCATTTAGAATTCCTAATTATGCTTCAATTTAGACTTATTCAGCAGTTTCAGAGAATTCTTTGCAGATTGGAGAGAGTTTGGGGACTTTAGAAGGCAGCCATACCTTCATTTGCAGCAGCCGTACAACTTCCACAAGCAACCTTACCATTTGAGGCTTCCCCAGTTTCCTACACTTGTTCGATTCAGCCTATAGAGGATTTAGATTTCATGGAATTCTGATCAGCAGCACTACACATCAATATTTCATGGAATTCAGCAAGCAACAGGAGCACATTTTTCATTCATTTATTGATTTTGCTAGTAGATGATATAAACCTGTCTGGGAGCCAAGCATGGAATTCAATAGATCTCCAGGAATTGTTTTTGGTAATTATTGTTCGATCAAATAAAGCTCATTGGAGCCATTTCCAACCTTTGGGTGTTCTTAGTTTGTATTCTACTTCAATTTCTTTGAATAAATCATTCCAGACATGGCATGGGACTCCTGGTATGCCATTCTTTTGTCCTGGTGAAATAGATTTATTAATTCTGAAATTATCATTTTTCTGCTCCAAAATTCAAAATTCTGAGTTTTATTATCAGTCAATTATATTTCAGTATTTAAGTTGAAAAGAATTGTTAGATTGGCATTCTTGCATGATCAAACCTCCATACAACTATTGATATCAAAACCAAGCAGAAACCAAAAAAACTATCTTAAACCACCAATCAGCAAGCAACCAGCAACATAAAAATCAAAAATATTCAGAAAATCTTGGCTGGGGATCTTTCATGCCGCTGGTGCCTCATCCACCAAAGCTTTGTGTGTTACCTTCTTCCCATCCACCATGAACTCCAACTCCATCTACTAGAAATCCTGAACATATTGTCCAAGAAAATGCAACCATTGAATTCCTCATATGATATAAAATTCAGTAATCCTAATCATATAGAAATCATCAATGATGGTGTAGTCATCAAACTCAATGCTCATTTGTGGTACCCTCTTGTTGAATCTCATCTTAAGTTGATATGGCAATCAAATACATGAAGAGAAAAATGGACTCTTGATAGTCTGTGATAGGGCAACAAGAAAATGAAAAGATACAAGTTGTAAAGAAGAATTCGAAAGCGTACTTAAATCCCATAATACAGAAAAGAGAAAGCACTTATGGGCATTTTTTATTCTCATAAGTCGATTTCTATTTTTAATTGTTTACGTGTTGGAGTAATTTTAAGACAATTATCTAATTATTTATTAATTAGGTCCTTTAATTGCTTTTTCACTTAAGCTAAACTTAGGTGTTTTTTATTATCTACATTTTGCTTTTCTAACATTAGTTATAGATGTAGTTGAGCTTAATTTAGCTCCTACTTTGCACTGCTTTAGTTCTCCTAATTTTAGCACCTAGGGTTTCATTCATCCTTTATAAGGATTCATTCATTCATTGTAACTGTACCTCCATATTGTATCTTCAATCATTCTTTGTGCATAATACAGAATTCCCTAGTTGTTATAGAGCATATTATCTTTGTTTGATCTCTTTTGTGTGATAGGTGTTTTGCTTGCAAATGATTCCTGGTTCTTGTGGTTGATCATCAACTTCTACAATGTGTAGGCACAATAGAAGGTTGGACAAGGGATGAGAAGAATAATAATGGCTTTCAGTAGAGGAGGACCACTAGAGGTGAGTCAAAACCCACAAAAAGTTGAAAAAATAGGAAAAACAAATTGGCAGACAAGGACAATTTATGGTCCAACAAGAGGCTAGAAGTAGAGGAAAAAATTATGCAAAAAACTGAAAAAGTACTCAACATGGTGCAAGAGCAGGCCATGGGAGTCAAGTTCTTGAGTTCTTTGAACCAAGAAGTTCAAAGTTTCTAAATGATAGGAAGGATAATGTGCAGTCTCTTTGATGCAATGACTTCAACTATCTGTCATTTTCTTTTTGTGCCTAGATTTTTTTTGGAATTTTTGTTATAACTGCCATTGGTGGCTGTTGTAGTAGGTTGTTTAGGAGGCTTTTTTTTTCAAATAGCAGTTTTGTTTATTAGGGCGTGCATTGATTGGGCTGGGCTAGCCATTGAAGAGAAATTGTGTTGTAATTTGTAAACAAACTCAGAAATGAGAGCATTTGTAAAATTTGTTATGATTTCTGCTCCTGCTGTTAGTTTATTTTTATTTTTTTGCTCACTATTATGAGCTGCAACTAGGGTTTCCCTTGCAGTTCGGAAGAAAATCTGCCTCAATAGCTCATATTACTTTTACAACTTACAATGCCCAAGTCCAATACTGTTTCTGCTATCTTGTCCTTTAGTTATTGTTTTCTGTCGAATGTCACAAACCATAATTGGAATTAGAAGTCACGGTTAGAGCGCAGATTACATAGAAGAGCATCCGAACAGTGAAACAATCTTTACAAACGACTACACAAACTCATCGAAGCTACCTCTGCTATTCCTCTATTGCTGAAGTGCTGGGCATGAAACTCTTGATTTTGTGATATTCGGAAAGAATACAATCTTCTCCTCACAGATAGGAACAGTCAATTTTAGCAAGAATCTTTGAGTGGCAGCTAGAGAGGGGTGCTAGGACTTTGCAGCTCACAAACAGACATTTTGAAGAGATCTTTTCCCAAATGGCAGCATAGGTGTAAAGAATTTTTCGTGATTTATTTCCTACTCAGTTTTAGGTGCAGGATCTTGAAAGACTGCAAAAAAAAGCAAGAAATTGTATTTTCAGGAGAGCATATCACTTTAAAATGCTCCATTTTTTCCCTCGTAGCTCCCTTCTCCCCCAACCTTCCGCCGTGGCTCCATTGCCTAAGGTTAAAGGGATGAAACTAGATGCAAGCCAACAAGCAGATTTTGGTGGAATGGTAACCCCCTCGATCCATGGCAGGTGGCATGAAAACCGAAAGGTTTCAAAACAAATAACATACACAATGGGCAGTATTCAGTACCAAAAGAATATTCGGAAGCTTAAAAGCAAAAAGATTCCTGCTGTTTTACAAATTTTACAGTTCCACAAATCTATTTAAGAAAAAAATCAACTTACCTCGTGACTGTCTGGATTTATATCATGACAGTGTGCTAATAGAAAGTAAGAATTTGGCGACCTTGACAATTCAGGTTGAATCCTGCTAATAGGCTCAGCCACAGACCGGAATTCGAGTGTTCCCACACAGGTTGAAGCTAACAGAGGAGTAAAAACCATATGGTTCCGAGGAGAAACGCAAACCACATCATAAAGTTTAGTATCCAAGCCTTTAATAACACGGCTTCCAGCCCAACCTGTCCCCAGTACTACAACTCTAGCCTTCTCTCCTGCCTTAGTAGGCCCCAAACCGGCCAGACATCTCACCTCTTCGGGAAAACGATAGTTCCTATCATCCGTGGCATTTATATTCGCTGTATTCTCATTTGTTTCACTAGTACTTGCTTTTTGGTTGGCTGTCGTCGACGGATCCGCTTGACTAAACCTGCTCTGCAAACCTGTTGTAATTGTTCTCCTACTCAGAAGCCCTTGGAGCCCTAATCCTGCCTCAGATGAGGTAAATATACTACAATTATTAAATCTTGTTGAATTACAAAAAGTTGAAGAAACAAACGAAGATTGATTAAATCCATTTGAAGCTTTTTTTGCCAAATTTAAAGCAGACGATTGCCACTGTCTCCTCACAGAAGGTAACCAGGCCATGAGAGTAAAATCTGTCTAATATCCGTATATTTCCTTTTTGGTTTTTGGCTATTAGATCTACTCAATGTTTTTCAGATTCATCGTTCCTTGGCAAAAATATGCAGCCTGACAGCCAAATAACTTGCTTTCAATGACTCTATCTTTCAAATTACAAAAGGCTTAAAACTTCGTAAAGTTGGTGTCTTTTTTTGTCAAAATGCCACAATTTGAGAAAGAAAATCTTAACCAATTTAACTCCCTCGATTTACTATCTGTTCTATAACCAGGAGGAAAAATGCAAAAGAATAACTTCCCGGGTATTTTTGAAATTTTTCCTTTCGCTTTAATTTCCAATAAATTGAAAAACAGAGCAACTTCTGCATGAGATGACAGAGAACATGTAGGCAAATTTTGGATCAATACTCTCAAAAGTCATGATTGGTGAGCAATGACGTGTATATCACGTGTTTTTTTTTGCCAATTATGCAGTCTGACAGTTCCCGAACATGCGCCCCTTTGTTGACCTCAGCTTCCCGCTGAATTCTCTGCTCCTCCACGTTATTAAAATTCAACTTTTGGCATTACTTTAAAATTTAACTTTTAGCATTAATTTAGTAGGAATTTGTGTAAATTTAGAAAATTAATTAAAATTTTGTAAAGTTGATGTAAAAGTTTAAATGGATTAGTAAGACTCATATGTAAGATCTTTTATTTATTGTTAAGGTTGTTCTATCAAAGATTTCATGGGTGTTGTTGAGATTTTTTAAGGAACATTTTAAAGTTGGTGATTTTCCGAATTTAGTAGTGAAGTTTAGCTTAAATGTTTAAGCTCTAAAATTTGGGGAAGTTTGTACTCTCATGAAAAATGCTACGAAATAAAAGTCAATAAATAAACATCATTTTCCTTCTATTTCTTTTCTCGTGAGAATCTAAAATATTAGCTGATTAAAAAGTGGCAAAAAAAATTCCTAACCTAATAGGAAAATTTCTACCTCCATCCCAATTTCATCCCTAAAATATGCAATCCTAAAAAGTAGGGGCTGCTATTTTTGAGGAAAATATTTCAAATAATCTCATAGCATTTTATTTTTTTGTTTCATGGGACTTCTTACTCCATTAAAAATAGATCTTGAATCCACCTTCCCCCCGTCCTCCCCGCTCGCCCTCCCCCTCCCGCTCCCCCTCCCACCTACCCATAAGATCTTACGCTTAGTCCCTCTTAAGCCAACTTATTGTTTCCTAAGTTGGTGGGGAAATTTCTAGCCCCATCCCAATTTCACCACATAAATATGCAATCCTAAATAGTAGGGGCTGCTATTTTTCAAGAAAAGATTCCAAATAATTTCGTGGCATAATTTTTTTCGTTTCATGGGACCTACTTCTCCATGAAAATATACCTCAAATAAGTTTAAGCAACATGGTGAATCTGTTGGTGCCCAAAAATGGGTTTACAATTACTCAAAAGGTAGAGACCAAGTTGTTTTCTCCTGAAAAAATCCATGGAAAGCCACTCCCAACTGTTTAATATTCTTCAGACTTGGACCAACAATGACAAGGATGCTAGATCCTTCTACATTTTAGGCTCTGCAAAACCAAGGAGGGTGATCCCCATGCTTATTTGCAATTTTACACCACACTCACAAATCATGCATGAAATAAAGCAGATAATCTCATATAAAGACTCAACAATAAGGGAGAATGCTCAATAATGAAAATTCCTCAGTGATCCTCAACCCGCTTGGAGTATGAGATGACTAACACATATGATAACATTCATATAAAATGAAGGTATTCTGATATTCAACAAGTTATAGCAAACCAGTGGTGATTCTGAATAGTAAATAAATACCCAGGCATTCACTTAACTATGATCAGTGCCTTATTCCATTGGGTACATGAATTCATACTGCATTAGAATGTACTTCTGACAGAATTTATCTAACAGCATATAACCAGAGATAATATTGCCTTACAATATATCGTATTTGTAATCCCCACCCAAAACTACTTATCAAAATCCCTGTAAAGACCCTTATCACTCTGCAATTGCATTCAAGCATTTAATTGACCTGTAGTCACATAAATCTGTCCACTTAATTAAATGAATACTTAGTATTTATTTGATTATTTAACCATCAATTAATAATTAATTAAATTAATATTAAATTAATTCATCTTAACCCTCTTCTCCTATTAAATAAATAAATTATTCAATTTATTTGATTTAATTCACTTAACCAAATTCAGACCATTAATTAAATATTCTTTCACTTTTAAATAAATTAATATTTATTTAAATTCTCCCAAAATCCCACCTTTCACATTTAAATAAATTAACATTTATTTAAATCACCTTTATCCTCCACCCACTTGTATTTTCCTACAAATGCAAGTTGCACAATTATTTTAAATAAATAATTTATTTAAATCACCTTTATCCTCCACCCACTTGTATTTTCCTACAAAAGAAAGTTGCACAACTATTTTAAATAAATTATTTATTTAAAATCCTATTTATCCTCACCCACTTGAAACCTTTAATGGTTTCTCTTAAAGTCTTCAAACTTGATGGCTTCAAACTTGATGGCTTTAAAGTCTTCAAACTTGATGGCTTCCTTCTATAGTCTTCTTAAGCCTTTAATGGTTTCCTTTAAAGTCTTCAAACTTGATGGCTTCCTTCTATAGTCTTCTTAAGCCTTTAATGGTTTCCCTTAAAGTCTTCAAACTTGATGGCTTTAAAGTCTTCAAACTTAATGGCTTCCCTTAAAGTCTTCTTAAGACTTTAATGGTTTTTCCTTAAAGTCTTCAAGCCTTTAATGGTTTCCCTCAAAGTCTTCAAGCATTTTAATGTTTTATCTTCATTTTTCTCATTTAAATAAATTAATATTTATTTGAATATTTATCCAAATGCAAATTACACCATTTAATTGAAATAAATGATTTTATTTTAATTGAAAATACCAAAATTCCTCCCACTTGCATTTTCCTACAAAATCCACTTGCATGCCTAAACCCCTTCTAGATTCTTCTAAATCTTTCCTAATTAACCTAATCCATCCCCTAAATATTGTCACATTCCTAAGCAAATTGGAGTCACTTCTCAAATACTCCAAAGTCTTTGAAAAACAATTAATGATTTGTGTGTTCAACAAATTAACCTCTAAAGTCTTCCAAACCACTTATGGCTCTTACATGACCATTAATGGTTAATTCCACTTGCACCCATGGTTAAGGACTTTGACCCCTAACTTAACCCTCATGTAACCCATGTGTCTCTTCAAAGCATTTATTTCTTTGACTAGGGTAACCATCATGTCCCCTCAAGCATTTAATGCTCCTTATCTCTCCTCTCAAGACTCCTCATGGTGACACTTGTCAACATGGGATTGGGTTGAAAGTCTCGCATGGATTGAATATCTTTCAATCCTAACCCTTGTTAAGATTACTCAATCTTAACCTTTCATTTCCCCATTTCTTCTATAAATAGAACCTTTCTCCTCAAGCAAAAAAGAGAAGCATTAGAGTATTGTTGTTATACTGGTATTAGCATAGAGCTTTTTCATAGCATCACTATCTACACTTGCATAGCATTTACTTATCATATTCAACCATCTTGAATCTCCGTATGGCATCCATGGCTAGTGCTAAAAGCTAAGAGCTACACTCATTTGGGACTTGGAGAGGAGAGGAACAAGGGAGGAGCAACTATGAGCATCTTGATTAGCAATTTTATTCTATGTTTATATGCTTTCTATTTCATGCTTAATATATCTCTTGATATGCCTGTTTAGGATAATCTTTTGTTGCTAACACTAACGTTTGTTTCTTGTGCTCTTGTGTGTGTTGCCATCAAACAGATTTTCTAATCCTTTTTGCAGAGCATCATTTGGTGAACCCGACGTGAATCCAAACACCAAAAAGATCAACTTTTTTTTTTTAACCAATAACATGTTTGAATGTTGAAAATGTCACACAGGTTGCGCTTTCGATGCTGTTTTGGCGCTATTCACCCTGTTTCAGCGCTTTTGTCTTCTTTGTCTTTCCCTTTCTTTTAGCACGTTTGTGTTAAATAGTGCCTCTGTTCAAACGCAGACTAGCGCTATTGTAACAGAATGTTGTACAAATCACCTTGTAACCAAAAAAAAAAAAATTAGGCTTGTAGAAGCCCACCAAATAGGCGGATTTTACTAACTACTTTTCTCTTTTGTGCAGATTTAAATTAGATTAAAAAGTAGATTTATATTTCTTACTAACTTGTTTTTGAAGTTGGTTTTAAAAAAATGAATTCACTTTTTATTTTGGTTTAAAATTAACTTCACATTTCAAATTTGGGCTTTTAAAAAAAGAATCACACATTTGTTTGGGGCTCTTAAAAAGAATTTCATTGTTCCAAAGTAAAAAGAACCACAAACTTATACAAAACAACTTTATTTCTTGCAAGTTAGGAAACAAACTTTGTTTTGGTGCTTAAAATCAACAAAACAAAATTTATTTTCTTGCATCAACTTAAAAGAAATTTACAATCAACATTTTGTTCGAGGCAATCTAAAAAGAACAAGCTATTTTTCCTTCAAGCTCAAAAACAATTTTACTTCAAGTAAGACGTGTTTTCAATTCAGTTGACTAGGATTTCAAAGTTCCTAGTTTACAAAATATTTTGCCCTTGAAGTTAAAAAGAACACCATGACTGTTGGAGCAACATCTCCAAATAGTTAGATCACATTGCAATGACAGATTAAAAAGAACAAGTGTTTTTTGTGCTTGGCACACTTGTGCAAAGAGTTGGTCGAGTGGTCCTACTTCTAACACACACTATCCTCTCCCTTGGCTTTCGTGGTCCTAGGTGCAAGAGAAAAGTGTTAGTAACACTCAAAATTTTATCTTTTTAAGAGAGGCCTGCCAAGGGATCGATACTCTTGGGAACGACCTCGAGCAGTAAATCCTTCGAGCCGCTATAGAAATCAGGTGAGAGCGAAAGTTGTAGCCTTGGGTATAGTTGTTCCTATAGTGTAACTGGCCGAAAGGACAAATGGGCCCCACCACCAGTTACAAGGCTCTTAAGTGAGTCACTACAGAATGAACTTATGTCCAAAAACATCGAACATGACTAAACACCTTTAAGTAGTAGCCCACCCGTTCTATTGATTGAGAATATTTGCGATATAATTTAGTGCAAGAGCATAGATGGTTTTGCTCCCAAGATACTCACCATACATATTTCCTTGCGTAGAAACATAGCTTTTTGAAAAGTCACTTGTGGCTTGATAAAAGTGGTGACTCCCCCATCATAGGGATCATCTATTTGTTATGCTCGTGCAAGACTTAGTATATCACATCCTTACCTGCCACGGCGGGATTCATAAGGTATGTAGTACCAAAGTCGAAGAAATATCAAGATGTGGGCTAAATTTATCACAACTGGCCATTTGACCTTAGGGATAAAAAGTGTTTGAAGTGTGTTCATTTTAAAGACCAAGTGCAAATTGAGCCGACTTCAGGCTTTGGAAATACACCTTAAAATACATCTAAAGGAAGGGTTATATAAAAGTCCAAGGATTGGGTTGATCTAGACCCATACTCATTTGTGCCTTTGGGGCAACATTCTTGTGTTTGTGTGCTTGCTTTGTTTTCTTGTCAAAGAAAAATCAGAAAATCACTTCCCAAAAACAAAGTATTCATCCAACCAAACATCTGTCAAAACAACCAAAAACATCAAAAACAAGGTACAAACAATAAAGAGTCAAATTTTATGACCATTCTTCACATCTTGCGAAAGAAGAAGTGTCATCAGAATATCAACTTGAAAAGAAGACCATTAAGCTCAAAGGCTTTGATCAAAAGGAGGAAATTCTTCTATATCAATCGACAAATTTTTGTCTCCCATAGAGTCTTTCTACATCGCATGCGTCTATACCTTCAAGGTAAAACAAACGAATTTGATTCAGAATCATTGAACCGCAGAGCTTTTATGCAATATAGAGCTCTGAGTTATCACAAAAATCAAGGAGGAAAGATTAATCCCAACTTCTTCCCAAACGTTTGCATCACCTACAACACAGCTCGAGAAATACCTCCAACACCTGAAAGGGAAGAGGTAGAGTTTGTCCCATTTGTGACGCAAAGTTTTTATTGAAGTTGAAAACATTTTCATCCATCATCTCACTCATACATCATCACTTCATCATCAATCCGTCCCAACTCTCAAAACATTAAGAGGTTATTGTTCCAAGTTCTCTTTTAGATATTGCTTGAAATCAAACACTTCACATCACTTTTTAGATTGTTTCTACATCTAGGATAAGCTCATCCTAAGAGACACATTTACGTAGGTTAAAACTAGTTCATGAGTGAATCCTCTCATTACTAGGTAGTTCAATCTGTAACACATCTCAGATTTCTCCACACCTTATCACATCAAATCTTCTCCAACAAACAAGTAATTCAAAGAAGGAATTTCGGTTACATCCACCTTAAAAAGTGCTAGAGATCCACATGCAACACAATTCACCAATCATCAATCTCTCATTTCAACAAAAACTCATCATCATTTTCACACAACTTCAATAAAAAGCTTATAAACAAAATGGCCCAAACCCGATCACAGTCCAGGCAATGAGAAATAGAAAGGGAAGAAGAAGAAGAAGAGGAAAATCTCAATGAATTTCAAGAAGCACTTGGAGGAAATGCAGATGACGAAAACCCAAGTACTCCCACTCCTGCAACAATAGAAAGGGCTCAGCATAACCCTCTCTTTAACAGACTTTTTGACGAAATACTCAGGAGCAATGCGGATGCTCACTTCTTAAGACTCGCTCGAGAAGGAGCAAAACTCCCCTCTGACTTTGATCTTGCCCAATTAAGACAAGCATCAGAAAGACAAAGTCGCCATGAAGAGGAAAGAGGTAGAGATCCCATCAGATATAACATTCCTCGAGGTAACCCACCACCTCCTCCTCTAAATGAAATGGAGATGTTGCGGCAACAAGTTGAGAATCTCGCCCAACAGCTTCATAGTGGTATCAAGACTAACCAATTCTCACTCAATGACATCTGTCCCTATCCTTTTGATAGGAGTCTTTACATGCCACCATTTCCACGAGGATTCAAAACACCCAAATTCGAAAAATATAGAGGAAAGGGAGATCCTCGTGATCATGTCAGAGAATTTCATTCCGCTTGTCTTGAAGTGGCATATGAAGACACCTACCTAATGCGCCTTTTTCCCCAAAGCTTGGGAGGAACAACCACATCATGGTTTTCCCGACTACCAGGTGGCATTAGAACATTTGAGGAACTCATCCAAAAGTTCCTAGCTCATCACTCTCATAACATTGAACGCGACGTCACCATGGTTGATCTGTGCAACACCAAACAAAAACCAAGTGAACAATTCTCAGTATTCCTGCAATGATGGCGTCAAATGTCTAGCAGACGTTCTCTTCAGTTACCTGAACGAGAACTAGTGGAAATATTCATTTCCAACTTAAACGAAGAAATGGAATTTCACTTGGATGTCAAAGACACAGACTCTTTTAATGATATGATCACCAAGGGTTTGAAGTGTGAAAGGGCACTTATCAAGAAGGGACTCATCAAAATCTTTAATGAACCAAAAGATGGTCCTCGCCCACGCTTCAACAGCGATAAACCAAACTTCTGGAATAAAAACAAGAATGTCGTCAACAATGGGGTTGTGGATGCCCGAACTATCCAAAATGCACAACCTGTGGTTCGGTTTGCAGGACAAAATCCTCCACCTCAAAACAACACAAATGTTCCTTCTAATCCAAGTCGCATTACATCTCATGATGAACCTAGACCTCATCAGCAAAAACAGAAACGCACATACACTCCCTTCCCTTAGGGGAACCCATTGAAACAGTGTTGCGACAACTCATTTCTCAAAATTTGGTCACTCTACCTAAGCTATCAAACTATGAGCCTCAGGTCAAACCGGCATGGTGGAGAGATACTGAACACTGTGAATTCCATCAAGGAAGAGGACACAAGACAAGTAATTGTCACCGATTGAAAGATCTCATTCAAGATCTTATTGATCGAGGAGAAATTGAAATTGAAGGACATAACCCAAAAACAACCAATAATGATCATCTGATGTTCAAAAATCCATTTCCATCACAAGATCAAAGGGATCCTTCCACTTCCAGACGAGGCACTGATACCACTGATTATACGCAGGCTGCGTATAATTACACTGTAAATCATCTGTATGATACCAATGAACAAGTTGCAACCATAACCTTCAAAAATCCCAACTCAAATTGCAATGTTGTTACGCGTCGTGGCAAAGTTACCATAAAGGCAGCTCCACAAGGCACCACCTCCATCCCAAAGCAGTACAATCTTGTGGAACAATTAGACAAAACCCCTGCGCTTATATCCATTTTAGAGCTTTTGCGTCTATCGCCATCTCATAAAACTATCTTGGATCAAGCACTCCAAGAGGCGTCAGTCCCTGCAAATCTGAATACGGACCAATTTCAAGCCATGGTTGGAAGTCTAAAGTCATCACCTTGTCTCGCTTTTTCTGAAAGTGACAACTCTTCCTTCCAACAACCACATAATGCCTCACTCCACACCGAAGGATTTATTAACCAGCATAGGATCAAACGAGTCTTGATCGATAATGGAGCAGGCCTGAATATTTGCACACTACAATTGGTCATAGCATTGGGATATGCAGTAGAATCAGTGGATCCTCGTCAGAAGATCACAATCAAAGCCTATGACAATGCGGAGCGTTCATCCAAAGGAGCTGTGGTACTACCAATTCGAGTGGGCCCCGTGGTAAAACACATCATTTGTCAGGTTCTGGACCTTCCTCTACCATATAATCTATTGTTAGGAAGACCTTGGATACATGTCATGCAAGCTATTCCATCTACCTACCATCAATGTATCAAGTTCCCACATAACAGTGTAGAGATCACAATCCTGGGTGATGCGAATCCCTTTGCATATTGCCATAATATCAGCCATCAACCAGAGATTATCGTTCCTAATAATAGAGAAGCCATTTCTTCCACATCATATATCAGTCCCGCCTCTCTTTCCCGTTCAAACACCACTATACCCAAGCAAGAAAAGCTTAAGATGAAGATCGCAGAGGAAGGTCCTGGGGAATACAACTTGAGTCAACTCTTTTGTGTGGGACAAATGCCCACTTCTCCTAGAACTCATGGTAAACCACGGCAGGTACTCCAGCAACCACTAAACATACCAGCATGTGCTTTGACACCTTTCGTTCTTGGAAAGAGTCAAGAGGAAGAAACACAAGATGAGGACCTGGCGGAATGGATCTATAAGGATCCCATCACCATTGACATACCGCGAGTTATACTTCCTACGGATCACTATGGCAAAGGCCTCCTCATTATGCAAAGAATGGGGTATGATGGTCAGAGTGCTTTGGGATATTACAAACAAGGACGACATGAACCTCTGCTGCCGGAATTCAAGCCCAAAGGAAATACAGGCCTCGGCTTTGAAAAAGAGATCTTTCCTAAATTAAAATTCAAAGGAAAACCCAGCAAACCATTATGTTAGCCTACTGCCAAAAGGCCACCTTTCATTATCAAAGCGACATCAAGCACCATCCCGACTGCCCCACTGAGGCTCAAAACCCCAACACAACTATCACCAATGCCACTCATCCCATCAAACGAACTCGTCATCTCATCAGCCGCACCATTAGCAGCAGTAACTATATCAGACCCCGCAACAGCATCTATGGCACCAGCAATTCCAGCAGAAGCCACTGAGTCAATACTACCAATACTTCTCGTATCAGATTCTTTAATCTCCATCAACCTCCTTGCAGCACCGATCATTACAAAGGTACATCAACCAATCACACCTGCAGTATTTAACTCAAAGGACATCCCAGTATGGTATAGCAATCGAATGCTGGAAAGTGATTCAGAGACCGACTCACATGAATGGGAATTTGATTCGGTACAGCTTAATACTTCAGATGAGGAAGACACATCACCACCTCCGCCACGCAAAGACATCCCTGTTTACGGAGAAGCACAGATAAAGACCACTTGGGTTCCTGAACTGGAAACATCTTCCACAGACCCTACGTCTCATCCTATGCCTGATTCTGACAGGGAGAGTACCATTAACAACCTTCACCATAACGTCTTAACCCTCACTGATACATCTAATGCGCTTAACCTAATCGATGAAGTAATGCTCGTTATCCATCCTGAACTCATCGAATGGAACCAACCAAATCCCCCATGTCTTGACTTCTTCCAAAACAATGAGGCTATCATTGACTTTTTGGAATTAAGGGATAACCTACCAAGCGGGGATCACAAAGCTGGATTCGCCATTGAACTTAATAGCGCAACATACTTTGGGGCGGATGCCAAACCTTTCAGCTGCAAAAATATAACAATAAAACATGGATCTTCCAGTGAAAACCACATTGTGGCACTGTTTGATCCGACAAAAGTAAAAAGAAAGAGCGTATCCAACGGTGAAAACCTCTCTGAGGCGCCTGAGGATGAAGGGTTTGACATTCTCCCTGATAGTACACAACAGGAACGATCAACAATTCTCATCGAGGAAACCAAAGAGTACAATGTGGGGACTCCTGAAAATCCTCATATCATACATCTGGCATCTCTTCTCACTCCAGAGGAACAGCCTAAATTTATAGAGTTCTTCCAGAAGCATCAGATCAACTTCGCATGGTCATATGCAGACATGCCTGGGCTTGATCCTGATTTAGTCATGCATCACCTCACTGTCGCAGAAGGAGCCAAACCTGTCAAGCAGAAGCTTCGTAAGATGCATCCTCAGATTGCAGTGCTAGTCAAAACAGAACTCAAGAAACTCCTAGACGTTGGTTTCATTAGACTAATTGATTATGCAGAATGGATCTCCAATATTGTGTCTGTTGGCAAACCAAAAGGGGGCATCCGCATTTGTACTGACTTCAGAGATCTGAATAAGGCCTGTCCTAAGGATGACTTCCCCCTTCCAAATATCGACATCATAGTGGATCTGACAGCAGGACATGCCATGCTTTCACTCATGGATGGCTTTTCAGGATACAATCAGATAAAGATCGCACCAGAAGATCAGCATAAGACAGCCTTCACCTGTCCATGGGGCACATATTGCTGGAATGTAATGCCTTTTGGTCTCAAGAATGCAGGAGCAACCTATCAGAGAGCAATGACCACCATCTTCCATGACATGATGCATACCATGATGGAAGATTATGTGGATGACTTACTAGCAAAATCACTCACCAGAGAAGGACATCTCCACATCTTAGATAAAATCTTTGATAGACTGGAACAATATCATGTTCGACTCAACCCAAAGAAATGTGTCTTTGGAGTAACCTCCGGGAAACTTCTAGGATACATTGTCTCAAGCAAAGGCATTGAGGTCGATCCAACAAAGGTTAAGGCAATCATGGACATGCCACCTCCAAAGAATATCAGTCAGCTAAGGACCCTACAAGGACGACTTCAATCCATTCGAAGATTCATCGCACAATTGGCTGATAAGTGTCACCCATTTACACATCTACTACACAAGAACATCCGCTTTCAGTGGGATGCCCAATGCCAACAAGCATTTCAAACGCTTAAAGACTATCTCATGAATCCACCATTGCTAATGCCACCAGATCCAAGTAGACCATTGTTACTCTATATCTCGGCAACAAGTACAGCATTAGGTGTATTACTGGCACAACATAATGCAGAAGGCAAAGAGTGTGTTGTATACTACATCTCTCGCACACTGGTTGGCTATGAACTCAATTACACACCTATTGAGTGAGCTTGCCTAGCAGTGATCTTAGCAGCCACAAAATTGAGGCACTATCTGTTGACACACAAGCTACAACTCATTGCAAAGATTGATCCACTCAAGTATTTACTTAGCAAAGCAGCATTAACAGGTCGCTTGGCCAAATGGGTGATGATTCTAAGTGAATTTGACATCGAGTACGTGGACTGTAAAGCTATCAAAGGTCAAGTTATTGCAGATCAATTGGCCGATGCACCTCTCATAGGCGATCATCCTCTTATTTCCAATTTTCTAGACGAAGAGATATTCATGATCACAACAACACAACCATGGAAACTCTACTTTGATGGCCCGTACACTAGGCATGGCTCGGGGGTAGGCATTCTGTTTATCACACCCCAACGTGACAGTATCCCGAAGTCTTACAGGCTCGCATTTCCATGCACAAACAAAATAGCAGAGTATGAGGCCTTGATCACAGGACTTAGGCTAGCCGTACAATGGAAATTACAAGAACTACAAGTATATGGTGACTCACAACTGGTCATTCGACAAGCAACAGATGAATATCAAACAAAGGATGATAAACTCATGCCATATAAGCAAATGGTGGACACTCTAAAGACATCATTTACTACTATCACTTTTGAGCAGATACCAAGAGATCAGAATCGAGCTGCTGACGCTATGGCTACCATCGCATCTCTCCTAGATCTTCCACAAAATTCAACACGCTACGAGTTCTTGGTAGAACAGCTTTGGATCCCCGCTTATGATATCCCTGAATCCGAGATGATATGTCGCCTTGTCGGTTCTAAATCCCCATGGTACGGTGAGTTCTACACCTATCTCCGTGATCACACCCTTCCCCTCAACCAATCAAATAACCAACGTAAAACCTTCATTCGCCAAACTGCTCGATATACCATTATTGCCGAAACCCTATACCGACACGGTCTTGATGGTACTCTCCTTTGATGTTTGGAACAAGATGAGATAACAAAGGCTTTGGAAGAAGTCCATGAAGGCATTTGTAAGACTCATTCAAGTGGTCCATCACTCGCCAAGAAACTCCTGCGCAATGGATACTATTGGCCATCTATGGAAAAAGATTCCTACTACTTTCTCAGAAAATGCAAGAAATGTCAAGTTTATGGTGACCTGATACATGCACCAGCTCAGGAACTGCAACCAATCACAACACCATGGCCTTTTTGTCAATGGGGCCTTGACCTTGTGGGTAAAATCCATCCATGTTCATCCAATGGCCATAAATTCATTATTACCGCCACCGAATATTTCACAAAGTGGATCGAAGCTGTTCCACTTACCCAAGTCACCGGCAAGCAGATCGCCTCATTCATCCTCAACTACATCATCTGCCGGTATGGTGTACCCATGTCCATCATCACAGATAACGGTCTTCCTTTCAAAAATCAGGATGTCCGCGAACTTTGTGAGAAATTTCATATCCAACACCGCTTTTCCACTCCCTACTACCCACAAGGCAATGGTCAAGCCGAAGCATCCAATAAAACATATTGAGGATCCTAAAGAAGACAGTCAATGATGTCGATCGTGACTGGCATGTTCAACTAAATCCGACACTATGGGCATATCGAACTAGCATTCGAACCCCTACAGGTGCAACTCCTTATTCATTGGTCCATGGTGCAGAAGCTATCTTACCTATTGAGGTTGAGATACCATCATTACGGGTTTCCTTGCATAATCTGATAGATGATGAAGCATACAGAGTATCCCGTCTTCAGGACTTGGAGTTACTAGATGAGAAGCGACAAGCTGCATACAACCATCTCAAAGCCTATCAGTAGCGCATGAGCAGAAGCTACAATCACTGAGTTAGACCTCGTACATTTGAGGTAGGTGATCTTGTTCTACGAGAGAATCCTCGCAACCAACCAAACCGAGAACATCAGGGCAAGTTTGAATCAAACTAGCTGGGGCCATATGTTGTCACTGTTGTGTTCAGGTCCGGGGCATATCAGTTGGCTGCATCAGAAGGAGAACCGCTTGGAGATCCAATCAACAACATGCACCTCAAACGGTTTTATACCTAAGCTGTACAGAGCATCAGGCTCCCCTACATACTAGAAAATACCAAAAACATTCAGAAAAATGTCCTGAAGAAAATACAAAAACATTCAAAAAGTAAAGAAAAATCATGCATCCAAATGGTGAACAACCACTCCGGTGGCACCTTGGGTAAGTGCGATGGTGAAAACCTGGCAAACAGGCGCCACTCGTAAAGACAATGGCTCCAGTATCTTTCAGGCTCGTTGCGATCACATTCATACATACACACATCCATCCATCCAAACCATGGCTTGTTATTTGATTTGTAATCAAAGATAGTACTTCATGTGTCTTGCATCCCACTTTTTCATAGTCATGTCTACACTTGGGGGCAATACCCTTAAAAAATCTAGATGATGGAAGTGGATTCTACATTACTGGTGATTCATTGACAAAAACATTCAAAAAGGTCTCACAAAATCCAAAAATATTCAAAAAACGTCTCACAAAATCCAAAAACATCAAAAATAAAACAAAAACATGGCAACACATTGTACATACTCATCCGCATAGATACCAAACAAACATTGTGATATACTCCACAAAATGACCACTCATCAATCGACCACACAATCAACATCAACACTCAAAACTGTCTTCAACAAGGATGCATCCTTCCTTACCAAAACAAAGACAAGATGACATTTTCTTTGACAAGAAAATTCTGTTTATGCTATCAAATACTTGGTTGATTTATGGTCTAGTAATTTATATCAAGTTCCTACGACATTGTTTGTGTATCTTCGACACATTATTCCGATGAAGTTCTGGGGCATGTACTAATGGTGTCTACGTGGGAAGTTCACTAAGCTATGTGATCATAGGCAAAAATACAATCATAGATCACTACGACTTGCTGACTATAGCGTATACCTCAACCATATGAGCATGAACCATTACCAAGGATCCATATTCTTTATTCTTTATGTATATATTGTTTGTTTGTAGGTACAATGCTCTTTCTTTGGTTCCTCCTACCCCATCCAAACTGAATAAAGGTTTTATCTCTTATTACGGTATGCACTTGTCTCAGGATATGATCAGCCTAAGATCAAGGAGGACGATCCAAGTCATGCATGAAAGGAAATAATCCTTGTCTGTTCCGCAAGCAATACTCTGGTCGACTTGACCCTTATATCAAGTCGCTTGTATTAACTTGCTATATCAAATCCATGTAAGAAATACTCTGGTCATCTTGAATCTTTATGTCAAGTTGCTTGTATTTTCTTACAACATTTTAAAGCTCAATGATGAAAAATAAAGCACCATGGATCGTCATTCCATCTCATCTGTATATATTGCATTTCGTTGCATTCCATCCATCCATACATTCATAAATAGCTGCATATCATTCATACATAGTAATGACAATGGATACTCTATTTTCCTCTTCTTCCATAGGAATGTAATAGGTCCTCCATTTCTTCTATTTAACATTGAACACCCCCCCACCCTCCCCATCTCAACAATCAGCATCACATACCCTACATCGTGTCCCAATCAACCTAATCAAGCCACGTTCATCACCATCCATCTCTAAATAGGAGGGATTGTGTTTCCTATCCTAAGTCATCCAATAAGTCAAGAAAGTTACTCTATCTGCACAGATACATCGACTCACAGACACCTAGACTATCAACAGATACTCTGATCAAGTATCTTCGGGTCTCAACAGGTAATCGATTATGGTAATCCTAGACTACATCAGGCATTTATCATAATGACCTAGTCTCAACGGGGCTGCCATGATTCCCCACAACCATCCATCACACGCACACACTATCAATTGATCAACCAATCAAACACAATCCAACAAACAATTACATCAATTGTCTACGTCTCAACGAGTATTTTGCTTCATATACCTTGACTTCATCAGGCAATTATATCAATTGTCTAAGTCACATCAGGTCACTTTGATTCACTTACTCAGACTTTATCATGTCCAAGCGACCAACTGACATCAACTGTCACGCTTTGACTTGACTAGGGCAATTAAACCGATTGCACTAGATTGTCCAACCAATTTTGATCAATTGTATAGCATCAATCCAAACCCCACACTACATCTGCTATGTATCTCTTGCATGACCTCAGGGTACTCGCTGACTTGTTGTTTCTTCATATTCACTCCATTTTCTCTCATTCTTTCATCATTAGTTATAATTTCTTCTATTCTACATCCCCTCCACTTTTCATTCTTTTTCGAGAGACCGTCCGATTTTTCAAAAAAATAAAATAAAAATTCGGCCCATCTCTCGAGGGGGCATACCACCCATTAAATTTACATTTTATGGGGCATTTCTTCACACCTATTTTTCTTTCTTTGAAACGACGCGATAAACTGCACCGTCTCAAAGAGGGGCAAATGTAGTCACATAAATCTGTCCACTTAATTAAACGAATATTTAGTATTTATTTGATTATTTAACCATCAATTAATAATTAATTAATTCATCTTAACCCTCTTCTCCTATTAATTAAATAAATTATTCAATTTATTTGATTTAATTCACTTAACCAAATTCAGACCATTAATTAAATAAATAAATCATATTTATTTAATTAAATATTCTCTCACATTTAAATAAATTAATATTTATTTAAATTCTCCCAAAATCCCACCTTTCACATTTAAATAAATTAACATTTATTTAAATCACCTTTATCCTCCACCCACTTGTATTTTCCTACAAATGCAAGTTGCACAATTATTTTAAATAAATAATTTATTTAAATCACCTTTATCCTCCACCCACTTGTATTTTCCTACAAAAGAAAGTTGCACAACTATTTTAAATAAATTATTTATTTAAAATCCTATTTATCCTCACCCACTTGAAACCTTTAATGGTTTCCCTTAAAGTCTTCAAACTTGATGGCTTCAAACTTGATGGCTTTAAAGTCTTCAAACTTGATGGCTTCCTTCTATAGTCTTCTTAAGCCTTTAATGGTTTCCTTTAAAGTCTTCAAACTTGATGGCTTCCTTCTATAGTCTTCTTAAGCCTTTAATGGTTTCCCTCAAAGTCTTCAAACTTGATGGCTTTAAAGTCTTCAAACTCAATGGCTTCCCTTAAAGTCTTCTTAAGACTTTAATGGTTTTTCCTTAAAGTCTTCAAGCCTTTAATGGTTTCCCTCAAAGTCTTCAAGCATTTTAATGCTTTATCTTCCTTTTTCTCATTTAAATAAATTAATATTTATTTGAATATTTATCCAAATGCAAATTACACCATTTAATTGAAATAAATGATTTGATTTTGATTGAAAATACCAAAATTCCTCCCACTTGCATTTTCCTACAAAATCCACTTGCATGCCTAAACCCCTTCTAGATTCTTCTAAACCTTTCCTAATTAACCTAATCCATCCCCTAAATATTGTCACATTCCTAAGCAAATTGGAGTCACTTCTCAAAGACTCCAAAGTCTTTGAAAAGCAATTAATGATTTGTGTGTTCAACAAATTAACCTCTAAAATCTTCCAAACCACTTATGGCTCTTACATGACCATTAATGGTTAATTCCACTTGCACCCATGGTTAAGGACTTTGACCCCTAACTTAACCCTCATGTAACCCATGTGTCTCTTCAAAGCATTTATTTCTTTGACTAGGGTAACCATCATGTCCCCTCAAGCATTTAATGCTCCTTATCTCTCCTCTCAAGACTCCTCATGGTGACACTTGTCAACATGGGATTGGGTTGAAAGTCTCACATGGATTGAATATCTTTCAATCCTAACCCTTGTTAAGATTACTCAATCTTAACCTTTCATTTCCCTATTTCTTCTATAAATAGAACCCTTCTCCTCAAGCAAAAAAGAGAAGCATTAGAGTATTGTTGTTATACTGGTATTAGCATAGAGCTTTTTCATAGCATCACTATCTACACTTGCATAGCATTTGCTTATCATATTCAACCATCTTGAATCTCCATATGGCATCCATGGCTAGTGCTAAAAGCTGAGAGCTACACTCATTTGGGACTTGGAGAGGAGAGGAACAAGGGAGGAGCAACTATGAGCATCTTGATTAGCTATTTTATTCTATGTTTATATGCTTTCTATTTCATGCTTAATATCTCTCTTGATATGCCTGTTTAGGATAATCTTTTGTTGCTAACACTAACGTTTGTTTCTTGTGCTCTTGTGTGTGTTGCTATCAAACAGATTTTCTAATCCTTTTTGCAGAGCATCATGACCTATCAAACCAAAGCATGAACAAAAGGTTACATACACCACAACAGTGCAATGAATGATAAAATCCTTGATAATACGCATTCAAAACATGATAGAACAATACACTAGAGAAAAATGGGTTTGAATCATATATTTATTCATTAATCTTGTTGTCTCTATAAGAATACAATCCATACATAACTCCTTCAAGAAGCTGCAAAAATCATAGACACAAGACTCTTTTCTATTTTTTGCTCTGTAAAATGACCGTTTACAATCCTTTTGTTTCACCTAGACTTTGCTATTTGGAAACAAAAATTCGGAACACCTGAGGGACCAAAATTCTGAACCTCGTCTCATAGCCCTGAATTTCCTTTTATAAAAACAAGGGAGCAAACAAGCTTCAGGCTAGAGGAGACACCTGTCATATAAGAATGACTACGCGTAACCGCATTTTGTTATACAAAACACTCATCCTCGAACTTGCCTATACTGGATCAAAATTTGCAGCTGCCTTCTTCAAAACTCATGATGAAAATTACCCCCATCTTGTCTTACGGGTTGCAAAATATCTGTCACTAGAAAACAAAAACAGTTATGCAAACGGTTTACTACTTCTATTCATCATTCAAATACATGTCACTCCACGCACTATAGTCTTCATCGGATGGCCAATTGAAATTCATTACTTCATCTACTTTTGCCCTATATGGAATATACTTAACGACTGCTTGGTTTGCCTCTCTTCCAAAAGTTTCAAAAAATAGCCTCGTAGCAATTATCTTATCCATACTATCTTCCAGCATATCCATATTTATCCCATCACAAATCATTTCTACCTAGGTGTTGATGACTCTCTTTGCCTCTTCCTTCCAAGATTGCAAATGCTTAACTGCCCCTTCTATATCTTCAATATCTGGCAAAAGAGTTTGTTCTAATTCACTAAAACTCTTCATCAACTCCCTTATCTTTCTTTCTATATTTTCTAGCAAAATTTGGGATTCCTGCATTGATTTCACCAACAAAAATGTTGGTTGGAGTGCATGTGGCCTCTCAGTATTAAAAAAGGAAATCTTGGGGGAGAATTTTTTTTTTTCAAGGGATTCAGCTTCTACCTAATGGATTGGGAACCAAATTTCAACACGAGGAAGAAAATTATCAAAAACTCATCAAGGTGGATTAGACTAGATAATTTACTATTAGAGTATTGTTCCGTGGAGATGATCAAACATATTGGGGAAGAAATTGGCACTTTCATTGGGGTGGAAGAGGACTTTTTCTTCGGCAAACCAGGGGCGATTGCAAGGTTATATGTGGAGGTGGATAGTGAACTCAAAGAAATTTGATGATTTGGAAATCATCACAGGCTCGAGAGCATGGCGTCAAATGGTGGCTATAGACAAGAAGTTCATGGGTAGTCGATGTATCCTAGGAGAAGGGCTTATGACTTCTAAATTGACTACACCCATACCAGGCATATCCCATGATACCCCAATTACTATTCCTAAAGGACTAAACACAAAGATTAAGAGCACCAAAGACATGGATATTACTAGCTCTAAGGAGACTAGGGCCAAAATAAAGAAAATTGCAACATGAGCAAAATAATTTGTAAAATGAGATAAATGCAAGCCCAAACATCCCCCTACTTCTGAATATGACTAGCCCATGTGTATGCGATGAGCAAGAAAATCTATAAATATTGTTAAAAGAAACAATCTCATTGCACTCAGAAATTGAACAACATATTAGAGAACTTCCCTCAAACAAAGAACAACTTAATTTTGAGTGGTATAAGGATGAAGGAATGACTAATCAAATTGATATGGAGAAAATTGAGAATACAAGTATGGTAGGAACTGAGAACAACACAGATGAAATTCCATGGGAATTAGAATCAATAAGGGCATTGAGAACCTTACTTCTAAGGAAGGGGTGATTGTTGGGGATAGAGGTTTAGGGCAGGAGGAGATAAAAGAACAAAATAGGGTAGATGGTGATCTAGTGGATGTGGAGAATGACTTTGAAATAGATCTGGAAAATGAAGAAGGAGTCTTTGAAGATTTGGGACTTGAACTAACTCAATCTAAAATCAAAAGCCAAAGGGAAAGAGAGGACCTAAAACCAATAAAGAAAATTTGGATTTAGCGGTGAGGGCTACTAGCCAAACAAAACTCAAGATAGGGAAGGGTAGTACCCTTCCCCAAGGGAAATGAGGATCATAATAGGGAATGTCAAGGGCTTAAATGCCCCTAACAAAGGGCGCTTAATTAAGTGCCAAATAGATGAAGCAAAAAGTGATATATGGCTACTTTAGGAAACAAAATGGAACAAAGAGGAGATTACTAGGAGGATGAGGACTTGGAGACAATGGTCAGGACATTCGTGGAAGCTAAGGGACCTTCTAGTGGTATTGGGATTCTTTGGAACCCTTTGTTAGTTAAGGGTGAAGTTCTGGAAGAAGGAAAAAATTGATTCGCAGCCATATGTAGCATACTGCAGAACAATGATAATCTATTTATTATAAACACGTATTGGGCCAATATCCACGGTTGATAAAAGGGAATTGTGGCAGTAGATATCTATAAGTATAGGAAGTAGTTTAGGGGTGAGAAATGAATATTTGTAGGGTACTTCAATGTGACTCTAAATATCCATGATAAGTAGGCGATATGCAGAGATACATGATTGTGCAGCGAGATTTCCAAAGTTTTGTGGACAATAATCAGCTTATGGACATAATTCCTAAAAATGGACTATTCACATAGACTAACAGAAGATGTGGCTTTATCAATATAGCGGAAAGGCTTGACAGATTCTTGTTAGCTAGTGATTGGGGACAACAAGGGACACTTCATGAAGCTTCAATCATACAACTCACAGGGTCAGATCATTTTCCACTGCAGTTGATAATGACTCCTGATGGCCCTCCTATTGGAAATCCCTTTAATTTTGAAATGATGTGGACAAGAGATCCTAAACTATCAGAATTAATTACAAAATGGTGGAATGAGATCAATCTAGGCAATAAATATTACCTCTATAAGATCAGTAATAAGCTAAAGTATATTAAAGCTAAGCTAAAAGAGTGGAATAAGACACATTTCAAAAATATCTCTGTTGAAAAGGAAAGAATAGAACAAGAACAGGCAAGATTAAATGAGAAAGTAATCAAAGAAAGGATGGGGAGGGATGAATATGAATTAGAAAAAATCATTGAAGGAGGAGCTAAATGAAATACTAAAAAGGGAAGAATGTTTATGGAGACAAAAGTCAAGGGAGACATGGTTGAAGGGGGGTAGGAATACCAAATTCTTTCACAGAACAACTATAGCAAATAGAAGTAAGAAAAGAATCTCATAGATCAATAAAGAGGAGATGGGGCGATGGCTCAAAATACCAAGGGAATAAATTTAGAGGTTATCAAGTTCTTTGAGGCCATTTTGAACAAGATGACACAGATGAATAAAGATGTAAGAAATCGTATTCTAGACTCTATTCCTGCAATCATAAGTGTAGAGAAAAATGAAATGTTATATCAAAAGATTGGAAAGGAGGAATTCAAGCTTGCCACATTCCATCTCAACCTAGATAAGGCCCTGAGCCTAGAGGATTTTCCAGCTACTTTCTTTCAAAGATATTGGAACACGATGGGGGGTGAATTGGCTCTAGTGGTTGAGGAATCCAAGAAAAAGATGACAATGTTGGGAGCTCTAGATCACACTTTCCTTTCTTTTATACCCAAGAAGAAATGTCCTCAAGAAATGGGTGACTTCAGACCTATTTCCCTATGCAACATAGTGTACAAAATTGTCACTAAAATCATATCCAATAGATTAAAAAATACTCTTTAAACCATCATTTAAAATGAACAGAGTGGTTTCGATCTGGGAAGACTTATTATGAAAGGCATTATAATAGTACATGAAACATTGCATTCAACTACAAACACAGGACTAACCCTTCCAGCCCGATTCTCCACTGCGGGCTTTTGTTGCTCATCTATGAGCATTGCAAAACCCTCGCCCTACTGGAGAATAAGAGGATTTCCGCCTCTCTGGGAAAGAGAAAGATGGAAGAGGGAGAAACTAGCAAGGAGAAGGCATCCTCCAGCAAAAAAAGGAAAAGCGTCCCTGGGTTGGAAACAAAGGACATTGTTAAGGAAAGCAGCGGAATGGAGACAGACGACTCCAACGGTGAAGATAGATGGAAAGACGAGGAGTAGGGTAACGAGGAAGAAAGTGGCAACAATGAGCCTGGTCAAGGAAGCCCTACCCTCAGCGAATACCATAGTAGGACAACAACCATCTAATGGAAGAACCAGAACCCAAGGATAACGAGGAAACCAGAGTGAATTCTGAGAAGGAAATGAAAAAAGACTCTAAGAAGGACCTGACTAAGGATAGGGATAGCGAGGGAAAGGAAAGTGCTAGTAAAGGGCTTATCCTGGATAACCTCAAGAAGCTCTCTGAGGCTAGAATGGATTTCGATAGATGGACCTACGAGACCCTGAAAAACCTAGATAAGAAAGGGATTAAAACGGATGAAAAGAGGGAGGATGAAAACAAAGAGCAGATTAATTGGAAGCAAGAAATGGAGAATAAGGTAAAATCGCTGGAAGAGGGAAAAGAAGTGATGAAAAATCTGATGGGAGTTATCCCAAGTATCCTCTCTGCTATCATTAAAAACCTGGAGGACATCGCCAAGGTCGTTGATCATACCTGCACTCCTAAACCGGTCATGGATCTTGACCTGGAGGAAGAGACCATCCAAACTGGAAGCGGTGATGCTAATCTGGTGGGCGGTACTACGAAGAGAACCAGGGCTAGTATCAAGAAAGTTGTGGCTGCTTCAGCAAAGGATCCCCCTAACTTCAAAGACAACATCAAAGAGTTGTATGATATTAGCAACACCTTGGCTAAAGCCCTGGAAAAAATCTGAATGCTAGAAGACCTGCTGGCTTTTTGGGGCTTTTTTGGGTTTTCTTCGGTTTTCCACTGGTTTTTTGTGGTTTCTGTTCTTTTTTGTTTCTTGTAGCTTTGATGTTTAAGTTCTTCTTGTAAAGGGTTTCGGGGCCCCTTCAAAACCTGCTTTTTCCTTAATCAAAAACATTGCATTCAACAAGGAAAACTAGAGAGGCCTATGTGATTCTAAACCTGGATATTCTAAAAGCATATGATTTGGTTGATAGACAATTCTTAATTGAGATGCTTGAGAAGTTTGACTTTGAAGAAAGGTGGATCAAATGGATTGGAAGTTGTATCTCGACTCCCAAATTCTCTATCTTGGTGAATGGCGTTGCCCATGGTTTCTTTTCTTCCTCTAGGGGTATTAAGCAGGGTGACCCTCTCTCCCCATTTCTCTTCATTATCATGGTTGAGGCTCTTAGCAAAACTATTGGAAAACACAAAAGAGATGGTAGTTGGCAAGGTGTGATTGTAGCCAATGGGATTGAACCTACTACACACTTACAGTTTGCAGATGATACGATCCTATTTGGTGAATCATCTAGAAGAGAAGCTAGAACAATCAAAACATTTCTAGATTAATATTGTGTGGCTATAGGGCAAAGCTTAAATTAGAGAAAGTTATAAGTCTTTTTCCTCAACACACAACCTAGACTACATAGAGATTTATCAAGAATTTTAAATTTGAGAGTGGCCAACTTTTCGGTTTGCTTTTTGGGAATGCCCCTCTTTGCCAGAGTGAACAAGGTAGAGTATTGGGATAATTTGATCAACAATTTTAAAAATAAATTGGAGTCCTGGAAGAGTAAATGGTTATCCTCGACAAGAAAATTAATCATGTTAACTGTTGTCCTCTCTGCCTTCTCGATTTATTTTATGGCATTCCTCAAGCTCCCGAGAGTTATAGAAAATCAACTTATCCAATTATGAGCAAGTTCTTTTGGAGTGGTGCAGGTGAGTAGAATAAACTACCCTTGGTGGGGATAAGATTTGTCTCCCTAAGGAGCCTAGTAAAATAGGCATCAAGCAATTGGCCATCATGAATCTTGCCATGGGTGCTAAGTTGGTTTGGAAAATCTGCATTAAAGGGGAGCAGAGATAGGTTAAAATTCTCATAAACAAATACCTGGACTCAAATGAGCCTAATCAAATCCTTACAACCCTAGATCCATTGAGAGGTTTAGCCATTTGGGATTATGTGGTGGAATGTAGAGATATTATTACCAAACATGTCACTTGGGAAATTAGAAATGATTAGAAAGCTTCTTTTTGGAATGACCCTTGCGGAGGTGGGGGGGTTATTGGTCATAACACTAATCTTAGAGATATAAAAGAGGAAACAATGTGACTATGGGGACATAAGGTTTACAACTATGGCCATAGGGTGATGAGGAATGGGGTAAGTACTTGGGAAAAGTGATCTCTACATTAACTCAAGTACTTGGGAATAGTGATCTCTACATTAACTCAATGTTTAACAAGACTAGAAGGATGCTCTCGTGACAATTTTATGAGATCAAATGATCACCCCCTCTGACTAGAGGAGGACACCATAAGATGGTGTGGATCAAAATCAAGAACATATAAGATAAAATTTGGATATAAAGTGAAGGAAGTTGTGATAGTTAAACAAGATTGGCATACTAAACTTATCTGGAGCAGCCATTGTTTTTCGAAAGCAAGTGTGTTTTATTGGTTGGCAATACATAAAAAGATACTCACAAGGAATAGATTGGTGAAATTTGGAATTCAGGGCCCAGGTGGATGTTTGTTGTGTATATATAGTTTGGAATTGACGGACCATATTCTCTTGGGATGTCAATACCCAATCAAGTATTGGTGGTATTTAATGAGCATATTAAATTGGTGCAGTCCTCTACCTTTGGAAATTAATGAATGGTTTAAAATGTGGCCCCATAAGAGCATAAAGTTAGTATTTGGAGACATTTGGAATATCACTGATCATTTGGTGCAACCAATACCACTTGTGTGAGTTTCTCATAACGAGGTAGGCTTGCAAATCATACCTCGTTATGAGTGTTGGGTGAATATTTTGCCACTAGCGTACCAATGAAAAAATATATGATTCACTCATAGCTATGTTGAGAAATTAATCTCTCCTATCATCAAGGGGAGGTTCCCTTCGAAATTTCTTCTCTAATTAACAAGAAATTAAAATCTGTGGGTTAGTTTCGGGCATATAACTCTCTTTTTTTAGAGTCTGTGTATTTTTCCTCCACTTTGTTACAATTTCCCTATCACTTTGATACTTAAGGAATGAACGAATTAATCCAACAAACTATACCAAAATTTTATAAGCAAGAAGCACAAAGTCTTTCTTGAATATAACACTAACTTAAACTAATTTTCACAATGGTAAGGAATTCAACTTGCAGCTCAAAGTCTTCAAGTGTAATTCCTCAATCCTTAATACTACAAGCAACAGTAGCAATACAAAGCCTACTACTAATTACTTAACAATAGAAAATTTCTCAAATATTCAAGGAGCACAAAGTCTACTTTCACAATTCAAGAGCTTGTTTACCCACTTAACAATATATCTGATATCGAGAAATTCAAGAACATATATAAGTAATGAACATAAGAACATTAACTCATATACACAATTTTTGACACAACACAAAGTTTGAGATCAAATAAAATTGCTTTCTTTATTTGCTTGATCAAATCTTCACAACAAAAGCTCAAAGTCTTAGTTGAGGCAAAAATTCGGCAGAGTTTTGCTTAGCATAATTCAAGATAAAATATACAAATGAGGGTCCTCCTTATATATGAAAAGAGTGGAGAAAAATATGGGCACAGTTGACTAATTCAACTACATAGTCCCACTTGACTACAACTACAACAAAAAGAAATTATACAGTTGCGAGAAAATTTGCACCATCTAACAATGCAACTACATGAAAAGAAAATGTCAAAAGGGGACACTTTATTCATCTTTCTCCTCCTCATTTGATTTGTGGAATTCTTCAAACTTAGTCAAGATGGCCTCCATCTCTTCTTGGTCCGGCATTGGGGTAGAATCTGTGATCACACGAACACGGGAAATTGCATCTTCAGCCTTCACATATTTCTTTTTTCCATCTTTCATCATGGATGCAAGGACTTCAAAACTGACTTGGATCTCCAGTAACTTGTCGAATGCACTTAGTGAGAAATCTTGTCTCGTGCAGTAATTCACTAAGGAAAGAAACTCTTGAGTAATGGCATCACTGGTAATGAGATCCTGATTGTCAGCATATAGATAACAAGGAAGGTCAACAATTCTGGCAGAAATGAGTTCAATCTCATCATCACCTTCCTTCCTTTCTCAATCCAGCTCCGCAATCATCAACCTTATTGTCTCTTTCTTGTAAGACAATAGTGACAAGAATTGGATATATTTTTCTCCTGTGGGAATCACTTTATTTTCAACAATGACATCTATTTTGAAGTCCTCCATTTTTCTCCAAAGGGTTGTGCTCTTCTTAATATTTTTAATTTCTTGAGATAATGAGTTCTTGATACTTTGCATGTGACTTTGGATTACTTCAAAATCAGCCAGTAACCCAATTGTTGAACTTAGAAGATGAGAGCCTTATGATTTCAACTGTGCAATCCATTTGTCCACCACTCGACCCTTGGTTCCCACCTATTCAACTTTCTTAAGAGCTCCAGTGTCCATTGAGGAACCTATGGACTCAATCTCCTAGGAAGATTGTGTGACTTTAAGAAGATCATTGGTCAATTGCTCGCACTTCTGTTTTAATTCATTCTTCTCATCCTTTTTTTGATCAAACCTCAATAACAAAGAGTTAAAAGTCATTTGAGAATCCAACTTAACACTCTCATGCGTCTCTACTCCCAGCTCTATAGTTTGCATGGTATAGTCTTTGGGTTGTATATTATCTTTACTCTTATCTAACAAAGGTACCATGACCTCAACATATTTCCTTTTAGTAGTCGGATCTACTAACACCCGAGAGACAGTCTTCAGCTTCTTTGTTCCTTTGGGCTTTAGAGGAACCAACTACTCAAAATCAAACTCATCAGGTGAATTTACTTGTTTCTTCCTCTTGGGTGCTACTACCTCCATCCAAGGTGATAATTCTAGATTGGCGGGTGGAGTAGTAGCTTCTTGTTGAACATCACTTGGTATTTCAGAAGCAAACTGGCTTGAACTTGCAGTGGTTGTAGATGTTATCGATATCAATGTTGAAGTATCGAATGTTATGCATGTTGATGTAGTAACAGTTGTTGATGCTGACCCTTCTTCAATTACAACCACAGAGGGGAGAGTGGAAAGTACAGTGGAAATAATTTCAGTACTTACCAGAGGTGGAATTTTTGTTATGACCGTCGTAGTGGAAATAATTTTAGTACTTACAAGAGGTGGAATTTATGTTATGGCTATCGTAGAAGGTAAAGTCATCATCTTATGTTCCACAAATGCTTGCTCCATAGCTTCAAGAAAATCTAACATTGAAGATTCAATGGTGGTTGAAGGAATATCATCCAAACTGGAAAAATTGGATAATGTGAAAAATTGTTGAGCAACTTATGACTGTGACATGTCCAAATTTAACTCCTCATCATCAAATCCCTCATCTTCTTGATCCGAGTTAGTTTCAATAGAATGACTAATAACCTCTAGATGGGTAGGCACCTGTGAGGTGGCGGGGGCATTAATTTCGCCATGATGTGTTGGCTCTTCATCTTGTGCTTCCTCCTAATGAGGAATTTCACCTTCTTCCAACTCATTTTCTTTCTCAGTCTGCATAGCAGGTTGTTGTTCTGATTCCTTTGTGTCTGTCTCTGATGCTGCTAAAGACGATTCACCTTTTTTGGACCCTTTAATTATGAACTTGATTTTGGGTCCTTTCCCCTTAGATTGCATTACAGGGGCCGAGGATGGTACTTGTGGATCTACTCTACTCTTGGTTCTTGTTTCAGTCGCAACTGTCTTACCAACCCGACCATCACTATTATCATCATCTCCAGAACTAGCAGGAAGTTGTTTTATTCTAAGATTCTTCTTCAACAACCATCCATTGGTATTTGCTAGAATGAGGGAGATTCTTTGAGTAATAGACTTACTCTCTTTTTTTGACCATTGCACCGGTGGAAGTGGAGAGTCAACAATCTTCTTTTCATAATAGACTAGGTCTATTATGTCATCAGTGTCTTCCATGGTCATTGGGATTTTTTCCAAATCCAGATTTTCAATCTGCTCTAGGGTATAACAATTGAAATCCATTCTTCTTATGTCTTCCTCATCTTGGCAATCCGCCCACATGTCCTGGAACCTAAAAACATGGGTGTAGTTTCTTTTGAGCTTATTCTTCATACCATGAAAATCAAAATTATTTCGTGCCTTGAATCTTCTCATAGTATTTCATTGCATCTCTTCCTCCATGTTCTTGGCTTTGGGGTTAGTTAAAATTGAGTACCTACCAATAGATTCTAGGAACTTCAATCTGGTCTTATGTGCTTGCAACTGCTTTTCGTGCACATAGATCAGTTGCTGACATAACTCTATGAACATGATCTTGTCAGAAGGATACCTTGGTAAAATGAAAGGTTCACCTGAGAAACATCTATCCGGATGTAAGTGAATGTTGGAAATTGAAGAAAAACACATTCAAAATGAGACACTCTGTTATATGCAGCCTCCGATAATCTTTTCTTCTGTAGGCTTTTATCAAACATGAACTTCCACACTACAAAGAAAGCATCGTTGACTCCTCTCAAATGGCTACCTTGATTTTTTATCGTGAGTTGATCATAGTATTCCCAGACAGGTACTAACCTCCTGTCACCTTTGGTAGATAAACTTGGATATTGCTTCATAGAAGCAGCTGCATATACTAGGTAAGAGGTCATATAGAATTTCAATGTCACTTTGACCTCCTTAAACTGCGCACAAAGTGCATCACTGATCTGCTCACCCCAATCAATCCTAGCAGCCCCTTTCCTGAGTATATTCATCTACTAGCACATCCATTTTTTAAAGTAATGAGAATCCTTTAAACCCTTCACCCATGCCAACATGGTGACCATATCATTGTACTCCTCATTGAAGTCACTTCTATGGAAATATTTAGGCCATCGTGAGGTGGTAGAATTTCTAGCAGCAGAGAGGTACATTGTATTAATTTCTTTCTTGCATTTCACCTCATTTTTCTCATAGTACTCCTTAGCACTTTCTTGAGAAATGTCGGCCACTTCCTCGATTGAAGAACCTTTGAAAACACTATTGCAAAAACCATTGTCCAAAGTCATGATCACATTTTGATCAACATCCTTAACCTATCTTGTATTTGTATCGAAGTGATCTGCCATTGCAAGTACAAAATCTGGATCATGAGTTGCAACTGGGAAGGAAGCATATTTATGCAACTTAGATCTGATCAAGTTTGTTAGGCGGGAAGAAGCTTTCTCAACTCGATCAATAAACTCCTGCATAATAACATGACCAATTTTTGTATATTTGATCTCCATGATGTTTGAATCTACTGAGCTCTTCGGGTACAAATTCAAGTATTTATCATACTTGTACTTCATCTTCTTTGTTGATGATTTACCCAGTGAAGATTCCAACTGACTCAAAGAAGGCTTTGATTTGTCGTGAGGGGGTCTTGATGTTTGCAAATTACTGCATTAAACACTGAGGATTTTAAAAGTCCAACGTGCAGTTGCAAAGACCCTGCAGGTCGGACTTTAAAGTCCGATCTACAGGAGAAAGACTACCTGCAGGTCGAGCTTTAAAGTTCGATCTGCAAGGGCAGAATCAAAATTTCACACATCAGATTTTAAAGTCCGATGTGCAAATCCTTTAAAAAGAGAGAATCATGCATGTCACAAAGTCTAACCTGCAGGACTACTGCAAATCTAAAAGAACTTACAAATAATAAAAATGAAAAGCGAAAAGCTAAATGATAACTGACGGAGTCGATCAAGCTCTCCCGGAGGGCGTGCGATATGAAACGAACCAGTTTTGTAGGGTTGCCTCACAATTTTGGCCGCATTGAAATCGAGGACAACAATGAGCAACTCGCACAAGTGGTATTGGCTAGCATAAGAGGTGTATATGTATACATATATATATATACATATATACATATATATGTATATGTATATACATATATACATATATATGTATATGTATACATTTATACATATATATGTATATATATATATATAGGTATATGTATATATGTATATGTGTATATGTATATGTATATCTATATATATATATATACATATACATATACATATACATACATACATACATACATACATACATACATATATATATATATATACGTACATATACACATACATATACATACATACATATACACACACACATATATATGTATATATATATATGTGTATATATGTATATATGTATATACATATACATACATATATATACATATACATATACATATATACATATATATACATATATAGATGTATATATATGTATATATGTGTATGTATATGTGTATATACATATATACATATACACACATATGTGTGTGTGTGTGTGTGTGTGTGTGTGTGTGTGTGTGTACATATACAAACACACACACACACACACACACACACACACACACACACACAAAATGGAATAAAAGGTTAAATGATAAAAAACACAATGAAATAAGCAAGAAAACACAAAAACATCAAAAGATCATTTATACCTTACTATTTTACCTTCTCCTTCAGATTAAGCTTGATGATGAGGATGCGCCCTTGATGCTCCACTTGATGTGCTCCTTGCTTGATTTCGATGTGGATTGATCTCCTTTGCTCAACAAGATTAATGTATTATTGGATTAGATTTGGATGATGGATAGAAGGATTTGATAATGGAGGATTATGAGGACATGATAGAGGGATGATTAGAAGAGGACGAGAGGAGAAAAGAGCAGCAGAAGAATGCCATAGAAGATGCTAATTTGGATCAAGGAGAAATAGGCAGCATGACAATGCATGAGAAGTGGATGATTTGTGAGGAGAATATGCTCCAATTTATAGATTGGAGGAGGCCAATGCAGGGGCAAGATTGATTTCCTTATGGAGGGTTGAGATTGATTTGAGATAGAAGATGTGGATAAAGGGTGCCTTGGGAAAATAAACAAGAATATAAAATTCCTTGGGAAAAAAGGGGAGAGAAATTTGAATTTCAAACATGAGGAATTAAAAATTCCAAAATAAGGATGCATTGAGGGATTCAAAGAAATTTGAATTTCTGTGAGAGGCTCAATGTTGATGTGACATGAGTGGGAATGAGGGATAATGATAAGCACGATAATGAGAGATTCTAGAAGGATTAACTAGGTTGAGTGGGATTAGGAAAAGTGATTTGTAGGAATCACATGACTTTGTTAATTAATTAGAATTAATTAACTGAGTGGGTTTAGAGGAAATAATTATTGGAGGGGACTTTAGAAGAATAGGGGAATAAAATAAATTAATTATTGGACAATAGTGATAGAATTAATTAAATTAGATTTAATTAACACTGAGAAGAATAAGGATAACACAATTAAGTCAATTAATTATGTTGTCAGGCTTAAATTAATTAAATATTAATTTAATATATTTTAGATGTCTACATTTTGCCTCTCTTTGATATAGCATCATGAAATGATGTTATATCAAAGAAGAATAAAACATAGTTGAAGAAAAGGATAAGGACTAGTAGCATGATGCCCCAGTCATGAGATGAGGAAGAATGATAAGGAGGAAGGATGACGAGGAAGTAGTGGTATGCCCCCTTGAGAGGACATGTGAGTTCGAAGAACACGGGTGTGCTCTCGAAAGGAATTAGAATAATAAGTGATGAAAGGATGAAGATAATGAAAGAGGGAACTAGGATAGGTTGGAGTGTTGTGAATGAAATGAGACAAAGAAATGATAAATGGATTGGATTTCTTGTTGAGCAAGAATAGAGAGCAAACCTAGATTTGATATTGTCATGGATAGTCTACACCACTGACTATAAGAACTAGGATGATATGAAGATCCGAGGCGTGGATTGACACTCAGTCAAATAGGAATACCTTGCACACAATCATGCAAGTGTTGATAAACACTAATGCAGGGTTGTTGGTTCGTACAAGGAAAACCTTCAAACACACCATGCCATGAAAACTATGCCCCGTTATACACCATCCAAGACATACCAAGATATAGTATGATCAAGGCAGTCCTGAACAAGTATAGTCTTGGGACACAAGATGAAAACAAAGCAAAATCCTCAGGTATGCAAACGACATGCACATGACCAATTGACATCTCTTGCCAAGAGTAGGACATGGATTTAGATAAACTAGCAGACTAGGGAAGGATACATCCCGATGGGCAGGTGATGGATTTGGATGAACTGCCAGACATGGGAAGGATTCATCCCGATGGGCAGAGCGATGGATTGATTGATGGATGACAAGATACAAGTTGGATGCGCGATGTCTGCAGATGAGAGAATTGTTTCTTGGATTTTATTAGCAAAGTATGGATGGGTGCTTGGATTAGGCACATGTCAGTGCAAGCTTAGGTAGATGGGAAAAGCTCAATTTGATGGATGGGATAAGATTGGAAGAAGGATAAATGATTAGATAGGATGAAAGGGGGATGGATTATTGAATAGGATTGGATTGGGGATGGGATTATTGATTAAATTGGAAGAGATGGAGAATATGATTGAATGAGATAGGATTGGATTAGAAATTCGATAGGATGGGGTGGATTGGTGGATAGGATTTGATTGATTGGAACCAATGACAAGGGAGAACCAAGGATTGGTAAGAGGATGGATGAATGGAAGGAGGGAGTTATTGTTTGGATAGGAGACATAAGGATGGAGTGGATGGATATGTATAGGATATGGAGGACTGGAGGGTAGGGTGATGGAGACCCAAGGACTATGTTGCAAAGGAGATAAAATGCCCCATTAAGGGTAGTGGAATGAAGGATAAGACTAGAGGTAGTGGAATTAAGGGTGCAAGGATGGTGGATAAAGATGTATGAGGTGGAAGGATAATGTGTAATGGATATGGATGGTAGAGGATTAAGGCTTGAATGCTCCAAAGCATGCATGCATATACCTTATTTTACCTTTCTATGATCAAGATGAAAGATAGGAATGGAGGATTCATTTTGATAGGATGAGGGATATGAGATGGAGGATATGGATAGGATAGTCAAGATCAAAGATAGGAAAGGAGAATGGACTTAGATATGATGCAGATGGATGGGAGGATTGCATGGATGAAGCTTGCCCCCAAGTGTAGAGTGCAAGAGGAGGGAATTACACATGACGCTTGTTTGCCAAGTTTTCATCATGGTACTTACCCAAGGCACCACAAGAAGTGGTTTTCACCATTGGATGAAATGATTTTTCTTTACTTTTTTCTGATTTTTTTTTATTTTTTTTTGTATTTTTCTTGATTTTTTTGATTGAATTTTTGGAATAGTTTGGATGGATAAGGATGAGTAGATGCATGAAAGAGGAAGGGAGGACTCAAGCATCTATTTCCATAGATGGTATCCCTTAGTATTTCTTTGAACTAGAGGTATGCTCATAGATGTTGATAACAATAATTGGGGAGATGGAATGGAAGATAAGGATTTGGAAAGGATTGGACTAACGAAATGGGATTGTGAAAAATGGAAGGTGGATAATGGATGGGGTTTTGAATAATTTGTGGAAGATCAACATTGGCACGCATCTTGGAGGGTGGTGGAGTAGTGGGGTAGAGTTTTTTGAATTAGATAGAGGATAAAGTGTGGATTTTGGGAAATGAAAACCTAAAATAGAAGAAGGGGGTGATGGAGTTGGGATGGTAGATTTTTGGACATAAGGACCCAAAATGGATTTTGAAGATGGAGTAGCATTAGATGGAGGATTGGAGGACTTATAAATGGATGGAGCTTTTGGATTAGCGAGTTTGGATGCCAATTTTGATTTCACTTTGAGATGCATTGCTTCTTTGAGTAGTTTGGGGATCCACATAGTTTTTGATTTTTTCTTTTGGGGCCTTTGTGGCCTTTTTCATTTTTCTTTCTTTGGGATCATGTTTTTATTTTGAGCATGTCATTTTGAGGGGACATGTTGATTCTTTGATTTTTGTGGATTTTGAGCTTTATGCTTTTTAGATTGGGCATCCAAATTGCTTCCAATAGCAATGGGATGGGTGCATGAGGATGAATGACTTAAGGATTTTATTGATGGTGCAATGATGGAAGGAGAGTGTTGGAAGGAATTCAATGATGTGTGACTTTGTTGATCTTGTTTAGGGATAGTGGATGGAGGGATGTAAGGAGCTAAAATGGATGGAAGGAATGAAGGATTTAGTTTTGGAATATAAGGTCCTAAAATGGATGTGGATGACAGGGGATAATGAGATTTTGATTTGTATGAAGGAAATTTGGATTTAAGAGGAATAGAGGATCTACCAATATCTTGAGCATTAGCTTGAGGACCCTTATTATTTTAGAAACAAGATGCGACTCCATTTTGAGGGGGATGAGATGTGGAAGGAAGATTAGGATCTTTAGATGGATTGGGATCATGACATGAAGATGAAGGGATACTTTGATCTTGACTAGGGAGGGTATCATGAGATGGAGTGGGAGGGGTGATTGGATCATGAGATGGAAGAGGATCGTACGATGATAGGGGAATCATATGATTATGAGAGGAAGTGGAGGGGGTGGGATCATTAGATGGAGTGGAGGGAGATGCATCATAAGATGAAGAGAGTTCTATGCTAGCATGCTTTGGAACATGCTTTTGGCATGTTTGGAGTTTTGGGGATTATGCGATGGAGGAAGATATGGAAGCTTTGATGTGAGTAGATGGGGAAATGGGGGTATCATGAAGTGCGAAGGATTGGGATTTGTTTTGAGGTGGAGGTGATTGGGGTGGATGGAGGACATGAGGAGACTTGACCACTTTGCTTTGAGGTGGGGATTTTGTCTCCTTTGTTAGCATATCTTGGATAAGATTATGGATGATGGATTTGGAGGACATGGACAATATGGATTTTGGAGGATTAGGATTAGATGGAGAATTAGGATTAGATGGGGGATTGGGATTGGGATTGGATGGAGGATTAGGATAATAGATTGGGGAATTAGGATTAATGCTTGGAGGAATATGGAGTAAAGGATTTGGATAGGGAGTAGAGGTAATGAATGCATTGTAGAAGGATGGGGATTGGGATGTAGATGGGGGGGAGATGAAGGTATAGATGCGGATGAGAGATAATATTAAGATACGAATGGGGAATGAGATGGATTTCCCTTATTGAAGGTAGAGGAAGGATAAGAGATATGGTATAGATTGGGATTAGGTGAAATGTGTTAAGGTGAGATGGATGAAGGTGTGATAGGTGGATGAGAGATTATGGGAATGACTTGGTAGGCAGGTTCGTTGACTTCCATGAGCATCTTCTCATACCAAGCTTTGAAATTTTGGGTAGTCATGTTGAGAGCGAAGGATTAGATTAGAATTGGATGAATATGTTTTGGAGGATAAATATTATGAAGATGATGTTAAATGATGATGGATTAGATTTGATTAGATTTGGATTGGATTTGATTTGATTGAATTAGTCGTTGGATTAGGACTTGATTTGATTTGATTGGTCCTTGGATTAGGACTTAGATGGGAATTTATGATGAATTGGATTTAATTAGATTAAAGGATTGGATGATTGCTTGATGGAGGATTGGATAATTGGATTAGGAAGATGGATAGAATTGATTGATTTGAATTTTGGTGATTTGATTGGATTAGAGGGAGAATTGTTGGTATTCTACACTCTTATGAGAATAGTTGATGTTGTCATTGATGGCAACCATCTGGCAACCAAATGGAAAGTCACCGCCAATTGGTTTCTACATGATCAGCATCACAAACTTCATACACTGGCAGACATCGGCACCGACAGGCACTTCACCGACATTCAGATTACATTGACAACAAGCATACCGACACTTGAGCCGACATGGGATAACGTTTTGTTTATATGAATTATTTTGTAATGTAATTATCTTTTGTAAAGTCGACATGGTATATTGTAAAAGACTCATATATGGATGAGATCTTATAGGTCATTTTAGGTAAGAAGATGAGAGAGATATAATGTGTGAAATGGCAATTTTGTATAAGGTGATATAGTTGACAGCGAAGGTTTTGGCTATTGACCGAGCTTAAACCGGTACTAAATCTAGCATGAAAGATTTTGTTTTGAGTAGTACATTGTATTGGATTTGATAATCCATATTGTAGTAAGTGTGACTCTTTATTGAGCAGTGAGCTCTAGGCTGTTGGCCTCCCTGCATGTGCAGGGCCCTCATTGTAAGTAGTATTTATTCATTGGCCAGTGAGTAAATATTGTGGGTCATAAATCCCACCGAGGTTTTTCCCACATCAGGTTTCCTCGTTAAATATCTTATGTTATGGTGTGTTCTTATGTTTTCTCTATTATTTCTATTTATTGCAATAATTCTTATTTACTGGTACACTGTTTTGGGATAATAAGTTTAAATATTTTGTCAACCGGTTAGACACTGATTCACCCCCCTCTCAATGTCTTTGGGACTGTCATTGAATCTAACAATTGGTATTAGAGCCTGGTCCTCTATTTTCAAAATCCTAACAGCTTGAGGAAGATTCTGACATCGGTACAGATGGATAACTTAAGAAAACAGTTGGAAGGAGCCCTTGAAGATTTTGATTCAGAAAAATTAAAGAATATCAAACTTAAAGATGATCTGAGGATTGCACATGAATTCATAAAGGACTTCGGGAGAACTTTGCTATAGCACAAAATAAAAGAAAAGAACTTCATGAGAAGATGCAAAATGATGATGATGAAAAAGAAACTCTTAGAGACATTGCAAACAAGTTGAGACAAGAAAACAATAATATGAAGAATGAAATGCAAGATATGACTATGAGGTTATGTAAAGATATTGAAGACAAGAAGAAGAATGAAGAATACTTGACTAGGAGACTTAATGATGCTAGAAATGAAAATCTGAGACTTGGTCATGAAAATGATATGTCAAAGATAGACTTGATTCACATGCAACATGATAAAACTGAGCTTATGAGACAAGTTGGAATTCTGGAAAATGAGTTGGCTACTGCAAATAAACACAAAGACAAATTCAAGAAAAGTTTAGAAGAACTTGATGACATGCTTAAAAAACAAAACCTAATGGAGATACTAATGGACTTGGATTTGAACATGGAGAAAGTTCTAGTATTGCAAACAATCAAGATCAGAACAAACCGGTAAGACAACCTAATGCTTATAAATTTAATGGAAAATGTTTCAATTGCAACAAATATGGTCACAGAGCAAATCAATGTAGATTTAGAAATAATCAAAATACACTCACCCACCGGTCAATGTTCCAAATGCAAAAAAGTTGGTCATAATTCAGAAAATTGCAAAATGAATGTGAAATGCTATGTTTGTGGAAGATTTGGGCATTTATCTAATCAATGCAGATCACAAACTGGTCAAGGATATGGAAAGGCTATTCAAAAGAATAATGTAACTTGTTATGCTTGTAAAAAGATTGGACATATTGCTAAATTCTGTAGAAGCAAGAATGCACCGACAAACAACAAAGGATCTAGTTTGAAGAGCAAAGAAAAGGTAGATGAAGTTAAGCAAGAATTTTCAAAAGAATGGATTAAGAAGAGTGATCAGAGAACTGATGAAACTATATCTTCACCGGTAGAATAGAGTAATCCTCCACCGACAGGAGATTCTTCATCTAACCGAGGAAAAATCCTTAGGGGGTAGTGCAGCAAGTTGAAGATCATGCATTCTACCCTTGGTTGATGGTGAGAAGATACATTTCTTCTTTATCAATGGATGTGTTAAGTTTTCACTTAACCGACGAGCATTTATATTGTTTTAAAGAACTTTTTGGCTATAAAACACTGGAAACCCTCATTTCAAACTCACCGAGCATTCAAATGATCAGAGAACGCGAAATTGAGCAAAGCATTCTAAGGCAAAGCTACGAAATGGTTTTCAAGCATTTAGAATTTCGATTTAGAGGTATTTATCTTTGAAATGGATTCCTCATCTTCTGTTCTTGAGTTTATTTTGAACCCTACCATTGTGGAAAATGTTAAATGCCCTAGACCCATATTTAATATTATCCCCGAGATTGCGAAACAAGATGATTCTATAGGAGCTTTTTCAAAAATCCCTAAGGGTGTATCATTTGCAGAAGACCCTAGAATTTACATACATTGCAACATAGAAAACCCAAGGATTGAGGAGTTGAAGAAAATGTTTAATGAGGTCATTTATGATGAAAATGGAGTAATCGAACCCGAGCATAAGATTGTGGAAAATGTAGGTTTTGTAGAGATTATGAACATTCCTGAATTTCCTAAAGAAGTTGTCAGACTTGTATTGAGAAGAGTCCATGGAGAATTCATGTGGTTAGAATCAGTTTACAAAATATCCAAGGAAGCAATTAAGGCAGTTACTGGTTTACCTTCAAATGGTAGTAGGCCTAATAAAACCAAGAAGATTCCTAACAAAGGAGTTATGGATTTAACCAGAGCAACATCTGATAACAAATCACTTAGAGTAAAAGATGTTAAGGACATAAATGTAAGATATGTGAGTATGGTATTAGGTTACAAAGCTACTCATGCAAATAGACTAAATTCTGTTTCTAGCCTATGTATTCACAGTGCATATGAGATGGTACACAATAATGCTAAGATTAATGTGTGTGAATGGCTTAAAGATGAATTAATTGACAACCTAAAGAATATTAAGGGTGTAAAAAAGGGTACTTTCCATTTTGGAAACCTCCTGGTATGTCTGATGTTGTACTTTACCAAGGAGATACCCAACATAGGTCACAAGGATTTTGGTTATGACATCCCGATAGGAAAACAAATACAAGATGCTTTCATCGGTATGGGCACTGATAGTGTTAAGAACATTTCAAACTATTTCAAAACATTCCAATCTAAGATGAGAGCAAGAGAGAGACTACCACAAAGCATAGTTGATAAATATGACAAGGAAATCTACTTTGTTATTAAGAGAGATGAAACTTGGATGGAAGAAGCAAGTCCTAGAACTATTTGGGTCATGAAGATGGGATATGAGGTAGACTTATCTATTTTGGAAACTTATGCTAAAGCTCTACTTGATGCACCAAGGGAGTCGTCTGAGGAATTCTTTGGAAATGCAAAAACCATAGAGAGTAAAGTGTCTATGCAGAAAAGGACTAAGAGAAGAGAAAAATTCATTAGAGATGCCTCCAAGAAGGTAAAGGAAATCAAAGAAAATGTCACGAACATCAGTGGTATATCGGCAAGTGAACTTGAAGGACTACAACTTGAAGCACATGTTTCAGCGGTTGTAACATCTTCCGACACTGATAGTAGTAAGGCTGCTGAGTTTAAAAGAATAGAAAGGAAGAGAAAACCCTCACTGGTACCCTCTCCTTCACCTAAGAAAACTAGGACACTAAGGAAGAAATAAAAGGCAGTTAGGGAACCGAAGAAGAAACTTACACCTAAGAAGAAACAGATACCAGTTACCCACACATTGAATGATTTACTGAATGAGATAATAGAGGAAGGTAATTTGTCTAATGTAAGAAAATGATATAACACTTCAAATGATACTGACAAAAACACCATTGAGGAAAGCATTGTCTTACACTTGGATATATACAAGGAAGTTTTGATAGAAGTGATTGATGAGCTACCAAATGATCTCTACATGAGACTAGAAGAAAAAATTCTATCAGTGATGGAATTGGATAAGAAACTGAAAGTCGAAGCACTCTTGGTTGTTCATCTGGTAAACTCCAAGGAAGAGATAGATGAACTTATCTCTGAAGCTAACCGGTTTGTATTTGTTAGTGGACACCGACAAGTAAGCCTGATGGTTGGAAGGGTAAAAGAGATTACAGAGGAGACTTTAGATAAATGGGATATATTCTTTGTAGAGAAGGAAAAGTAAGAGGAAAAGAGAAAACCTAAAAAGACATTCAAAGTATATCAGAAAGACAAGGACAAGGGTAAAGGCAAAATTGGTGGTATTCCAAACATAAAGGTTACAGATAACCTTCCACCGCCTCCTTTGGATACACCACCAGTACACTCAGAAGATCCACCAGTTATTGATACTGAAGGTATAACACATGATAATACTAACCTGAGTCTAAGATACTCTTTACAATAAATGTGGATACTCAAGAGGTAAACATTGTTGTGGATAAAGATAATTAAGAGGTTAAGGCAGATAGTGTTGATAATATCAAAATTTCAGAGAAACCGACACAAATTGTTGACTCTCAGGAAATTGAGATACCGACTCAAACAAAGCAACTGACAGTGAGTGGAAAACCCATAGAGAACAAAGGTACTAGCACAGGATCACCGAAATCTAAGAAACCGACAATAGAACTTTCATAGAAACAAACAGAGGCAGAGGTTCATGTTGAGACTGAAAAACCGACAGTTACAGAGATACTAAAACAATCTAAGATACCATTAAAGGTTGAGATGAAAACACAAACAGATCCACCAGAGGAAAATAAAAGCAAAATGGATACATCTGATGGAAATAAAGATGAGATACTGAAGGTGATTGGTCAGACATTTGTTGAGATGAAATCTACAGCTGAACCGAGTACATCTATAGGTGAATTCAGACCTACCAATATCACAGAGGTACTTTTGGATTCTATAAAGAGGATAACTGATTGCAATGCATTGGATTTTAAGGGAATTGATAACATTTTACCTATTCTTAAGATGATTGCACCAAATTGTAACATAGATCACATAAGGATTCTTTAGGTAAATTGGACACATTGTCCAAATTTATTTCTGATAATTTTATAACTATAGACAAGGTAAATGAGGATATCATAAAGGAGAGAGTTGAAAAAGAGAAAAACACATTCTTTGAAAACACAATAAAGAAATGTACTGATCATGTGGATACACTTTTACCGGTACTCAATTCTACAATTTTGGAGTATAAAGAGCTATATAGGGAAGCATGTAAACCTCACTGTTTGACCGAGGACATTGATAAAGAGATCAAGAAGACACATAAAGAAATTGATGACATTGCGGATAATATTATAGGTTCATCCGGACTAATATCAGTTTTTGAATAGGAAAAGACAGTCTTTGAGGAGAAATTAGAAAAACTTGAGAAAGAGAAGGCAAAGATAAAGTCTAATGCCTGGGAACTAAAAGATAAACTTGGTCTGAGGCTGGATAATCTGATTACTTAGAGAACTGAATTGTCTAAGGCAACAGTACAAGGAGAACGATCACCAGAGCAACAGATGCACTATCTCACCGCTATGATCCAGTAGACTGAGGCAGCTTTAGATGATAGCAACAAATTTATGCAGAGTCTGAATATGATTTTGGCGGACATCTTTTAGATTGTAACCAACTTGTTACAAACCTTGAGGTAGCATTTTTGTACTCTTTTAACGACATCCTTTGTCATTGATGTCAAAGGGGGAATAGTGGAGAGAAAAATGCATGTACAGAGGAGATCACTTGCTCAGGGGGAGCACATCTTTTTGGATTTCAGTTTTTGGATAACAATTTTGATTTTTCTCATGAGTGTTGCCATCAATGCCAAAGGGGGAGATTATTGGCATTCTACACTCTTATGAGAATAGTTGATGTTGTCATGGATGGCAACCATCTGGAAACCAATTGGAAAGTCACCGACAATTGGTTTCTACATGATCGACATCACAAACTTCATACACCGACGGACACCGGCATCGACAGGCACTTCACTGACATTCAAATTACATAGACAACAAGCATACTGGCACTCCAACCGACATGGGGTAAAGTTTTATTTATATGAATTGTTTTGTAATGTAATTATCTTTTGTAAAGCCGACATGGTATATTATAAAAGACTCATATATGTATGAGATCTTATAGCTCATTTTAGGTAAGAAGATGAGAGAGAGATATAATGTGTGAAAAGGCAATTTTGTATAAGGTGATATAGTTGACAACAAAGGTTTTGGTTATTGACTGAGCTTAAACCGGTATTGAACCTGGCATGAGAGATGTTGTTTTGAGCAGTACATTGTATTGGATTTGATAATCCATTTTATAGTCAGTGTGACTCTTTATTGAACAGTGAACTCTAGGTTGTTGGCCTCCCTGCATGTGCAGGCCCCTCATTTTAAGTACTATTTATTCATTGGCCAGTGAGTAAATATTGTGGGTCATAAATCCCACCGAGGTTTTTCCCACATCGGGTTTTCTCGTTAAATATCTTGTGTTATAGTGTGTTCTTATGATGTCTCTATTATTTCTGTTTATTGCAATAATTCTTATTTACTGGTACACTATTTTGGGATGCAAAGTTATTAATAAGTTTAAATATTCTATCAACCGGTTAGACACTAATTCACCCCCCTCTCAGTGTCTTTGGGACTATCATTGAATCTAGCAAGAATTATTATGAAAGAACAGATAGATAATAGGAAGAATAAAGGGGGAGGCTACCCAAAGTCGGATAAATGATTTGGACAAAAATATTGGTTGAGGGAGGATGATTATTTGAGTGGATGAAACTGGATTGGGGATTGGAGAATTTATTGAATAGATAGAAATGGATTAAAGATTTGATGATGACAAGATGGAATCTAGAAAGAGGGAGGATTTGACAAGATGGAATTCGGATGGACTTGGCAAGAGATGTCAAGTAAAGAAAACACAATGGTCAAAAGAATTTAGACTCAAAAGACACTCATTCTCCTTCACAACATATCCTATGGAGAGAAAAGACAGTAGTCAATGGATCCCAATTGGTTTCCCAGCTACGCTTATCCAGAGCGGACACTTAGATGCTTGAACCCACTGGCTCCCCTCCACGACACTCACTTCTCCGGGGCAGCCAAGCACCAATTCCCATGAAAACTCTTCATGGAAAACTTTGTATCTCTACTAAGGGCCGTAAAAATATGGGCGGCTCTGGAGGTCCGACCTCCTGCACCAATGACTAGAAGGTTTTTGGCCACTATGCACAATGTGTTTAGTATGGCTTCCCGTTAGGAACTACCCTTTGCAGTTGCACAAGCGCAATTTAGGCCTATAGCCCAATGAAGCACCAAGAACTTAGTAGTCACACGAGCATGATTGAGATCTCTAGGATCCTACTAAGCACCCAATGTGAGAGTGAACTTTCAAATAGCAACAACCATTGAGACTTTCATTCTTAATGGCTTATTTATTATAGTGAGTTGGGAACCCCATATCTGAGTGTACTCACTTGAGTCGTTCCCCTCTCACCGGCTCTAAAAGCAACTCGGGAGGGAAGGCCCGCTAAGGGTAACACAAGGAATATTCCTATAAAAGACCAAAGGGGTCTAGATTTCTGATTGCCTAGATAGGCAAGAGCATACTCTCCTACCCTTTGACTCTTCAAGACAAGGAAAAAACAAGATTATTTTACCCCCTAATTAGATCTAGGCGCCTAATAAAAAAAAACACAATGTTTGCTTGAGCCTCCTAGGCAACTTGCAAAACCACTTGATTAGTAGTATTTTATACTTGATCTTGGGCACTCGAAAGAAAAGAAATTGCAAACACAAGATGATTAGCCACAAAAAAGATTGAAAAACTAGTTTTCTTATGATTTTCTAAGTGATTTCAAAATTGTTTTTTGATAAAAACTGATTTTATATGCTAAAAATATGGAAATCCAAAGTTCAAAAAGAAAGGGTTGACTTTGCACGTGTTAAAATAATTTTTGAATACACACACACACACACACACACACACACACACACA